>NC_051066.1:1468324-1805991 GCF_004664715.2 Peromyscus leucopus
TAACCCCAAATGTATTTATAAATTAGAAATGGAAAGATCTACAAATGAAATTATGAAGGTTCACCAAAGTCATTTAATCTGTCAGTTTCTCATTCATTTTTATGTCTTAATAATATTCTATTGTATGAATAAGCCACATTTTATTTCTCTCCAGTATTTGATAGCTATTTGAGTTGTTTTAACTTTTTTACTATTAGCAACACACTGCTGTAAACCTTCATGTACATGTTTCATAGGTGCACATTTTCAGTAGTTTGAGGATATATTCCTAAGGGTAGAATTGTTGAGTAACAGAGTAACAATGTTTTGCATTTTGACCAACCACCAAACTGTTTTTCCAAAGTGGCACACCATTTTACAATCTCACCAAATCCTTGTTTTTAAGGCTCTGATTTTTGTACAAAAGCATTCAATCATTCTGTAAGACCAAACCAGGAAAAGTAAGCTATAGTTCAGAGCGGTTCTATTCCATTTACTATGCAAAGCCATTCTTGGCGTTTGCAACTCTCAGCCCTTTTGAGTATTCTTGCAGTGTTCACCTTTTCCTCCACCACTTTTTTTTTTCTTCTTTTTTTTCTGGTTTATTTCTATCTATTACAAATGTATAAAAAATCCTCCATCAACGCTGCTGATAGCAGCAGAACCTTGAGAAATATACCTTTGGTTTGCCTCAGAAAAGGAACACATATTGCACTGTAAAGTTTATAAAATTGGCACAAAACATTGTGATAATGTTACAATACCAGTTTTAAGAGTTCAGTGACTAATGGGGAGCCGATGGGATACATGCAGAACTGTGAAAGCGATCTCACTTAGCCAGCTGTACACGTAGACTGTAAATCTACATTCAGATCATTTCTGAACTAAGACTATCATCTCAGGTTATCTGTTGAGGTCAACCAGGAAACCCTAGAATATACCTTGATTTTTGCAAAAAACAAAATAGGGGGAGGGGTTTCTTCAGCATTTCAGTTCACGAGTAACAGTATCCTAACAGGCAAAGTGTTCTCTCACTGTCAACATAGAATGAACTGCTGCTGGAGGTCAACTTGGGCTTTAATTTGCATTAGCACTTACATGCATAGTAGTCCAAGTTGTTGATCTCATGACTTTAAAAAGTAACTCTAAAAAAAGTAAAATGGCCCTTCTTGGAAGACTAAAGAAAGACATCCAGCCACAGTTGTAAAAAGTCTCATCAAAACAATATACCCTTTTATGAATTACACCTCAATAAAAAAAATAAAAAAAAATTAATTAACTTCTAACATCTCAGAATATGGTGAAAGATAACAATCAACTTGGTGATAAAATTGACTGGCTCCAAATTCACATAAACATTCTAAAGTTTTCTGTGTGTGCCCTAGAAGAGAATCTTCTCTCCAGCAGAAAATCAAACCGAAGCCCTCATTATAAGGTTGGCTGAATTACAGTGAAAATTTCAAGTCCCAGCCTGGAGGGTAAAGTAAGGGTATTAATTAGTAAAGAATGGGATCCTGTAACTTGGGCTGAGGATGCATAGGAGGACCTTATTGAGGCTGAGAACTTTGAACCCTCAGATTCTCAAGGATTTATCTCATCTGAGGAAGTAATCTCTCCACCGTCAGCAAAAGACGTACTGCCACCCTCCACCCTCTGAAATATTGCCTTTTCCACCCTTGACTGAGGAAATTAATCCTTCATTATCTACTAAACCAGCAGTGACTTTCTCTGAAGAAGGTGCCAGGCAAGACAAGACTGATGTCCCTCAGGGCCCACCAATAGTTGCTCTAGACCCACGGCTCTCAACCTGTGGGTTGCTACCCCTTTGACAAACATCAGTCTCCAAAAATATCTACATTCTAATTCACAACAGTAGCAAAACTGCAGTTTATAAAGTAGCAACGAAAATAACTTTATGGTTGAAGGTCACCACGACATGAGGAACTGTATTAAAGGGTCAAAACATTGGGAAGATTGAGAACCACTGTTCTAGACCTATAACTGGACTTGAGGCTAAGCAGGCTCTTAAGAGGGTAGGTAGAAAGTGTAGTCCATTAGGAAGGAGATGTGCTACACTACTAAAGAGCTTAATGAGTTTGTGAATTCATTCAAACAGAAGCCTGGAAAAATGTATGTGGGAATGGATTTTAAGGGTATGGAATAGTGGTGAAAGGAATATAAAACTGGATCAGGCTGCATAGAACGTTTAGGTTTGATATGAAAGCTTGCATAGTTAAAGAAAAGTAGGATGTCAGAAGTCTGTTTGAATGGTTAGCTGAAGCGTTTGTCAAAAGATGGTCTACTGAAAAGGAGTTGGAGATGCCTGATATCCCTGGACTTAGTGTTAATGAGGGGATTTTAAGGCTCAGGAAAATTGCAAAGCTAGAGTGGGTATGCTGTGTAAAGGGAAGGCATAGAAGATATGCCCTTTACTAATCCTTTAAGATGTAAAATTGTGAGAGGGCATCAGTACATTTGAAGAGCTTTGTTTTCACCCTTTTCCTTGTGCCAGACCTTAGGGTTAGAGATGCTGCTGCTCAGTTGGATGAATTAAATGTAGTGGGTTTAATTGGGCCCCAAAGTAGCAGGGGCCAGGAGGTAGTACTGAATTACCAAAGGCAAGGTGATTGTAGTTATTGCAATGGGCAGCATAGACAAAGCAATGTTCATAATGGCCTGACCTGTAATTGTCAGCAGAGGCACAATGAATATTTTAGTGGCCTGACTTATATGGACATTTGGTACTGACTAATCAATCATGGTATTTCCAAGCATGAAATAGATAAGAAGCTTATTGTATTTTTGTTGGATCTGCATAAGCGAAAAAATTCTCGCACATACGAAAGAAAGGCTCTGTTGGATCATGACAAAGGGGAATCTTGGCCTATGAACGAATTTCCAAACTTGAGCTGGTTTGCAGATCCAGAACCCCTTGAATGAAGGGGTGGCCAGGTTCTCCTGAGGATGTACCATGATAAAATACGTAAGGTTTTTACTGTTAGCTTTTCTACAGTTCTTCCCCAGAGGGACCTATGGCCTTTTACAAGGGTAACCATACACTGGGGGAAAGGGAACAATCAGACTTTCCAGGGTTTATTGGATAATGAATCAACACTGATACTGGGAGATCCCAAGAAACATTGTGGTCCTCCAGTTAAAGTAGGGTCTTATGGAAGTCAGGTGATTAATGAAGTTTTGGATGATGTCTGATTCACAGTAGGTCCTGTGGGTCCCCAAACTCACACTGTAGTTATTTCCCCATCACAGAAAGTAATTGGGATAGATATATTTATAAGTTGGCAGAATTCTGACATTGGGTCCCTGACCTGTGTAGTGAGGGCTATTATGGTTGGAAAGGCTAAATGGAAGCCTTTAGAGTTGCCTCTGCCAGGGAATATAGTGAATCAAAAACATTATCACATCCCTGGACGAACTGCAGAAATTAGTGCCACCATCAAAGACTTGAAAGATACAGGGGTGGTGGTTCTTACTACATCTCCCATTAATTCTCCTATCTGGCCAGTGCAGAAGACAGATGGATCATGGAGAATGGCAGTTGACTATCAAAAACTCAAATCAAGTAGTGACTCCAGTTGCAGCTGCTGTACCAAACATAGTGTTTCTACTTCAGCAGATTAACATATTTCGTGGTGCATGATAGGCAGCTATGGATCTAGCAAATGCCTTTTCTCAGTACCTGGCCATAAGGACCACCAGAAGCAATTTGCTTTCAGTTGGTAAGACCAGCAGTAAACCTTTACAGTTTTACATCTAGGATATATTAACTCTCCAGCTCTGTGTCAGAAGGGATCTCGATCATCTCTCTCCCACAAAATATCACATTGTTGTACTATATTAACAACATCATGCTGATTGGACCAAGTGAGGAGGAGGTAGCAACCACTTTGGACTTTGATGTGCAAAAAAACATATTTGCATATCAAAGAATGGGAAATAAATCCAAACAAAATTCAAGAACCTTCTACCTCAGTGAAATCTTAAGATCCAGTGGTGTGGGGCATGCAAAGATGTTCCTTGTAAGGTGAAGGATAAGTTATTGTACATGGCCCCTCCCACTACCAAGAAAGAAGCACAACATTAAGTTGGCTTGTTTGGATTCTAGAGACAGAACATTCCTTACTTGGGTGTTACTCAGGCCCATACACCAAGTGACTTGGTATATGGAAAGCTGCTAGTTTTGCATGCAGTCTGGAACAGGAGAAGCCTCTTCAATAGGTCTAGGCCGCTGTGCTGGCTGCTCTACCACTTAGACCATATGATCTAGCAGACATAATGATACTTGAGGTGTCAGTGGCAGACAAGGATGCTATTTTGATTCTTTGGCAGGCCCCTATAGGTAAATCACAGAAGATTGGGATTTTGGAGCAAAGCTCTATCATCATCTGCAGACAACTATTCTCCCTTTGAGACACAGCTCTTGGCTTGCTCCTGGGCCTTAATGGAAACTGAATGTTTGACAGTGGACCACCAGGTTACCTGTGTGACCTGAGTTGCCTGAGTGACTATGAGCTGGGTATGATCTAAACCACCAAGTCATAAAATAGGACCTGCACAGTAGCAATCCATCATCAAATGGAAATGTTATATATGTGATTGGGCCCACACAGGTCCTGAAGGCACAAGAAAGTTACATGAAGAAGTTGCCCAAATGCCCATGGTTTCTATTTCTATTACAATGCTGTATGCTGCCAAGCATTCACCTGTAGCCTCATGTGGTGTGCCTTATGAGAGATTAACTGAGGAATAGAAGATTAGGGCCTGGTTTACTGGTGTTATGCATGCACCACCCAAAGTGAACAGCTGTATCATTATGACCCCTTTCTGGCACAATTCTGAAAGATACTAGCAAAGGGAAATCTTCATAGTGGGCAGAACTTCAGGTAGTAGACATGGTCATACTTTTTATTTGGAAGGAGTAATGGCCAGTTGTACGATTGTTCACTGATTCATGGGCTGTAGCAAATGGATTGGCTATATGGTCAGGGACTTGAAATGAACATGATTGGAAAATTGGTGAAAGACATCTGTAGAAGAAGTATGTGGATAGATTTCTCCAAATGGGCAAAGATATTTGGTTTCATGTAACTGCTCATCAAAAGATGACTTCAGCTGAGGAGGAGTTTAGTAGTCAAGTAGATAGGATCACCCATTCTCTGGATAGTTAGCCTCTTTCCCTTGGCCATCCCTGTCATTGCCCAATGGGCTCATGAATAAAGTGGCCACAGTGGCGGAGATCTTGTTATGAATGGGCTTGAAAACATGGACTGCCACTCACCAAGACTGACCTGGTTACAGCTGCTGTTGATTGCTAGATCTACCAATAGCAGAGACCAACACTGAGCCTCAGATATGGCACTATTCCCTAGGGTGACCAGCCAGCTACCTGGTGGCATGTTGACTATATAGAACCACTTCCTCCATAGAAAAGATAATGCTTTGTCCTTATTGAAGTAGATACTTGTTCTGGTTATGGATTTGCCTTTATTGCACATAATTATTCTGCCAAAACCACTACCTGTGGACTTACAGAATGCCTTATCCACTGTCATGGTATTCTACACAGTATTGTTTCTAACCAAGGAACTCACTTCACAGCAGAGAAGTGTGACAGTGAGCCCACAATCATGGAATCCACTGTCTTACCAGGTTCCCTACTGTCTTGAAGCAGCTGTCCACAGGTAGTGGTTGAAAGGATGACTCTAATTATTTAAAAGAACAGAAGTAAAATACTTACTGGTAGAAGCATGGTTCCTATTACGGAAGTCATTTCATACTAATTACAACTGTAAAGCAGTAAGTGCTCCTTGGAGTCTGCCAGAAATTCAGTTTTGAGCAAGGGGCATTGTGTCTACAAAGAACTAGTTTATCTATATCACCAAATTTTAACTCCACAGTCAAAGCCTCTTAGATAGTCTTTAGGAAATATAGTCTTTAGGAAATATACTTTACTGGATTTAATTTTAGTTTTTGTCCCTCTTGCTAGAATGTCATCTCCATGAAGGTTGAGGATTTTTGTTGGTTTGATTTTGTTTTTGAGTTTCTCTGTGTAGCCCTGGCTATCCCAGAACTTGCTCTGTAGACCAGGCTGCCTTGAACTCAGAGATCCTCCTGCCTCTTCCTCCCAAGTGCTGGGATTAAAGTCATGAGCCATCACTCCCTGTGTTGTTTGATTGAGACAGAATTTTGTTATATAGCCTGTGCTTCTTAAAAAACAAAACAAACAAACAAAAAACTTTAAAAAGTTCAGTTGGCCTTGAAAGAAGTGTGTTGTACTGGAGTATGAACAAATCTCATTAATACCCATGTCACAGTAGCATCAAATGCATTATATCCTGCCATGATTGACTAGTTCTTGCCACAAAGGATTTTTCTTCTCAAGATAATTATTTAACAAGTTGCTTGGTGATAGTTAATATTATTATTATTATTATTATTATTATTATTATTATTATTATTATTACTATTTTTGAGACAGGATTTCTCTGTGTAACCCTGGAACTCACTCTGTAGACCAGGCTGGCCTCAAACTTAGAGATTCATCTGTCTCTGCCTCCTGAGTGCTGGGATTAAAGGTGTGCACTACCACCGCACAGCTGTTAATACTAAATTTCAAACAACAACTTAAAGAACAGTTATGAGTAAATCTGTTGTTCTTCATTGTAAAAGTCATTGTAACATTTTTAGGTTGTGCCATTTGGGTATGCTACATTACACATATTGATCTCAGAAATCTTTTGAAGTTATTAAACAGAGTGACCTGGAACTGCAATTAGTCATGGCCCTCAATTTCCCAAATGCCACATCCCTCATCAAGGCTAGAAATGTAATGAAATGTGCTATTTCTAACCAAATTCTGCTTTGGTGTCTACAGAAAGAATACAAGAGTTCTGAGTCATGAAGTTGTTTTAGGGTTGAGGAGAGAGTATAATCATTACATTTCTTTAGCCTTCATAAAAGGACCCTACAGACAGTAGTTTTCTGGTTTTCTTGACTATATTTATAGATCTTATTTAAGCTTTTTGAGAAAACTCAGTTGTCCTTATACCTTGTCCTTATACCTGGACTAGGCCCTCTGCATAGCAACACAGCTGTGTAGCTTGATTTGCTTGGGGGGGGGGGCTGGCAGTAGGATCAGAATCCATCCCTAGTGCATGAGCAGGCTTTTTGGAGCAGCTACCTATGATGGGACAGCCTTGAGGCAGGGCAAAGGGCTTGGACCTGCCTCTACTAAATGTACCTCCCCCATGGTAAGCCTTACCTTCTTGTAGAAGGGAATAGGAGGTGGGTTGGGAGAAGGAGGCTGGAGGGGTGATAGGAGGGAAGAGGGGAATCTTTGATTGGTGTGTAAAATGAATAAAAATTTTTTCTTAATTAAAAAAATACTTGGAACTTAGTGTATGTTTTGGGAAGTAATAACCTTTTTTTTTAAAGGTGTGTGTGTGTGTGTGTGTGTGTGTGTGTGTGTGTGTGTGTGTGTGTGTGTTTTGAATGCACACATGCAGATGCTTACAGAAGCCAGAATTGGATCTACTGGAGTTGGAGTTGCAAGTGGTTTTGAGCCAGCCAGTGTATGCTGGGAACTGAACTCTTACTCCTCTGCAAGAGCAGCAATTGCTATTAATTAGAGCCACGTCTTCAGCCCCAAGAGATAACCTTTTTAGCAAAGTATCATCTAAAATAATTTTGGTTTAACTCTTCAGATCTTTATTTAGTGAAGTTTCTAAGGATGTATTCTTATCTGGAAGGAGCCTTCCATAGCACTTGGTCTTTGCTGTTTATTTATATCAAATTCCTCTAGTAGATATTGAGGTCTATGTCTGCAAGTTCTTGAAAATCTCACATTCACCCAGTATTGTGTTAAGCTGAGCTTTTTGTCCTTTACCAAATCCAAAAGTGAGCATGCCTCTAAATATACTGTACTGACTGAGATTTGTCTCCCATTTCACTTCTGCTGTTAGAAGGCATTATGCATAAAATGTAGTATTAGTGTGTATGTGTGTGTGTGTGTGTGTGTGTGTGTGTGTGTGTGTGTGTGTATGTATGTAGGATCACAAATTAGACAGTGCTTCTAAGTTTTGCTGATGGACACTTGCCTGGTGGTAACTGAGAAAAACTCCTCACTCAGTGAGAAGTGATGTGCCAGGCTCTGAAATATGAGTATATCAAATAAAAGAACAAAGCTCATCTGTTCATAATCAAAATGTCTGACTGAGGAAATGCTGGTGGGACATGATTTAGATTTGAGGCCTATACCACAGCCCAGAGTTTAGATATAGTCCTATAGAGTAGATCAGATTGAGGACTGAGGTGGGTATTATAGCTGTTGCTATTGGTAGTCCAGGATAAAAGTGCTTGCCATTCTGGGAATAACACCTTGCTTTCCACTGGCCTTCTCACTACTGCTCCCAAGTCCTGGTTGTCCTTTCTGTGCATGTCGGCACATGGACATATGAGCCTGAATAGGGCGTGGCTGAATCCTCTTCCTTCAACAGCCTTTTCTAACCGAATGGCAGAACAGCCATGGTGTGTATTGGCCTTTTTTTTTTTTTAAACCATAAATCCAGGAAAGCTCAGTTTTCACAGAGAAAAACTCTAGAAACACCAAGGAGTCTGGCTTTGAGCTTTGGCTTCCATCTTCTAGCTGTTTCAGGCTTCTTTAAACAACAGGTACAGTTGAAAAGAAAGGTGAAGGGAGACCATTTCCTCAGGCAGGTGCCTCCTACAGTGGCAAATATCCTTTTGGGTTGTGTAAGAGATGCTTTAGTTTAAAATAATTGTTTGGGGCTGGGAAAGGGAGTTGTGGAGGAAGACTGTAAGGACAACACCCAGATTTTTACCTTGAAAGCAGGTGCTGCTGAAATATCCATAAGCAGATGGAATCTCCTGTTTTAAGCTATTTATGGTTGTGTGGCCTGAGGGTACTCTGCTGTACAGAAATTCATAGCCTGGCATTTTAGGGCAGTCAGGCATCAAAGCCAGGGAAGCCTCAGCTTCTCTTCCCCAGTGTTGTAAAAGGTATCTTGGAAACCTGGATGTTTCCATGTTTTCAACAGGACTATTCTTCTGTCTTTCAGTGTTTCTGTTCTCTTTCCAGCTGTATGATTTCTTCTGACATTCTTTCCTTTGAAAGTAAGATGCATGGCATGCTGTTGTCTTTTCTGGGTGATCGTTTAGGAGAAAGGAGGCCCTGTTGACATGGCAAGTCTATTACTTCACTGGTGTGCAGTCTCTGGGATTGTCTGCAGTTGTTCTGGTTCCTAAGCCAGGGCCCTCCCTCAGCCCTCAGGATTTTGAAATAATGAGTAGTGGTGGGTTCTCATCAGATCATCATTTTGTTGGACATTATAACTTCCTTATTTTAATAAATAAAACAATGAAGTGGTTAAGAATGATATACAATTCTTTTCCCATATAGATGCCGTCTCACTTAGAACATAATCCTCTAGTGAGTCACAACTCACTGGCAGTGACAAGCTGTACAGCTTAAAGAAAATCACATTTGCAGAGAAGAAAGGAAAGTAAACAAAAGCAGCCTCCTCTCCCAGTGGCCTGCTGTTGAAGTAGGAGTCAACTGCAGGCCATGGGGAAAGACGGGTGTGTCTTCTGCTGTAGCAGCAGCAGTAGCTGACACTGGCAGCCAGCCTCAGGCCATCTCCTCCTCCTAGCCCAGGCTTCCCTCAAGTGACCAGAGCCCAGAGTGGTGCAGGAGTTGGCACTCCATATCTTTTGCTAGCAAAAGTGTTCATTTCTGAGATGGAACAAGCTACAGAGAATCGAGGAACTGTTACTTCCTTGTTTTCCTTGTGCTTCCTTGGTGCTGCTGAAGCCTACAGGGCAGTGAGGGGCCACTGAACTCAGGAAGGCAGCTTTATTTTCTCTGGGCCTTATCTTTGCTTTTTGCTGTACAGAAGATAGAAGTAGCTTAACCTATGTTGTCCACCTAAAAGCACACTTTGCATCTAAGCTGCACTCTTAAGGGCAGACAGATTTGCAAACACAGAGCAGGTCTGGATTTAGATCCTCTGACCCTGTCAGTGATTGGTTTGAGAAGTAATAGGAAGGCTGACTTCTCTCCTAGAGGATGGAAGGGCAGACCTCTCTTTAGGTGTACAAGATCCCATAGTTCTAACCTTATACTATGAGCCACTTAAGTTTTAAGATGTTGGTTTTTAAAATTAATTATTACATTTATTTATTGTGTGTGTACACGTGCATTGGTGTATGTGGGTGTTCATGAGATATGCATGTGTCATAGCACAACTTTATGGAGTCACTTCTCTCCTTCCACCATGTCGGTTCCAGGGATGGAATTCCAGTATCAACTGGCAAAAGGTGTCTTTATCCAGTGAGCCATCACAGTGACCCTAAGATGTTACTTTTGAAAGTATGTAGGTTATACTTGTTCACTCAAGGAATTTAGAACCCCTCAGAAAAGTAAGTCCTCCCACCACTCAGATAGTGACTGAGGTGTTTAATTCTTTGAATGGTGTGTATACAATAGGTATAGTTGTGTATTGAGCTCCTTCAGTTACTAAAGGATATGCATCATTTCATCTCATTAAATATCTTTCTTGGGACTGTTTTAGACTACATAATTTATTTTTGTGCTGTTGTTTTATAAGGGAAGAAGTTCCTAGTGATCTGAAAATACATTTCTTGCTGAGATGTATATTCTTTTTGAAAGCACAGTCATAGTGTTATTTGTCATTTGAATGAATAATTTGGTATTTATGTTTATAGGGGGAAAACCTCCTTGACTATTTTTTAATTTAACATGTCAGCCATTAGCTATCTCTTATCTCTTGACAATGAGAAATAATTTGTAACTTTGGAAAACAATAAATGTAAACTATTAGCTATCTCTTGTCTATTGTCTCTTGACATAGAAAAATAATTTGTAGCTTTTGAAAACAGTAAATGTAAAACTACAGAAAGCTTTAGATGAATCAAGTGGGAAACAACCAGCTTAGTTTACTTTCCTGGATTTTACTTTCTATGCTTGTGTCATCAAAGGACTCTATTAGAGTGAATAGTGCTGCATAGTGCAGAGTAATGTAGCATATGACCATTGTAGTTATACTCTGGTACATGTTACATTAGAAAAGACAGCATTATATGTATCTTAAGACATTATGCCAAAACAAGGAACTCTAAAATATTTCAGAGAAAATGAAATCCTATGTTATGGTCAACATTGGAAATCGAATAGATTTTTATTTCTTTTCATAGGACTTGAAACGATCAACAATCTTAGGCAAAATGAAGGGTGTTGTCCTTGAACTCAGTTCCTGAGTGTTGGAATGTCACATAGTGATGTCTAATCCCTTATCTACAATACCAAGCAATATATATTACAAAATTAATCCAGGGAGGCATCATTTGTGGTTTCTGATCATTCTATTTCATATGCCTTTGAAGTAAAGTGGGGCAGAGCCTTTTATGTGGGGGTTAATTGTCTTTTTGTTCATTTATTCAGCCTGATATTTTAATTGGTTCTTTGTGTGTATTAATGAGCCCAAAATGCACCAAAAATGGTTGACTCTAAATACTTGATTTTTTTTTTAAAGCAAAAACATTTTAAAGTATGGTAGAAAAAGAAGTTGGGAGAACTCAACAAACATCCTGTAGTTTGTTGGCTGAGACATGCGGTGCCTGGTTTCCTTCTATTGCTATTAGTTTTAAATTCTTCTTCTTCCAGAAAGGCTAGAGATCTCTAGATGTCTAAAAACAAACAAAGAAGTAAACACTAGACCACTCCTGCCAGTGAAAACAAGTCCAACATGAAAACTAGAGAATGTGTTTGCTCTCCCGTACTGAACTGGGATTGTCTACTATGACTTTTGTGTAGTTGGCCATTTTGAACACTAGTGTTGAAAGGGAGATTTCAGTACTTTGTACTTAGCTTTTTTGTAACTATGTGAAAATATACAAAAAGCTGATCATTGTTTTTGAATGAAGGTGCCCACTGTGTCCTGACCACAGATACAATACTTGCTTTATTATTTTTTTTCTTTTTTTTTTTGTATTCTTTAATATTCTGAAAGATTACAAATTCTAAGTCTTTTTATTTGAAGAGAGTTTAACTCTCAGGGACTCACCTGAACTTGTCATTTCCTCAGATTCAGTACTTGTATTTTGATGTAAAGAACATCAGCACTACTAAAACATCTTCCAATAGGATTTCTGTATAGAGATGGAGCTTCCTGGTAAAGTGCTTGCTTAGCATGTACAAGATGCTGAGATTGGTTTGCAGTGGTAAAGGAGAAAGGGAAACTTATGCTTATCTATCATTTATTCTTTATTTCTGTTCTTTCATTGACAAATTGAAGATAATACCAATTGATATTTATGAAATATAACCTGTAGATTTCACACACACACACACACACACACACACACACACACACACACACACACACAGACAAATGGCTGGGCATGGTGGCACATGTACTCAGGAGCAGAGGCAGGCAGGTCTCTGAGTTTGAGGCCAGCATGGTCTACATAGTGAGTTCTAGGCCAGCCCGGGCTACACAGTGATAACCTGCCTCAGAAATCCACTCCTCAAAAAATCCCAACCAACCCCCCCCCAAATAACTAAACACTGCAAATGCCTATATAATCACCATTTAAGTAATTGCTAACACCTCAAAATTAAAATTTTACTTTGGTATAAATTGCTAAATGTAGTATAGCTTTGGTTTTAACTCTGAATGAGTTCCATTACATTATTTAGAATTATTTTTAATTATTATTTTAAAAATCATATTATTGTGGGGGGGTGGGTTTGCACATGCATGCCAATGTGTGTGCGGATCAGAGGACAACTTTATGGAATTGATTCTTGTCTCTCCCTTGTTGAGGCAGGGTTTTCTTGTTTCTGTATCTGAATTTCAGGCTAGTTGGCACATGAGCTTCTGGCAGATTCTCTGGTCTCTGATTCTGATCTTGATATTGGAGTCCTAGGATTACAGATGTGTACCACTGTCATTCTGGTTATTATGTGAATTTTGAGGTCTGAACTCAGGTCATCAGGCTTGCATAGAAAGTGCTTTTACCTCCTGAGCTATCTTCCTCACCACCACCCCCCACTTAACTATTGAGATTTGTCAATGTTGTGGTAGTTTTCTTTTATATAATGTTCTATCTTATATGTCATGTCATTTATTGTTTGTGCATTTAGTTATAAAAGACCATTTGGACTGTTTACAATTCTTAGCTTTCATGAACATTATTGAATGGATGTCCTGGTTAAATTGTCATCACATGAAATTTTGTATATATCTTGATCTTCATTGGAATAATGTCAAACTGTTCTCTATAATTCATTCTTAATTTTTGCTTTTCTTTACTTCCCTAAAGATTAATCTGTATTTGTTGTTTGCAGACAATGCTAGACGAACAGGTGATCATACTGAAAGGCCAAATGAGTTGCCAGACGGCCTGACGTTAAAAAGTATGGCCCACTGTCAGAGCCAGGCATCCAAGGCTTTCTAACTGGGAAGTGTGCTTTGAGTTCTCTGCTAACTCTTCCAGAGCCTCCATTTCCTCATATTTGTGTGCTCTAGAATTAGAGATCCTGTATGTGTGTGTGTGTATATATATATATATATATATATATATATATATATATATATATGTCAAGGGTCATGGCTCTTCATGACACTACTTATTGCAATAGTGACTAACAAGATAGAACAGTTGTATTCTTGGCACATCATAGATGAGATGTGTATGGGCATGTATATGCTACCAAGTGCACATGAGCCTGGTCACAGCAATCTGAAGAGGACACTTGATAGCGCCTAAATTTTTGGTCAGTATATAAAATGGTCCAGTGTTCCTGTATAAGCAGAAATATATAGTTAAAGCCTTTTAAAGATCTTCCTACCTTTGGGAATATATTCTAGGAAAACTCAATATATTTACAAGAAAGGCTTGGGTAGTGCTCTGACTATATGCCATAGTTTTTATGTCATTTATATTATACATAACTTATCAACATATTTATGAGAGTACTTAGCTTAGTGTACAGAATGAAAATTATAATTTAAAAGCTTAGCACTATAGAATTAGAAAGATAGTTAAATTAGATACCAATAACCATTACAATTGTTGTAGATGATTATTTGATGACATGGGAAACATCTTGGACATAATTGCTATACAAAAAAGAGGAGGCAAGAGACAGATTTTTGCATGTTATCTGATCTCTATTTTATAAAGCAATATATAAGAAAATTGGCTTGGATCATTGAACATTAAAGTATTAGCCACGAGCAGGCTGGAGAGATGGCTCAGTATTTATGACCATTTGCTGCCTTGCAGAGAATCTGAATTCTCAACGTAAACATGGAAGCTCACAACCATCTGTAACTCCAATTCCAGGGGATCCCACACCCTCTTCTTGCCTCTGCAGATAGAACACACACACATAAAATAAAAATAAAGATTTAAAATATTAACAATGGGCATAGTTAGGTAATTTCTTGAGCATTCAAAAATTTTTTTTGAATTTTTGTATCTTTAAGGAAGTAGCTCTTCTGGAAGTTTTCATCTGTCCATTTCAATCTAAACACTCATTTTACTATAATTTATAAATATTTTAATTCAGAAAATTTTTATTTTCAAATATCACCATTCTAAGTACAGAATGCCAGGGGAGGGAAGCAGCACAGTTGTAGGTGATGCTGTTTCCCCTTAAGTCTATAGAAGAGACTTGAGTTTGCCAGCTCTAAGACTATGAGCAAGTCACATCACTTCCTGAGCCTTAGTTTTGTATTTCCCACGATGATGTGGAGGATTGTAATTTTTATTTATCAACACATGTCATACACAGTACATGGTACTTCTTTGGTGCTCAATGCCCTGATCTAGAAAGATTTAAAGCTATCATTATAAAATGTGCTGTTGATAAAAAGCACCTTTTTGCCAGGGGTGGGAGTGGGGGGTTGCCTATAAATTGCAGTAAAGTCTCACATTGATCTCAAGAAGCATTTGATTTCAGAATGTTCAAAGTTCATCTGAATTGTGAAATCATTGCACTATTCACAGTGGGGTTGTTCAGCATCTGCCCTGTACATCATCACCATTCTCTACCCACCTAACTGACCTTTTAATTTTCTTAGAAGTTTGTGTCTTGTTTGTGTAAAATGACGAGGAGCCTGTTCCCAATGTGTGCCTCAGACCTGCTTTTTTATGGCTGCAGGATTTCTGTCAATAACCCGCTTTATGTTTTCACAAACCGAGCCCCCGGGGAGCTGTCTGCACTGTTCAGTGTGATCCAGCTGAATTCCTTCCCTTCCCCACTCAAACCCTTTGATTTGCCAGTTTTTTGTTCATCTACCCTAAGGATGGTCTGAGATTGCAAGTGTGGTCTCTCTTGTACTGAGAAGTGAGAATTGTTTTTAATTGAGCAGAAACATGTGGAAGGCTCAGGAATATCTCAAGGGATTACAGAAAAATTCCAAATTTGTACTACTTACAGCTTGTGTTTAGAACAGGGTCTGCTGGGAATAAATGCTAGTTAATGTGGCCTGTGACCTTAAAAACTGTTGACATGGACTTCAGCCAGAAACTAGCCACAGACCTCCTTTGTTAAACTCATTCACAGCCCCTTGAAAACTCTAGTCAGTGTAAGTTGCCAGCTCCAATCTAAGCACAACCTTTTTTTTTTTTTTTTTTCCCATGCTTTGGAAACAGAGGATGCCCCTTTACCAGCAAGCCTTCTTTAATAGGGCTACATGGCCTAAACGCAATTGGAATTGACAACTTCCTGGCTTGGCTTTGCCAACTGGCAGTGCTGGAAGGCTGAGGGGACAACAGCATTGGGGCGTTATGCACTTGTGTTTATGTGTGTGGAGAGGAGACTGAACTCCAGGGCAGGGTGATCCCCCTTCACTGGAGAAGCAATGAGCTGGCCCTAATTGAATGTTGAACATGTCTTCCAAGCGTTCTGGCTGGGACAGACTCATCACAATTATCTTGAGATAGTTTCTTGTTGAAGACAAGAAAAAAGGGACAGGGGGAGGAGGGTTTTTCTTTTCTTGTGGGGGTGATCTCATCTTGTCCTTCTCCCTCAGAAATGCTTGAACAAATCCTTCAGTGTTGGATTGCTCCAGTAAAAAGTGAGAACTTGAAAGGAGATGATCATTTTGGGGTTGATCTCACTCACTGTGCAGCTCTGTGACAAAGTAGAGCTTCCATCAAGGGCAGCTAGATATCTTTCCATTTTCTCCCCTTACTGAGGAAACTGGGGAGCTCGGTAGGTTAAGCAATTTCTCCTGCTCCCATCAGAGGAATAAGAATAAGCCTTACATACGTATGAGACATGAAACAAATACCACCTCTGGTTCTTCTCTGGGATTCAGAAAACTGTATTGTCTGAAATCCATTCCATGAAATTTTGAGATGGGCAAACTGGGCTGAAAGAGGGAGCATGTCTTAAACTGGCCATTGATTTGAATACTGTTAAGATGCTGATGGTGGGCCAGGAGGCTGTCTTGGCTATCTGTTGTCATCTTGAGATATCTGTATGGAATGGTTGGTTGATCTTTTTTCTCCTTATCAGTGTATAAAAGTTTGGTTGTTGAAGTAGAGTATTTATTTACAGTTATGTTGCTGAAATTGTTATTTTTTTTAAACAAATTCTCCAACAGACTTATCACTTCAAAAAGCTGCTGAGGTTTTGGCATGATTTCAGCCAGGCATGTGTGATGAGAAAACAGGAATGTCACATTGGCCTAGGAATATGGAAACTTTGTAGGAAAAAAGATGATAGGATTTTCTAGGAGGACACAAGAATTTACTTGCAAGAGAAAGGTCCTGCAGAAGTACATGTCCCAAAGTTAAGTACTTTGTAAGTGCCTCATGAGGAAAAGTTGCTGAGATAACTTATTTTCAGTTACAGTATTTACCTGCCCTTTAACACATGCACAGATAGATGCTGCACACATGCAGGTGTAGGTGCAGTTTTCCTTCTTCTGTAACTTAGAGCACTTATTTTTCTCACAGAAGGTTTAATTATCCAACATTCTAAAGAGAGAGCTTTTAGTTTTAGCCAAAACTAGATTCACATTCTGACTTATGTATTTAATTATCATACTGTAATTTATAAATATGTACAAATATTATGCATCAGTTAAAACTAAGTTCTGATTTATTAGCCATGTAGCACATCATACCACTTGACTTGTCTGATCTTCATTTCCCACATCTGTAAAATAAAGATAATGAGACCTACTTTGTAAGTCATTAACATATATGTAATCATGTTATATAAAAACCTAATTTAGGGGTTAGCAATATTTTTTTTTCTAGGAAAGAATTTAGTATTTTCCTCATGTGCTTTTCTGCAGTTCTTCCTTCTTTCAAAATCCTAAGAAAAGGTCTGAGATAATTGGCTTCCTATATGGTCTTCCTGATCATTCCAGGAAATCAGTTAAGCAGTTATTTTGTAGGCTGATTGAGAGGGAAGGGAAGCAGCCTGATGAAGTCATTGAATCCTTGTTTTGTTATTGCGATGTACTATGCTGAGAGTAAATAGAGTGTCATTAAAAAAATATTCAATGGGTAGGTGGTTAAGAAAGGTGGTTTTCTATTTTCCTTTCTCTTCTGACAAGGAGAGGAGGCCAGAGGTTATTGCAGACATCTTGGAACTCTGTTGAGGTCCCCTTCTGCCCAGATTTCACCAAAAGTGCTCCTATTCTTACACACATAGTTCTTGTTTTCCTAAGAATTTATTGTAAAATTCTCACCTGTTGGAGCTGCTGATTGATGCTGTTGAGTTTTGTGGCCTCTGCATTTGGTATGTGAGTTCCACCCTTGGTGTTTTGTGTGAGTAGCAAATTCTCTGAAGCCCCCTTTCTGTCTCCAACATAATAGAGGATTAAGAATGTGTTCTGGATTAGATGGAGGAGGGTGGAGAACTCAGGTGTGTACAAGAGAGATTACTTGTCAGATTTTATTTTATTGAAACATTTTCCATTAAGATTTCTTAAGGTGAGATAGGTCATCTATTTCTAAAGATTTCCTCCTAATGCTACTTCATTTTCTAAACTTTCATTAATAGCTCTTTGCAGCTGAAGCAAATATTTGAGATCTTTCCTGTGCTCTCCTCCAGCTGGGAGTGTCTTTCACACATCAAAGGCAGATACAAGCCTTTCATTTAAAAAAAGGTAGTATAAGTTCATCATCTCAGAAGAGTAGAACCCGAAAACCTGGAACAACTTTCAGCTACAGATGCTATCAAAGCTGGCCTGAGAGTTTTTTCATTGGTGACCACATTTCTTTCTCTGTTCGTCACTTCCAGGTGCTTTCAAATCTGCTTTCTCCCTTAGTTTTATTTGTATCTAGAAATTTTCTTTATTCAGAAGTTAATTGTAGAAGTTAGGAAAGATAAATGCTTTAACATTTATTTTTAATAAGAAAATCCAGAATCCTCACAGTTGGAATAAATATCAGGGCCTTACTTGTTACTTGCTTCTCTCACCCTCCCCCATATTGCTTGCTTAGTATTGACAAGGTAATTATTTGAAACTGAGATTAGCTCCCCAAATGCCTTGGAGCTCTTTTCCTAACTGCTGAGGAAAAGTAGTGCCAGCATCAGAGGCAGTTGGATTATGTCTTTCATACTTTGTTCTTAACACACTTCTGGATCCTGGTGAAGGCTGCATATTATGTTCTAGCTAAAAGCTCAGCTGGCTGTTAGAACATGCATGAATACCAAGGCACACATGAACATCCAATAGAAGAAAAGCATTGTAGGCACTATCATTTCACTAAAAGCCTCAGAGTACAGAGTAAGTCTTGCAGTATTTACTTTTCTTACTTTGGTCAATTTCAAGCTCTGTTAGTATTTTCTAGCCAAAGGTGAAAGTTGTACCCAGATAAATATTGGGATGGTCTGCCAGCCAAATCCCAGGCAGTCCAGTGAATTACTCTCTTTGATAGTAAAAAGGTTCAGTTCAAGTTGCTCTGAATGGCATTTGACTATAAAACAACAGCCTTAACAAAAGTTGCTGGTGTTCTTCAAATGGTTTCTTACCAGTGGCCAGTTTTTTTGGCACTTAAAGATATGAGGCTTGTTCCATTAATACACTGAAAGCTTTTGGAGCATTTCACAGCCACTGAATGGTGAAAGGGGGAAGAGAAAAGCACATAGATGTATTGAAAATGCTTGAAATCAAAAATGAAAAACAACAAAACAAAAACATTACAACATGTGTGTGAATGCACCCACACATACCCAGAAGCTGTTGATTCGGCAGTTTTTCATTCTTTATGGCTCTAAATTAAGGATTTTTTTTTTTTTAATTCTCTTGTGCTATGTTGAACAGGAAGGCAGTGTTTGATGTAATCTGACCCAGATGTCAGCAATGTGCCGACTTGTGATGATTATTTGTCTTCAGGTTTTTACTTTGGAAAAGGAAAATCAGAAAACAGTTGTTTAGGGTTTTAAGTTATATTTAGCAACTCATTTTGCTATGTTGAATCTGCGCTAAGCAAATGGACAGTTATTTAAATATGTCTTAAATTTAATGTCATTTTGGCTATTAATCTTAAAATCCTCTTACCAAATGCTCGTTATGAGTCCCCTGATAGCTGTTAATATGCTCAGGGTTTTACATTTTGAGTATTGTTCCTCTTGTTTCAATTTCTAATTTTTTCTGTAAAGTTTCCTCAACTAAGAGTGTTGCACTAGTAGGCTCTTTTAAATGGTCTTTGACAGAATTTTCTCATATAAATTTCTCAGAAGAATATTTTCATTTGTTGGTACCAACAGTTCAGAATGCAAGTGACTAAACCTGAACAGCATTTCCTACATGATGATCTCTTCACTCAGTTCTGAGATGTGGGAATGATGCTATGAGAGTCAGGTACATTATATTCAAGAGTATTGTTTTCAAAATGTTTCATAAAATGAGAGATGCTTGTGATTTGTGCATATCCACTGCCTGCCTCCTTTGAAGTGCTGCTGATGGCTGCAAAATCCTCTGGGAAGAATGGATTTTGAAAAATTCTTCTGTGGGTAGAGCAGGCAAGCGAGGCCTTCTGTTGTTATATAACACTATTTTAGAGATCAAGGGATGCACATGAAAATCTTTGATTCCATTATGCTCTCTCCTCCAAACAACTAGGATTTTTTTTTTTTTTTTTTTTTTTTTTTTTTTTTTTTTTTTTTTAGTAAAAATAATTCGAACTACTCAGTTACATAGTTAAGTTACCCATTAAGGACCAAGTTCAACTCAAGTTCAAATGAAAAAAAAAAATCTAAAAATATTTTTCATATTAGATGTCAAAATTAATTCCAACCTAGCATAAAAACTGATTGTAACTCAGACAGGATTAATTACTATACTCCACTAGCTAACCAGATGAGACTTAATAAAAATTTTGTCTAAAAGTATTGAATAAATTGCACTGATATCCTGTAGCTGACTTTAAGGTTGCTGATTTCATGGTATCAGTGATCAGTTAAGGCAGGGACATTGCCATCAGAGTATTATACAGAAAAGATTAGTAGCTCAATGACCTGATCTAAGTCTTATGTGCCCTGCTAATGAGCCACATGACACTAAGCATGGCGCCTGACTTGGTCAACCACAGTGTACATGTGAAGGAATTGGACCAACTGGTTACCCATGATGCTAAGACTCAGATCTTCTGTAACTTTAAAAAAATCAAGTCAAAGCCACCTTATGAAGGTCCAGTGAGCTTATTAGCCATTTATTGCTGTGATTCATGTTTCTTGAACGTTTTCTTCCATATTCTTATGAGCATATTTGTAATCAATGACTAGGGGGTTAGAGCAGGTTCTGTTTTCCTAACACACAACCATAGCAGCAATTTAAATTGCACTTGATTATTGGCATTTTTGTGACTTTTAGGTGGGATATTAAACACACACACATCCTCATTTATTTTTCAGTGTAGATAAGTGTACTGTCTCAGTCCTGTTATCATCTTCTTTGTAATGGCTGTCCCTTGGGTTTTCAGGGGGCTCAGGATTGTTCCTTGCAACATGATAGAATATTCCTGCCTGGCCTCCTGAGGTAGCAGCACCACTAGGTTGGCAGAGGAAAAGGCTATCATTGTCACCTCACTCAGAGCCCGGTGAGCTGTATGACTTCTCATACAGCCGAGTTTCCCTCCCTCTGTAAATACTGACTCTTCCACACTCATGACTCAGTTCTAGAAAACTCCACAAAGGCTTTTTTAATTACCAGGGCCTTTCACATCATTAAATAGACTGCTGTGTGGAGAAGGTCTAATCTAAGTAGCTAGCCTCCATGACTTTGGGTTTTTTTTTTTTTTTTTTTTTTTTTTTTTTTTAAGATATGGATGTTCTGGTGATTTGGAATACTTGGTTGATAATAAAAACTTTGAAAATGAAATGTGGTCCCTGGAAGAATTGTTTAACATATATATTATAAAATAGTTGTAATAGAAAAGGGATTATTTTAATTTTTACCAGCTAGTTAATACTGGAAAAGTCACCAAGCCTTTAAGTGAGTGACATTTGTTCCTTGGTTGAGGGATGAAGTCCAACCTCTTCTTTTCCTACCACCTCATGAGCACATCCTCATTTTCTTGGAGTACTGTTTCCAATCTGTGAAAATAAGGACAGTAATGTATCCTGCAAAGAATTGTTCTGAGGGACAAATAATAACATGATGTTGCCTTGTAGCCATCTATCCCAATACAGGTTTTGAAATCTAGCAAGACTAATGAAATAAAAGTAATACTTTTTCCAAGCTCTATTTCCAAGACTCTTCTGGAGTGTGTTAGTATCAGGGACTGAGGCATAACTTTGCATGGAGGAAGCCAGTGCTCTGTGCATTTGTGCACTCTGTCTCATCCCTCTCTTGCAACAGCACTTCCAGGGACACATAGCTTCATTTTATAGGAAGGAAAGGAAGGATGGGCATAGAGCAAACACCTGCAATTCTAGTACTTAGGAACTCAGTGGAGAAAAGTCACAATTTCTGGACCACTGTTGGCTGCATAGGGAGACCCTGTGTCTTATAATCAAGCAAAACAATTGAGCAGAAGGACGTATCACAGAATAGGCACTGATTATTTGTCAGTACTTGAAGCTAGTTCTGACTCTAGAATCTGTATTTTTTTTTCCTCTTGTATGTGCTTCTCCATCTGGGTGTTGGCAGGTGGTGAGTATGAAACTCTAGACTCCAACAGGACAGTGACATGTGGAACATCTACTTTTTCCACCTTTACTTGGTATGGGATCTGAAGACCAGGCACAGAGATTTCAATCAGCTGTAATGTTGACCCTCAATAAGGAATTCTAGATGATTATATATATGATCAGTGTTTGTGGATTGACTGATGGATTGATTTAATGAGGCAAGGTCTTGTCATATAGCCTAGGTGGGCCTCAAACTTGCAATCTTCCCGCCTCAGCCTTCAAACAGGTCTGCATTGCCATGCCTGTTTTTCTTCTTCCTTCCTTCCATATTTATATTCATTATTTTTACAGTACTGGTGACTGAGTCCAGGTGCTCATGGATAATAGGCTAGTGTTTGACTACTGAGTCATGACTCTGTTCCCACTTTATTTTACATAGGGGAGTTCCCTCTGATTAGGTGCCTTCTATTGATTTCAGAATATCAGATTATAATTTTTAAATGGTTCTGCATTTTGATTGAATGCAACATCCTGTATTTCTGTAGCTTAAAATCTTGCTAAAATAAGCATAAAAATTAATGACAGCTCATATTTATTGAAAGCTTAGTATTTGTCCAGGGCTTCCCATGCATTCTGTAGTTGAATCTGCATTCTAACTATATGTGGGGCTCTGCTGTGCCCATTATACAGATGAAGAAACCAAGGTTCAGAGAGTTAAGGGACTAACCCACAGTGAAACTTGCCTACAATGAGGGTTCTTTTCCTCTCAGAGTCTAGTTTCTAATTACACACAGTAAAACTTACTCTTTTGTCCACTTACAGTTTTGACAAATCCATAGAGCCTGGTAAATATTATCAAAATAATAACACTACCCCTATACCCATATGCTGCTCTTTGTAATCAGACCCTTCTGCCCTGAACTCTTGATGACAACAGATTACCATTCTGATAGTTTTGCCTTTTCTGAAATGTCATTACAATGAATCAGATATCCTTACTTTGTGGAATCATCTTGTTGCACATAGCAAAGTACATGTGAGGCTTGTCCATGTTGCTATATGTGCAAGTGGTTGACCTTTGTGCTAACTGGATATTTGGTTGTAGTACTATAAACCACAATGTACCCATTGACCGCAGAAGGATACAAAGCTATTTTAAACTTTTGGGAGCAGATTTTCATGTGAATCTCTCCTCCTCTTTTTTGTTTCTCTTGAGTAAATGCCTAGGAGTGTGATGTGGGGCTGTGTTCTTTTGGACTTAGATTTGCACCAGCAATGCAAGAATCTCAGCTGTTTGGAATCCTTGTGAGAATTTGATATCACCCCTGTTTGATTGTGTCACCTATTCTCCACATGCAGCAGCATTGGCTGAGATATGATGCTTTGTACTTCTGATGCCTTGTTATTTGGGACTTAGTTACCTGTGCATATTTGCCCTTTGTATTGGCAGAGTGCCTAGTCAGAAGTTTGGTTTTTTGTTTTTTGTTTTTTTTTCTGGTTTTTTTGTTTGTTTGTTTTGCTGTCATTTAAAAGCTTGCTTTGTTTCCTTATTAAATTTTAAGAGTTCTTTATTTATGATAGAAGTATTTTGTCAGAGGTATGATTTAAAAATTGTTTCTTCTGGACTTTGTATTTATCTTTATTCATTGAAAGCAGTAAATTTTTATAGAGCAAAAGGTCTTATTTTTGATGGACTCAACATATCAATCTTTAAAAAAAAAAGCACTTATTTTGTGATTTTGTGTGTATGTTTGTATGTGGGAGAAATTGTGCCAGAAAGTGGGCTGTTGCTGTAAGACCCTGACTATGTTGTTTTTTGGAGAGGTGTGGAACACTTTGGAACTTTAGGACTTGAAAAGTAATTGAGTGATGAGCAGCAGAACTTAGTGTCTTACTAACAGGAGCCTGAAAGACAGTAGTGCTGAGAGCAATGCACACAGAGACAAAACTCAAGAGGTCACAGAGAACAGTATCAGGAACTGGGCTAGAGGCCATTCCTGTGATACTTTGGGAAAAAAATCTGTCTGCCTTTTGCCCATGTCCTAAGAACTTGCTTGGGGCTAAATTAAAAATAGGCTAATTTTTCTGGTAGAGAAGATTTCAAAACAGAATGTTGACTCTGTAGCATTATTGTTACTGATATAACACTTATGCAGGTCTACAATATAAAAGAACAAATGGGACAGAAAGAAATAAGAGAAGTACAGCTTGGGAGAAAAAAAAAAGATTTCTAGGAAGCTTTAATGTTATAGCCAAGACATGTGCTGGAAGAGAGGTTATAGTTGTTTAGATTAGTGCCATTAAGGAGTTGCCTGCTCTGTGTTGGAACAATAAAAAGGGTGCCGAGAGGCAAGACCCCATCCCGCTAAGCTTCTGACTTATAAAAGAACCTAAGGAGTTTTCTACTCCTAGAAATCAACTGAATTAAAAAGTAAAAATATTGGTAATGTCAAAAGGAGCCAGGGTTCATCCCAAGTGGAAGCTGAACTTGGCAGTATCTTCCCTCCATATGGTGCCGGCTTTAGATGCAAGAGTAAAGGGGTCAGGGATTCTTCCTTCATAGTCTAGGAAAGTTATTGAGGCCAGGTAGAGTGTGACAGGGGAGTTCATGCATAAAGACCTGAGAGGATAACAGACTTTGAGAGGTCATTGTGTAAAGCTGTAAAAGGAAAGCCTGGGTTGCAGTGGAGACTCAAGATATTGGAGATGCCAGAGATGTGTGATATTTGCTGTGGAGAGAGCTGCACACAGGGGAGTGGAACCAACCCAAAAGAAAGATGAATATTGCAAGTAGCAAAGGTGGAAGGATGGAGCCATCTATACCCTTTGACACTGGACATGGACTTCTAGGATTTGGAGATTGTCTTACTGGGCTTTGGTTTTGGTTTAGTTCAGTATTTCCTTACTTTGACCAAATCTTCTCTTTTGGAATGGTAATGTATATTCTGTGCCATTATATGTTGAAAGCATATAATTTGCCTTTTGACTTTATGGTGTCTACAATTAAGAAATTGCCTTGAGCCTCAGAAGAGACTTTGGACTTTTAAACTTTTATTGAGACTGTTGAAGATTATGATGTAGCTACAAACACATAATTGTTTGGAATGTGATGATTTAAATGAGACATTTCCTCCTTAGTCTCTGGCATTTGAACACTTGGTGCTCATTCAGTAGCACTGTTTGGAGAAGTTATGGGGAGGTTCCGCCTTGCTAGAAGAAGTACGTTTCTAGGAGGGGTTTTGGGAGTTGAGAAGCTTCACACCATTTCCGTTTTGCTATCTCTGCTTTCTGCTTGCTGTAGATGCTCTCAGCTCTCAGATTCTTACTTGTGCACCATCCCTGCCACTTGCTGTCATGCTTCTCTCCACCATGATGGATTCTTCACACTCTGGAATCATAAGCCGAAATAAATTCATTGAAAACTCTGGTCGTGGTATTTTATCGCAGCAACAGAAAAGTAGCAAAAATGGAAAATAGTAGACATGCCCATGCTAGAGTGTGTCACAGAACCACTTTCAAGGGTCACAGAACCACTTTCTGTTCTGGAGGTCACAGAACCACTTTCAAGGGTTTGTTCTCTCCTTCTTCAGTATTTTCCAGAAATCAAACTCAGGTCATCAGACTTGGTGGCAAGCACCATTACTGGCCGAGCCATATCAGTGACTCTCAATCTTAACTTTTTTAATGCATTTTTTAAATATCATATCTAGAATCTCTTTGCCTAACTGTAGACCACAAAGATCTCTCCCTTTCATTTCCTAAAGGTTTTGTCATTTTATGCGTTATCTGCAAACCTTAGCTCTATTCTAATGCATTTTGTTCTGTTTTGAGACAGGGTCTCTCTGTTATGTAGCCCTGCCTGTCCTGGAGCTCACTATGTAGACCAGGCTGACCTCATGTATACCACCATGCTTGGCTCTGAGGGTTTGTTTTGTGGGTGTGTGTGCACACACGGGGTTTTTTTTTTTTGCAGGGTGTAAAGTATAAGCTGAACTATTCACTGTTCATCACACACACACACACACACACACACGAGCCTAGGAACATTTCTTAGAAAGATTCCTCTCTGTCAAATAACCTTTGCACTTTTGGAGAAATTGACTCTGTGGAAGTCTGATTCAGGACCTTCATGTTCCATGGCCCTCTGTCTATCACTACCAGACTGATTACCATGGCTTTAACAAGTCTTGTAATCAAATAGCATGAGTTTTCCAGCAGTCAACTACTTTAGTTCTTTTGCTTTTATAATTTTTTTCTCTTCGAATCCTTGATTTTTAAAATCTATCCTGGTGGTATTTAAATGATACTGGCATGAATGTATAAATCAACTTGAGAAAGCTGAAGTTTTACTAGTTTTTTTTTTTCCTTCAGTTTTTCCCATCTACAAACACAGTACATCTATCTATGTATTCTTTGATTTTTTTCCTTTGGTGTTTTGTGGGTTGTGATTTTCACCTGTTTTATTAGATTGACAGAAAGGTTTCTTTCCTAGTTATTTGCATTTTCTTGGGGTCGCCATTTTAAATCATATAATTGAAAACCTGAATGCTGAGTTTTCGGGGTCCCCCCCCCCAATGGTGTTTTCCTCTTATCATTTAGAAGGTCTTTGGCAAGAAAAAGATTGTTTCTTGATGTTTATTCTTCTTTGAGTCATCATCTGTTTGTGATCTCACAGCCCTTGCACCATTTTGTAATTATGATGCCAAAAGCAAATGGCTTCAAAGGACATAGCTGGGCAGATTTGAAGGGTTCTTCTCGGGCAGAAGGGCTGGGTCTGAGTGCCCGTGCTTCTTACTTTTCACCAGTGTCGGGGCATCAGCACTGCTTTTGTTTTCCTTTGCATATGGGAATGTCATTCAATTTCTGTGACTTCTAAAAATTCATCTTGAACTATGAATTAAAATTAGCTTTAATTTGATAGAAATGAACTTACATTGTAAATATGCAGGGAAAATCACTATTTTCTGTTTTTACCCTTAGACAATCAAAAAACCAAAAAGTTTTAGGAAAAATAAGAGCAGCTGTTACCCTCATTAGATTCCCTCCAGTGGTTTTGTACGGCCGGCCCATCTGTATTTTATTGCTGTGTACCTCACTCACTTGGAGCATAGCATGCTTAATACTTTTAGCATTCACCATCCTACTCAGTTCTCGTGACAAATGACAGATGACAATGCAGAGTTCAGTGATCTGATGAGGGTCTGTGATTGCTCTGTTGGCGGGACTTGAACACAGATCCTTGGACCTTTGTTTTCTTAAGATTCCTTCCAGAATTTATTAGTTCATGGGACTTTTTTTTTTTTTTTTTGGATGATAAGATACATTTTCAGATCTGTGAAAATTTCTTAGAACTTTCTCCCTCCAAATTATTCTGAGTGTCCTTACAAAGTTTTATAGACACTAAGCATTTTCAAAGGACTCTTTCTATGGACTCTGGATAATCTATATTGAGGAGCCTGGAGAGATGGCTCATTGGCTAAGAGCACTTGTTTCTCTTGCAGGGGACCTGGGTTCGGTTCTTCTACATAGTGACTCACAATCACCAGTAGCTCCAGTTCCAGGGGATCTGGCAGTTTCTTCTGGCTTCTACAGGCACTGTATGCACACACACACACACACACACACACACACACACACACAGTTAAAATACTAACATAAAAATAAGTAAATCTTAGAAATTTCTTCACTTGCTATATTTTTCTTCTTTTATCAAGAGTTACCTAAACATACTATTCCTTTTCTGTGGCAGTTCGGCACAAATTGGCTACTGCCTAGCCTGAGTGCTTGTACCTGGGCCACTGCCAAAGCCAGAGGCTCTGCCTTCTGCTGCCTTCCTCTTTCATGTTTTGTGCTGGCTGCTTGAGGGTTAGGCTGTGAATAAAGAGCATCATCCCTATCCCAAAGGACTTCATGGTCTAGTGCATTTTGGAAATGGCTATGATCAAAATGGATAAAGTATGTTCACATGATAGAGATGGGCAACATAGAATCTGGATGCTTTTTTCATATTTAAATTTAATTTTAGGTAAGTTATTACTGATTTGTCCTTAATAATCTCACCAGTACCTGACTCTTGGTGTAAAGTGTTTCCTGATGATAGTAGCTACCCTACCTACATCATTTCAAAATGAGAGCTTTTCTTAGTAAAAATGGCTTTTCTTGCAAATTAGAATTACACATAAAGTTCTGAGAAGAATTTCTGTTGTAAAGTCTAGCCATTTAGTAGCAACTTGAACTTTTTATTATCCACAAATATGTGTGGATAGGCCCCACACTTGAGCAAGGCCTCATTCATATAAAGAGATGGACCCATGAAGGAACATCATAACACAGCACAAACTTTGATGTTGAAGTCTACATTCACTCATAAGAAATCAGATTTTGTTCTAGAGAGATGACTTAGCCATTAAAGGCCAGGCTCACAACCAAAAATATAAGAAATAAAATTTTGCTGAAAACTAGTTTAAGCAGGGAATAGTAGCTACATTTCGTTGTGCAGTATTTCCTACTTGCGCAGTATTTCCTACTTACTAAATGCCATGCTTAACTTTCCTTTGCCGTTTGGCATTTACCTGCAAGAATCCAGATTTTAGGTGACCACATCATTTCTCAAAAGGAAATCATCCTGAAGATGTATGCAGTATACTTTGTGACTGGATTAAGTAATTCCCCCTTTGAAGTTGGTCACAGCCTAAAAGCGCAAGTTGTTTACAAAGGAACCCATCGATTCTTCCTCTTTCTCTGGAAGCATCTGAGCAGTGAGGCCCGCACAGTCTGTTTGGCACAGTGGTGGCTCTCAGCTGGCCAGGGCCCTCCTGCTGCTGAGCAGAGGATGCACCAGAGCTGGTTTGTAGCATGGTACAGCCCACCTGCAGATCTGCTTGTGCTTAACTGGGGCCTTGCGACTGAGCACTACTACAGCCTGCTGTTTCAGTTGCAATATCTTTCTCTTAATATTTTCCATCTGGCCAACAATGACCTATAAAGACAGACACAAACCAGGGTTTGAGTTATGAGGAGGGCGATACTGAACCACTTCCAAAGCACACTGTAGAGCCTGTGGTCCAGGCAGCTGCCTTTGCATGCTGGAGAGAAGCGGACTTTTTTTTTCCCAGGTCAGTTTGCAAAGCATTGTCACATCAGAGACCTGGGCTTTTCTGCTTTCAAGCATTTAAAAAGGCTTTGTAAATTCTGTCTCTGAATATCACTGGACGTTAGCATTTACACTACTGATAGTGAAGATTTTTGAGCAAGAATATAATAAGGGTCACAAGAGTTTTATATTCGACTTCTAAATTTTCAGTTCTAGCTAAAGCTAGACAATTAGGCTTGTGGCATAATTGGTGTCTTGTGCTGAGTTGCGCTGCAATGCCAGGGATGTTTGACTGTAAAGTTAGAGTGGGTTGAAATAGTGACTTCAGAAATGAGAAAGAGTTGCTTTTGATTTTCTCTTTGCTAAGAATTCTCAAAAGATGCATTTGTTCCTGGCTTTTTTCAGCCATCTTAAAATGGTGGCGTATAAAGCTAAGTTTATACTTGTGAGTCATTAAAAGCCCATTGAAAATACTAGTCAAAATCTGAATTTTAAGTTTGGGTTTTGGCAGTTTTGTATGTGCTGTCAAACCCCTTGGGGATAATTTGTGTTTATCTGCTGCTTGGTAGTTTGGGGGAATTGTTGCTCTCCTTCAGCTTTTTATTATTAGACTGTCCTTTAGGGTAAGGCATGAGTTGCTCCTCTTTGTATCTGAGAGGATAGGATCCAGATTCTGCAGCACAGTACTGAGATGAGGCACTCTGATGCTTACACCTCAAGTCCATGCTGCCACCTCCTGATGCTTACACCTCAAGTCCATGCTGCCACCTCCTGTCTGCAGTCTAGCTTTTGTTTTGAATAAACCCATCCTGTCTTCTGAAGGAAGCTCAGTAGATGTTTCTGGTTCTGCTTTTTTCCGTTTCACAGTTTTATGCTCTGTCTGTCCACTTCCCCTTCCTCCCTACTCCTCTTCCCTCATCGTGCCTAGTGATTGACTCTTTGTACCAGAGTTGAAGTCAGATTTGGCCTGGAGCCAGTAGCATTGAGTACACACTGTTTGCTTTTCAGTGCCATTGAAGAGTGACATTCCTACTGCAGGCTCACTAGGAAATGTAGGTGTGCTGGGTTAGAGGCTGATTAGATATTCCACAGGTGTGTGCTCATGGGTCCCCTCTTTTGGTGTTTCTTGATGGATGGCATTTGTTTTATAGTATGGCTGACTGTGTCTGAGGGTTAGGATGAGAAATGCAGGTTAATTAGAAGAACCTAGTTGACTCTAAAGAATGAGAGGGGGCACCAAGTGCTAAGAATACAGAGACGAGGCTAGTCTAATAGCTTCAAGAGTAATGAACTGAGGAAAACTTGGAATTTTCTTAAGACTCTAACCAGAAGCAAAGATCATACAAGAGCAGGTTTGATGGTAGATATAGTCTGTTTACCAGGAATGGCAGATCATCAGCTCCGAAAATGTTGCCTGCATTCTACCTTGAGCCTGACTATACAGTTAACAGTAGAGATACAGAGATTAGATGTAGTTATGGGAGCTTTGGTCAAATCAGTGATCTTAACATGCTAAAACTTGAAGGCCTGTAAAAGCTTGAAGCCCTGTAGGCGGCAGTGTGCCTCACTTTGTAACAGTGGGAAGGACTATTAAGAAGATTCTCCAACATGGCTGGCAAATTGGAACTGGAGTAATAATAAGGAAAATCACTCTAGGTGGGTTAGATAACACAGACAAGAGGCTTATCACCAGGGGAGCCCAGGGCTTCTGCAGAGTGTCAAGCCATTCAGTGTACCTGAACCCACTTGAACTCTGAGGAATAACAGGAAGTGAGGTTGAGAGCCCCAGGGATCAAGAGTCTCACATGCTATTGGGATAAACTTGCATCTTGATCCAAAAGTCAGTGAAAATCTTCAGTCAGAGAGTATCATAGTCGGATTTATATGTGAGAAGACCACTCTGGTGACATTATTGAAGACCCAGTTATAGATAAGATAAGAAACTTATGTGGTCAAGGCAGAGAGGAGGGGACATGGTGTAGAGATGATGCCATTTGAAGTGGAATCCGTACATTTGGAAGGAGTATCACTGCCTGGAGGTCCTAATTTTTGTACTTAAATCTCTAACACTTTGCCTTTTAAATGCTCATGGAGTCTTTGTTGGGGGAATGAGTGCTATTTCTTTTAGGCAAAAGTAACTGCTGCTTCTTGTAATTGCATTTTGCCTAAAGTAGCACTGGGTTGTTGGTGTTCCCCATGTATGAATCTTCAAACAGCAAACTCAGGCAGCCTACCCAAATCCTGGGTGGCAACAGGAGGTTGATCCTGGATTTCAAACATCTCCATAGATAAACGAGAGTCATCTGTAAATAATCATGGCTCCACATAGGAGAAAACGTTGACAGTGATGAAGTTGACTTCCCAAGGTTCTTCTGAAAAGCATTGGAATGTATTATAAATAGCCTGGTAGTTTAAAAAAAAAAAAAAAAGTGAGTGTTTGTATGAGTTGCTGAGCCTTGTGAAAAGAATGGGTTTCCGTTAATGAAAGGATCAGAGAGCGATTCTTCTGATCCTTTGCTAGACAGAGCTGAGGCCTCTACTTTGATTATATTTGAAGTTGCAGGCCATTAATGAGAACACTTTAGCTGGTCTCAGACCAATCTTTCTTACTCTTCTCTTTACCTTTGTTCATTTGGGGCTCCCCTTTGCCCCCTCAGCAGGCACAGCTCCTCCTCCATTGAAGAGTAAGAGCCTTTCCCTTAGATTTCAGGCTGAGACAGCTGCCTCTTCTGTCCCTTTACCCCTGTCTCCCTCTTGTTTTCTTCTAAACTTAGCTGGTGATTATGGTGAAGAAAACTATTTTTCCTCTCTTGCCAGTCTATTACACCTTCTTGTTGGAATACATGATGATACTGAGCTATGTTTGAATGTAGTAGGTGTGCTCTTTAAAGAAACTTTGTGGGTTTAATTGATGGTCATGGCAATGTACAAAGAGTAATTGTCCATTTTCAGCATGGAAATTAAATTAGGACAAGCCTTTACTTATGAGCCGCAGCTGTTACTGAGGCCGTGTGGCAGAGTGAGTGAGGAAGAAGCACAGACAGGAGTTCAAGGGCTGGCTCCCTCACTTAATTTTTGAACCGAGTCTCATTTCCTTTTTTTTTTTTTTTCTTTAAAGAATTTATTTTTATTTTGTGTGCATTAGAGTATGTATGTCTGTGTGAGGGTGTCAGGTACCCTGGAACTGGAGTTACAGACAATTGTAAGCTGCCATGTGGGTGCTGGGAATTGAACCTGGGTCCTCTGGAAGAGCAGTCAGTGCTCTTAACCACTGAGCCATCTCTTCAACCCCCCTTTTTTTAAAAAGTGAATTTAAGGTAATAGTTATTTAAGGAAGCACTCTGGGTTTTGATACCTGCATATACCCTGGCAGCAGGTATCTTCCTGATCAGCATCTACCAGTGACAGCATAGTCATGACAGGAGTGAGGAGAAGGCTTAGAATCCAGAACAGACTTTGAACCCTGAGCTAGGAAAGCTCAAGGTGATGTGGAACACTAGTGCAGGGCTCAGTGGAGTGCATGGCTTAGCTCTTGGTCTCTGAGTCCTTGTCACTGTCACCTGGACTTGCCTTTGAAAAGAACTTTCCTTCCTTCCTCCCCTCACCCCCCAATGGAGCTTCTAGTTCCATGGGCAACCTGGTTTGGTCCCAAATTTTGACTATTTTCAATGTTACTGCAGCAGAGTGGTACACAGAAAGGAGCCATTGTCACGGTCTGGTGGGTCTGACTCATCAGAGGAACAAAATGCAAGCATACCTTCTTCTGTGTGAATCTGCAGGAATCTATAGTTTCTGCCTTGAGAAACTGCCATGAGTATGGAAAGGATGTCAGGACTTCAGCCAGTACTGTGACTATCATCACATTATTTTGTTGCTGCTCAGTGGAGCTAAGAAAGCTTAAGAACATTACCATCTGGGCAGAGCCAACCAATGGTGAACTGTGAACTGCTTACCAACTTAACAGGAACTCTTGCTACCTCATTCATTAATTAGGCCTTTATGGCACACCTTCTCTGTGTTGCTTGGCAACCATAATAGCAGTCATTAAATTCTGTCATTTTATATTAACCCTTTGGCCCTGGGTGGATTGGGAGCCCCCACCTTAACACTAATGCATTTTACATTAGTACATCTACCTGGGAAATCTCATTCCCTTGACACCTCCACTGCAAAGAGCAAATAGCCAGAACCCCAAACCAGAAGAATTTCCCTTTTCCCTTCACAATGCTTTTAAGGCATTTATGAAATGTATCTGTCAGAATGTAGACCATTCCCTGCTGACAGACAAATATAATGTACACCTAGCAAGATGAAAAGACAGCTAGCATCCCAGAGAAACAGGAGCTGACTGTGACTCCTGTGGGTTCTGGAGGAAGGTACTGCTGTGAAATCCAGATGGGAGAGTTGTTAAGAGTTGTTTCCAAAGCTGCCTCTGTAGCTGCTCTGCAAAAAATTTGAACCATACATGCTGGAGGAACAGGAGCCACTCCAGCAACACACTCCAGCAGCGTGGAGTAAGGTGGTAGGAAGTGAACCATGTATTCTGGCAACAGCTGGGGGGAACTGGAGTTCACTTCAGGCAGTCTCTGAGAAGGTATAAAGGGCTCCTGCAGTGGTCCCTTCGCCTATCAGGCTATTCACAGTTACATAAGAATAAACAATATAAAAATCCCAAGTTAAAATAGGGCCTAGTCATGTAATGGTGCCATGTCCTCTTTATGGGATGGACTAAGATTTTGAATGCACATAGAAATACGTATATTTTTCTTAGTGGAGGAAAATAGGAACTTAGATTTTTGCCAGACAAATGTAGGATTGAATCCCCATCTGACTCAGAAGCTGTGATTTTGGACAGTGGCTTTCTTTTTGCAGACTTAGGTTTATTATTTTCTTTCACAGCAGTTTTACAGATGAAATGAATTCCTGTTTAATGTGTGCATCCCGGAGTCATCACCAGGCCCAAGTTCCACAGAGGCCACCAGGAAGTCCTCTACTCTCATGATTTTACAGTCAGGGTTAATATTTAATTCCTCTTTGTCCTTCAGTTTTCTAGGAAGGCCCAGAGAGTCTTTTTACCTGAATATGATTGCTTATACCATACTCCCAGTACAGGAGTCTGAGGCAGGAGGACTGCAGGTTTAAAGCTGCCTTGGCTTCATGTTGAGATCCTGCTCAAAACAAAACAAACAAGAGAGGTATTACTTTCCCAAAGTAACTGTCAAGATCTGAGAGCACAGTCACCCATCTACGGGGCTGGTGTCCCTCCATTAAACTTTATATATGGCATTGTGCAGCACTGCTGAGTTTTCCTGGTTGATACTGTGACCAGTATTTAATCTTAGAATAATTTGGTAAGTAATTGCACCTGGCAAAGTAAAACATAGTCATGCTCACTAAGGCAAAGTCATTTGCATCAGACTTGCAAACCAGATTATACCCTTAATACAGACAGCTTGTGTAAGTGTTGTAAGGTGGCTGGCCTTTCTCACTCCCTGTCCCATCAAGAATGTATGTATCTAGAGATCTTAAGTGGCTTCTGTTTGTTAACAAAACTTCCCTGGGAGAACTCAAAAAGGCAATTAGTCTTGTTCTTTGGAGCAATGCCTCCACTGTATTAGGTTTCACTGTACGCAAGCTTAAATGATAACCCAGGAGCAAGCTGTAGCGTGATCCGATTTGATATTTAGTTTTGATTTTATTAGTAGTTGTCTTTAATGGATGTCTTGTCATGTAGGATTCCTGGTTATTAGTAATTTAAATTGACTGAGAATGAAAGGAAACCACAGGCGTGAAACTGATGGACTGTGGCTGCAGCGGGCTCCAGCTTTCAAGGCAGCCTTGATGCCTCGGCAGGCTCCCTCACTCCCCCTCCTTTTCAAGGCTTTGAACACTCTTTCTGCTAATGCTGAAAATGAGAGCTTAATACTGTTGCTGTCTGGGAACCTTTAAAAGCAAATAGGCATTGTGAGTGTTCCTTCCTCTTTGAAGGTAAGTGTTGTCCATGTGCTCACTCTCTACTTGATCAGCTCTAATTTAACCCAGGAGTAGAGATCTGTGAGGATGCTAACTGAAAAACAATGATTGCAGAAGTCATTTTCCTTGCCCTTATGTTGTACTTTCCTACTACTCTCCAGGATTGCTTGTCTTGTCTTGAGGAAGGGGACAGCTGAAAATGTGCTTCCCCCACACACACCCCCACCCACTGTGGGTTCTGGGAAGTAGCCAGGATCACATACCAAACTTGTATCCGGCATGGTTCTGAGCAGCCTGAGTCCCAGCTTTCAGATCTAGATAGTGTTCTCATCCTCTGGGCACCTGGTCTCAGCATTGCTGGTCTCTGTAAGTGTCGGGATACTGGACTTCTTCAGTTAAGTTTAATTCAAGCAAACAAACTTAAAAACAGTTTTAGGTAGTTTACTAATAAATAATCATGTGCTTATTTATTACCTGCTTTGTTCAGGCATTGGTGTGGGTAAATGATTGAAGGAGTGAATGAATGAATAAATGAATGGAGGAGGAATAAATAATTGAAAGAGCTGTGTGCGTTCTGTCTTTCTGACCAAAGTAGTGTTTTATGTGTAAGATTTAGACTTCCAGCCAGGGTGACACATTGCTGCTCAGGGTGCTAAAGCCACAGAGCCACTTCCTTTGTGTTTTTACTTTTCTTACTAATCCAGAAAATGTAAGTTTTGAGCAAAACTTATTTTTTAATTAATGAAAAAATAATTTGAAAAAGTGAAATCTTTTATGAAGAAATATTTGCTTCTGGTGACCAACCTGTGGGCTATGTGTCATGTACTGTCCTCTTGCCACTCCCTCTTACATAGCTACAGTCAGTCACACACACACACACACACACACACACACACACACACACACACACACACACACACCAGGTTGGGAAAGTGTGTGAAACTGTCATTTTTTTCTTGCCAGAACACCTTGTTTCTCTCGTAGTAGGGTCACCTCTGATGTTAGTCTCCCACCCCCATAGGCTAGTGGTGGACAAAGTGGCCTGGAGGGAGCCATGTACACCTTCTCAGCCTCTTGCTGCCTGAGATGGTGTCTGTGATCAAGGGCAGCTGCAGTGTAGGAGGATGCCTGCCCCAGCCTACCAGAATGACTTGGAGTGTCCTGTAGAATGGTGAGGTACTGCTTGCCACCAGCTGGCCAAATGTCCTCTACTCTAAAGTGTCCCTGTGTTGTGCAACTCTCCTTAAATTGATCACTTTCAGGACACCTGCCAGGCAAGGTGCTTTTAATTGTACATTAATTTTTAATTAATTTTCTGGATGGCTGTGTTGTAAGCCGCTGGTTTGGGTTCTCGTACCTCCTGTACACAAATGAAAAGGTATAGTGGCAAAGGCTCACAGGTTTTTAGAGCCACAGCTGCTCAGCTCTGTCTGTGTGACTGTGACTCTGCATGGGCTCTTCACCTGTCTCAATACATTATCCACAATCACTCTCTTCAGTGTTAGAATTAAATTAACATGTAATGACTAGTGGGTAGTGTATTTGTGTAGTCTAGCTTAAAAAATATTCTTACTTTCCCTTTTATCCCAACTTATCTTTAAATGCAGTTTTAAATGCCCTACTGAGGAGTTTATGTTAGGGACTGATGAAAAGCCTATAGTCTGTACTCTCTGTGCTCTCTCTTCTCGGAGTCTCTATAGAGAAATGGAAATGCTGTTCTGAGCTGACCTGAGCCAGTGGTCCTGGGCTCTAATCTCTGATTCCCAGATGATAGCAGATGTCTCTTAAGTGACTCCAGGTGTTGTGAACAGAGTGCAATCTCTTATCTGACACAGCCACGGTGACTCCTTAGACTTCTTTCATATCACCTCTTTATAACATTTGAAGGATTGGGATTCCTTGACAGCTGCTGGAATGCTAACTCCCCACTTAAAGGGACTCTGCTTTGAGTCCTCAGGTGATCTGTGCACTTTCATGCTGTACTGTTTGATTCAGACCCACATGCCAAATAGTTTTAATATGTTCTCTTTTTTCATTAAACAGATTTTGTCATGTCCAAAAGACTTCCTGCCAGTAGCAGCTCTAACTTTTTCTTACCATCAAGGCATTGCCTGTCCCTTGTTAACTCTCTGCATATGTCCCTTCAGAATGTCCCCATTGGCATCTTCTTGGCAGTGACACTTTCCCTGCCACCTTCAGAAAGAAGTACTTCTTCCTTAGTTTCCAGGATGTTATGCATACTTGTAGTTTGGGGGCCTTTAAAGGCCCATTTTTGCTTTGCAGGGATTTCTCATTGGTCAGATATGAGCTTCACTGTTGTAACAGGAGCTGAGTTATTTAGCTAGAACTTTCTGCCAAATTAAATATTAGAAATTTTGAGGGCAGAGTGGAATAGTTACAAAGTAGAATTGATGAATAATCTAAACTCTGCATTTCAATATTTTTTGAACTTTGGTCTCATAAGTTAGTCATCTGACTTTTCTTATAGCAGGCTGCATTTAATTTTGTTTTGTTAAATCCTTTTCTAAACCCAGTTTTAAACCTACAACATTTCCTCTTATACAGAAGCCAAGGGAGGTACAGATCTGTGTACATACATCTTTTGTATCTGGTGCATGTAGGTGTCACCATGGTAGCAGTACTGGTTAGCTTTATGATTTTCTTACCTTGTGTCAGCCTCCATTCTTGGTTTAAAAACTTTAAAAATATTTGTTTAGTGTGTGTACATGGGGAAGGGGCATGGATGTGGGATACTGCGTATGTGGAAGCTAGAGGAGAACTTGAAGGAATTGGTTCTCACCTTCTATCATGTAGAATGCAAGGATGGAACTCAGACCAGTGTCTTAGCAATAAGCTTCTTTACCTGCTGATCCATCTTGCCAACCTTCAGGAACCACTCTAAATGCTCCAGATACACTTAGCTTTTCCATGTTCCCCACCAGTCTACCAAGTTGGAACAATTATCTAACTTATAAATGAATGAACAAAAGCACAGAAGGGTTAGTTTACAAAGGAATGGAGCTAGAATAAGAACATTGATGTTCAGGCCCAGTGCTCAGGTTTCTGATAGTATTTACCACTTAATAAATATACTGTTGGAAAGTTGAGGCCATTTCTGTCTGATGGTTTCCTTTTCGTGATGAATAAGTATTGAGATACTGAGTCAGGAAGAAACTGTATGGGAATCAGAAGTTTAAAATAATATTTTCCTAGTGGTGGTGGAGTTAAAAGGCATTGCTAAATTCATGCATAAAAAATGTGTGTGTGTATTTAATTTTAATTGGCAAAATTATATGTATTTGTGATGTAATATTTTGATAGGTGTACATGTTATAAAATTGGCAAATCAAGTAATTTGACCTATGAATATTAATGCATATTTGTTGATTCTTTTTATGTAAACATTCTTACTTACTTAGAGGGAGAGATGGTTGCTTCTAAGATATTTTAGCTTGATTTTTATGTGGTACAAGTTGGCCCCCACCATTACATACAAATGACTAGAACTTGTTGAAAACTCAAGTTAGTATGATGCTAAAGGTTTTTCAGTGAGACTTCATTAGCTGAGTCAGCAGTGCAACTACACTTGGGTTATCTTTTCTTGGCTGGAAAGTGACCAGAAAGGATTCTCTAGAGAGATAGTTTTGTTGAACTCAGCCTTCAGAATTTGGCATTCCGACTCTGATAATGATTTCCCAATTGACTGTTTCCTAAAACTGAACAAAAGACCCTCAAAATTCTTATTATGTAGTACCTTGTTAGAAATTTGGTTGATGGTATAAAAGGACAGAATGAGGCAAAAAAAAAAAATCTTACATCATAATACTAGTTACTATCTTTTCTTACTTTTATATATTGAGATATGTGCTTTTTAAATTGAGTGCTGGAGAGATGGCTCAGTGGTTAAGAGTACTTGCTGCTCTTGCTGGGAACCTGGGTTTGGTTCTCAGCACCCACATGGTGGCTCACAATTGTTAATAACTCCAGTTCTGGGGGATCTTCTGGCCTCTCTGAGTACCAGGTATACATGTGATATGTAGACATGCATTTGGGCAAAACGTTCATACACATGAAATAAAAATAAGAGAAAACAACATGTGATGGAGTAATATTAACATGGTTGAGTGAAGATAGCTTTGGCAGCCCTTCAGTGTACTGGAGATTTGACGTCGGTGTGGTGTGAAAAGAGAATTAACTTAGAAATCAGAAAGAGTGTAATTTGAGTCCTATCTAACAATTGCTGAATGCTAAGTTACTAGACCTTGCTAAGTATCAGATTCTTTACCAGTAGTGGCAGTTTTTAATTTTTTGAATTGCAACTAGTGTAGGCAAATGTCTGACACATAGTTATTGATGAAAATAAAGTAAAATTTGCCTTTTTAATATCCACCCACACCCATTATTCCAGCACAGTTTTGGATCATTTTCTCTAGAGGAAGTCTTGGTTTTCCACATTTCTTAGAAATTGTGTCAGTTTGCCATACATTTCCCAGTTTTCATGAGTGTGCTCAGATTTTAGGAGACAGAAATCTGGGTCACAGTGTTGTGCTTGCCAGAATTGACCCTGCAGGGGTTGAGGTTTATGACTAGGCTGTTGTTGAAGAGTGGGCCATGCCTAAGATACAGAACATTGTGATTCTAAACAAAGGTGGCTGTTTACAAAAACCTAACAGGGACATGGGGAAGTGGACATGGGAATGTGTGAAAAATTAAAAACCCCTGCCTTTGGCTCTCTGGGGTCAAGTTCAGAATGTAGCAAAGCAGAATCAATGCCGGCCATGCCCAGAGACTCAAGAAAATTGAGGCATGGAGTTTGTGGAGAAGACTGGATCCCAGGTGAAAGTTAATCCTTGGTCATTATGAGAATTACACCCAAAAGGCATGGGAATGAAGCACATACCTTCTTGCTGTGGAGACTGGGGCACTGGTGCTCAGAGATGGGGCAGGATGAAAGCTGGAAAGAGAAGTTCTTCCTGCAAGCTGAAGTGGCTTCATGAAGAACCACTGAGCTGGCAGGAGACCTGTGTGCTGAGTTAAGCTTTCTCCCTGGAAGGGTTGCAGAAAGGATGGCATTGACAGCTTCAGTCCTGCTGCGCTGTGGAGTGGCAGCTCTTTCTATATTGACCAGCTGGCTCAAGGTCAATTCCAGGAGAACAGTAGGCAACCTACTGACTGACAGCCAACAGGGCCTGAGCCTAGGCTGGTTATCCTGGCATTATAAGTTAATTTCAAGTTATGTATTTATTCCAGGGTCATTTTTTTCTGTGAAATACCTGAAAGTAAACTGCTCAAGCCAGTGGCATCATGAAAAAAAAGAATCAGATGGTCACTTAATTAAGAATCCATTTATCCAGTTAAAATCCAAGCCTTGGGCACTGTGAGATCTAAAAGAAAAGACAATTGGAGGCTTCAGGAAATTTGACTTTCCTTTGGCTTCCATTTCTTGTTGTCAATTATATAATCAGTGTGTGCTCATTACTCTCCCTGTTCCTCTTGCCCAATTGAAAAGGTGCTGTAAAGAAACAGAAGAAGAAAGTCCCATATAACCCTACCATCTGTATGCAACTATAGGGATAGATTCTTTGTGTTTTCCTCATATGCTCACATTTTGCACATGGTTGTTTAAAATTTATTTTTTAAGTCATGAATATGTTTAAGTTCTGAAATAAGTACACAGCACCAAAAATGTAAGGAAAATTACCCATAATTTTTTCTGCCCCAGAATTTAGGTTTCAAAAATACTGTGTGTCTTAGTTAGGGTTTTCTTGCTGTGAAGTGACACCATGACCACAGCAGCTCTTATAAAGGAAAACATTTAATGGGATGGCTTACAGTTCAGAGGTTTAGCCCATTATTGTCATGGTGGCAGGCAGAGAGCTGAAAGTGATGGAGCTCAGAGTCCTACATCTTGATTGACAGGCAACAAGAACTGAACTGTCTCACTGTGTATAGCTTGAGCATAGGAGACCTCAAAGCCCACCCCTACATTGACACACTTCCTCCAACAAGGCCACACCTCCCATTAGTGTCACTCCCTTTGGGAGCCATTTTCTTTCAAACCACTACTCTTTGTAAGCATATCAACAGTTTATTTGTACATAACTAAAATAGTACACATTTAATTAATAAATAAACAGTGGGGCAATGCAAGTCTCCTTTGTTCACTTCTCATCCCTAGTCTTCCATCTATAAGAGAACTACATGATTTGAGTGTGGAACATGTGGGTGGGTGGGTGGGGTGTATGTTCATATGTTTGCACATGTGTGCATGTCTGTGTGGAGCCAAAGGATTGACATCGTGTATTTTCCTTGGTTGGTCTGTCCCTTGGTTTTGAGACAGGGTCTTTCACTGGACCCATAGCTCATTAGTTCAGCTAGGTTGCTTAGGCCAGCAAGTGCTGGGGATCCACTTGTGCCGTGGATATCTCTCTGTATAAATAAAATGCAGATTGGCCAGTAGCCAGGCAGAAAGTATAGACGGAACAAGCAGAGAAGAGAATTCTGGGAACAGGAAGGCTGAGTAAGGAGACGTTGCTAGCCGCCACCATGAGTACCAACATGTAAGATACTGGTAAACCACGAGCCAGGTGGCAAGGTATAGATTTATAGAAATGGGTTAATTTAAGATATAAGAACTAGATAGCAAGAAACCTGAGCCATTAGGCCAAACAGTTTAAATATATGAGTCTTGTCTGTGTGTTTATTTTATAAGTGGGCTCCAGGACTGGCAGGAAACTCTCCAGCTACCCACTTGTCTCCATGTGCACAACTCCTCCAGTGCTAGGGGTTACAGATTCATGTTGTAGCTGCTCTTTATAGAGGTCCTAAGAATCTAAACTTGGGTCCTCTTGCTTATGAGGCAGACATTCACCTACTGAGCCATCTCTCTAGCCCCAGAAAAGAACTTTCATATGTAAATAATTATTACATGTATTGTTTGCGTATGATAGAGTCTAACTTATTTGTAAAGTAGTTATAAAATTAATACCCAAAAGCTATTTCTGTCTCAGCCTTTCCCATTCATTAATGGTAACACCATCTCTTCTTTTAATCATTACAAAAGCCTTGAAGCTACCCCTGACTTCTGTCTTCTGCTCACACACTTGTTTCCAACCTATCAGCAAATTCAGCTTCACTGTATATTCAAATGTATCTAGGATTTGATGACTTCTTTCTACCTCAACATTACCCCCCCCATCCAAGACAACACCATTTCCTAATGGTTAGTTAGTGCTATTAGTATTCCTATTTCCAGTCTTAACCTCTGTCCTGGTTGGCTTTTGCTGTATTATTCAGGGAAAGAATCTCAGTTGGAGAGTTCCCTAGATCAGAATGGCCTGTGGGAATTTTCTTGATTATTAATTGATATTTGAGGGCCCAGACCACTGTGTGTGGCAACATTCCCTTGGCAAAGTGGTCCCAAACTGTATAAGAAAGCTAGCAGAGCCTAAGTCTGCCTGCTAACCATCAAGCAGCATCTTCCATGATTCTTTCCCATGCTTATTTGGCTATGAAGTAAGTTACTTGGTCAGATATATGCTTTGTGGAATAGCAAGCAGGCCTGCCTTCGAGTTCCTGACTTGGCTTCCCTCAGTGATGGACTGTGACCTAGAATTATAGGCCATATAAACCCTTGACTCCCCTAAATTGCTTTTGGTCAAAGTGTTTTATCACAGCAACAGAGAAGAAATGAGAACAACCCCCTAGATTTTTTTTTCATGTTGTTTTTCATCTGTAGCACAGAAAAGAATTTCAGTGACCTTTCTCCATTCTCCTAAGTGGGTTACATAAGCCAGCGTCACTCTAGCTCTATAGGAGAGTAGTTAACACATTACATATGAGGAAATACTTAAGACATCAAGGCTTAGTTCTTTTGTTCCTATTGTCTGTATTCTTAAAAATTGTTCATTACTTTTAATCTGTTCTTTGAAATTTTCATACATGTATTCAGTGCATTTTCATTACTCACTTCCTACCTTCTATTATCTCCTTCTCACCCTTGTTAATCCCCCTTCTCCCTGCAAGTCTCTTTGCCGTGTTCACATCTTTCTGTTTTGTTTTGTGATGGTCTGAGTTTAACTAGGGCTGTTTGTATGACCCTGTTTTTAACTATACATTGGAGCCTGATTGAGTCACCAGTCAGTACACAACTGAAGGTAACAACTCCCTCTTCCACTGAATACATCAGTAGCCAATCATTCAGCAAGGTGGGATAAGGTCCCACTAGACCCTCCTCTGTCTGTTCAAGCCCAGTCTTATGCAGGTCTAGTGCAACTACTGCTGCTGTGAGTTAATGACTGTAGTGGCTGTGTTGTACCTCGAAGACAGCATGTAGCAGTCTTTCTCCCTATCTTCAGACTCTCACATTCTTTGCTGTTCCTCTTCTGCAGTCCTCCCAGAGCAGAGAAACTCTCACCTATCTCATGTTGCAAACTACTGTGTAGTTCAGTTAAGGATGACCTTTAACTTTTTTAACATAATTTTTTATTGATTCTTTGGGAATTTAACATCATATACCTAAATCCCATTCTTTTCCCCAGTCCCTCCGTATCTGCTCTTTACCCTTGCAGCGTCCTTCCCCCAAATTAAAAAAAAAAAAAATTAAATAGTAAAAAAAAAAAAAAACAAAAAAAAAAAACCCCACTCTGCTTCTCCATCTTTCCCACCTCTCCATCACCTCTTCATTTGTCCAAACAGCTTTCCTTGCAAATAAATGTTCATTGTAATGAGTTGTTCTGGTTCAAGGCCTCTGATTTCTGATACACCATCAATATTGGACCCTCACCAAAATTCATCCTGCTGTTGCCCCAAGTCATGGAAATCCTGCAGCTACAGTTCCATAGGACTAGTCCCTTCATGTACTCCAACAGATCATAGATGCGATAGATGTTGAGGTGGGCCTACTCAAAGTATTAGATGTGGGCCTGGGTGATAGCTGAGTTGGTCAGTCTGGGCCTCCACCAGGACCACACCCTAATGTGAGGGGCAGAGCCAGCTGTACTGTGCCCATACCGATTGAAGTTAACTCTCTCATGCCCATGATGAGGGTCAGGGCCAGCTCTCCCAGTCTCAGCAAAGGGTAGGGTAGCTCAGCAAAGCCCTCAGATTTCAACGTGCCTGCTTTATTTACATGGCCCTAGTGGTAGCATAGGACACAGACATCAACAAAGACCTCAGCTGCAGCTAAACCACAGACCCAGACATGGCCCTTAAAACCACAGACCTAGACATGGCCCTTAGCACCAGCTCGGCCGAACATCACCGTGGCCCCGGGGGCCACCCACACCAGCCTTTTCCTCACTACCTTCACTTCTATAGTTCCACCTCTCTCTGCTCTGTCTCTCTTTCTTTCCTATTTCTCTACCATATGTTTGCTCATTGTAATGGCTCCTGCCCAGATGGTACTTTGAGGTGCCATGTGGGCCTTTGGGTGTCTTCCACCTGTTCCTGCCGAATGTCCAAGTGGGCCTTGGGGACCTTTAACTTTTGATCCTCTTGCCTTTGCCTCCCAAGTGCTGGAATCAACAGGCATGTGTGCTGGGAGTTGAACCCAGGGCTTTGTGCATGCTAGGTAAGTATGCAACTTATGGAACTACAGCCCAGCCTCATCACTACTTGTGTTTAACATAGCATCTAGTTTTTTAAAAGTATCAGCTCCTTGATCGCAAATCCTTTCTTAACTTCACTTCAGAGAAGTCTCCGCAGTACAAGGACCTTTGTGATCTGACCCCTGTTATTTCATTCTGTGTCTTCATTTTACTCATTGTTAACTGGGCAATCTGGTCTCTGTGTTCCAACTGCCTGATTCTATCTAGTCCACCCTGGCTGTGCTCAAATGTCACCTGCTTAGGAAAATCTTCCAGACCCTTCTACGTAGAATCAGCCCTGATCTCCCTGTGTCATTTCCCTGTGTTGTTACCTACACTTTCTGTTTGCTCCTGTTTACCTAGGAAATTTGATGTCTGTGTTACCATTTTCCACTTAGTGATTTTTTTTCCCTTCCTACCACTTGGGCTTTACAACCAGGATTTTATTGCACTTGCTCTACTGTATGCCTGTCTATCCATCAATGCACCTTTTTTTATGCATTTCAAAACATGTTGCAGACATCAGCATTGTGATTTAAATGATAATTATCCCCTAAAACCTCAGGTATTTGTACACTTAGTCCATGATTGGTAGCACTGTTTGAAAATATTATAAAACCAGTAGGGTGTAGCCTTGTTGAAGGAACACATCATTAATGGCAGAGTTTAAAGGTTTATAACCTAGTCTGCTTCCTGTGTGATTGAGATGTGATCTCTCAGTTTCCTGCTCTTGCTGCACTCCTTCCATTGCCATTATGGATGTATAGTCTTCTGGAATCCTAAGCCAGAATAAACTCTTCAAGTTGTTTTTGGTCATGGATTTTATAGCAATAACAGAAAAGTAACTAATACAAACAGTATATTTCTTTTTAACTGTCATTTATATATTAACTAGAATTTTATATTTTTATTAACCCCACCCTAAGAAATGAAAGAATTAAACTTTGGACTTCATGCATGTGGGTAAGCACTTCATTGATTGCTGAGCTATTCATAACCTAACAGCTGAGTCTTTTCTGAACAAGTCTTTCCCCTACTTTCTAGAGAAAAGTTATATACAATGAAATACAGTCTTGATTCTGTCATTTCTGTGTCTTGCCTAACATGGATGCTTTTGTGATCCAAATCATTATCTGGACATGAAGTGTTACTATCCTGTAGGGTGTTCCCTCAGTCTTCACAGTCCCTCCTGCATCTCTCCCTCTTATAAATGAAATCCTATGTATTCTTACACAAGGCTGTTTTTAGCCAGGATTTGTTTTGAGATGTACCCATGCTATTGGATTAACAGTTCGTTTTTTATTGCTGAATGTCAGTCCATTGCATGGTTACATCACTGTGTATTGTTCTTGTAGACCATCAGCTGGGCTATTCCAGTTATTGACTGTTAAGGAGCAAAGCTTTGGTGAACTTTCTGATGCAAGGCTGTCTGTAGCTATGCTTTTTGACTCTTCTTAGGTAAACCAAAATAAATTGCTAATTCAAAGGATGAGGGTTTTTTTTGTCATTTTAAAATTAGTATATATTGTACAAAATGTTGAGTTTACTCTGGTATTTCCATATCATGTACCTTGGTTGTATATTTAGTTTTATAAGAAATTTCCAGACGTTTTTATGAAAGAGTACTATTTACCTTCCCATCAGCAGTGTTTTAAGAGTTCCAGTTGCTCCATATACCTACCTTTTGTGTTGTCAGCTTTTTATCTTATCCATTCATTATGCCTCATTGTGGTTTTAATTTACATTTCTCTGGTGACTAATGAGCATTTTAAAAATGTGTTTATTGGCACACGAAGGAGCTGGTCCAATCTTTGATTATTTTTAGTGTTTGAGTTCTAGGTCCTTACAGTTGGGAAATACTTTCTCCCAGAATAGAAATTGCTTATTCATTTTCTTTTTCCTTTTTGTTTTTTAAGGTTTATTTTTATTTTATACTGGTTAGTGTTTTGCCTGTGTATATATTTGTGCAGCATGTGCATGCCTGAAGACTGTGGCAGCTAGAAGAGGACATTGGTTCCCCTGGAACTGGAGTTATAGGCAGTTGTAAGCTGCCATGTAGGTGCTAGGAACTAAACCTAGGTCCTCTGAACAGCAGCAAATATCCGTAACCACTCTCCAGCCCTATTAATTTTCTTAAGTGTCTTTTGATAAGCAGAACTTTTCAGGTTGATGAAGTTTGTCAGTATTATCTTGTTAGTCTTTTTTTGTTCTAAGAAAACCTTGTGTCTTGAAATATTTTCTTTTTCTCGATTCTGCAAACTTTAGAATTTTGAATTTACATATAGGTCAACAAACTATCTAAAACTAACATTTTTATGTAGTATGGGGTAATGGTACATGTTCACTGTTTCCTGTGTAATTACCCAGACATTTTAATACTCTTGTAAACACTTTTCCTCATTGGATTGCTTTGGCTCCATGGTAGTGAATGTGTACTATGGGTTTATCCTATGCTACACATGTATTTGTTAGTCCTTATACATGGGTGTCAACCCTGTATCCTGTGACCTTGCTAATGTCAGTTATGAGTTCTACTTCCTAGATTCATGCCTCCTGTGTGTGATGATTTTTCCTTTTGTATTTTTATGCCTTTCATTTTTATTTCTTTCCTGTTACTCTGGCCCTCAAGTGCTATGCTGAATGCTGAACAGAAGTGTTGAGAGTCAATATCCTTTTCTTGTTCCCAGTTGTAGAGAGAACAGCATAATATAAGTGTAATAATATAAACTATAGATTGTTTTTCAGAGGTGCCCTATAGGTTGAAGTAGTTCCCTTCTATCCTAGTTCACTGAGAATGTTTTAAAATTCTAAAGTGGTTCTAGATATTGGTCCATCTGTTGATGTGAACATGGCTTTCTCCTTTATTCTGGAGTCTTTTTTTCAAGACAGGGTTTCTCTGTGTAGCTTTGGAGCCTATCCTGGAACTCACTCTGTAGCCCAGGCAGGCCTCGAACTCACAGAGATCCGCCTGCCTCTGCCTCCCAAGTGCTGGGATTAAAGGCGTGCGCCACCTGGACTTGGTGTATTTTAGAATTTTGTCTCTGTTCATGAGAGAGATGAGGTTATATATCTTTTGTAATATCTTTGTCCACTATTGTGACAAAGGTTTTAAGTTTCTGTTTTTCATATTTAAAATTTTAATCCACCTGGAATTGTTTGTTATGGATAGTACACAGATGGGATCTGGCTTTATATATTTTGTTCTCATTTAGGTATCAAGTTCAGCTGTAACACGTCTCCAGTGTCCCCTCCCCCCTTTTTTTGGTGTGTGTGTGTGTGTGTTTGTGTGCCAACTCTGTGATACATCAAGATTTCCTCCAAGCCTGGGTCTTACATTCTGCATTAGTTAATATGATTATCCCTGTGTCAATATCTTGTTATGTTAACTAACTACAGTCCATGTAGCTTTCTAGGAAGTTTCTTCACCTTGTTTTTTTCAGATAATAGTTTGATTTTCTTGGTTTTCTGTCTTCCTATGCAAATTGAACTCCTGTTGACTTTCATAAAATTCCGGTGACATTTTGATTAGTCTTCTCTGAGGTGAATCAACAGTGCTAAGTTGAACGTGGTGTCAATTTTTTTAGGTTTTATTTTGATGACATTTAAAATACTCTCCATGATGACCCACATCTTTGGCTTATTTTTCCTCTATTAATCATTTTTTATAGGTTCTATAAATGTATTTTAGTTACATGTTCTATTCTCCCTTTGTAAAAAAATACAATTTATTCTTTTTTTTTTAAAAAGATTTATTTATTATACATATTGTTCTGTCTGCATATATGCCTGCTCACCAGAAGAGGGCACCAGATCTCATTATAGATGGTTGTGAGCCACCATGTGGTTGCTGGGAATTGAACTCAGGACCTCTGGAAGAAACAGCCAGTGTTCTTAACCTCTGAGCCATCTCTCTCCAGCCCTTTTAATAAGGATTTATTTTTATTTTATGTGCATTAGTGTTTTGCTTGCACGTGTGGCTGTATGAGGGTGTCAGGTCACCTAGAAGTGAAGTTACAGACAGTTGTGAACTGCCATGTGGATGATGGGAATTGAACTTGGGTCCTCTGGAAGAAGCAGCCAGTGTTCTTAACTGGTCTCTTTCTTCTTTATACTTTTACTTCTTTGTCTGGACTGTTTGTGGTTTGGTGTAACTACTGTGATGTTGAATAGAGCTAAAAGTAGTGAATTTTCTTGAGGTCTGAGAGATAGCTCCGGGAAGGCTTATTGCCCTGAAGCCTGCCAGCCTGAGCTCCATTTCCAGGACCACATGGTGGAAGGAGACAACCAACTACTGCAGGTTGTCCTCTGACCCTGCAGGAGCCTGCACATGAACACACTCTCATACATGAACAGACTTTCTCACACATACAAAGAAATGTGTTTATATATATATATATATATATATATATATATGTGTGTGTGTGTGTGTGTGTGTGTGTGTGTGTGTGTGTGTGTGTGTATGTATATATGTATATATGTATATGTATATATATGGAATATATATAAGATAATAAAATGAAATAAATGAAGATAATACAATTTTTAAATAAAGAAGAAATGATAGATTTTTGAGATGGTGGGAATTTATATGTATGTTATTATATATATTTTTAAAACAGGGTTTTTCTGGGTAGTCCTGTAGATAAAACTGATCTGAAACTCACAGATATCCACCTGCCCCTGCCTCCTAGGTACTGAGATTAAAGGGCTGTGCCACCATGCCTGGCTAAATAAATGTAATTTTTAAATGTTTTAAAAAAAGATGTTGAACTTCCTTTTGATGCTCCTAATTTTAAAGCAAGTACTTTAACATATCTATGCTAAGACAGGCCAGAGGTGTTCTTTAGTCAAGGGAGCTCCTTCCTGGGTTTGATTTGCTTGTTTACTTGCCATATTCTAATTGTAGCCCTTAAACTGCTTCATGTACTCTCTTTTGCTGTTTTTAATTTGAGTTTTTGTCCTTCTCTCAATGTTTTGTCTCTGGTGTGAGTTTTGTTTTGTTTTATTTTTTTAAATCTTGCTAGAGATTTCTGGTCCAGCAATTCTAGAATCTCCTGAGCTATTAATTCTTTGTAGTCTGATTTGTTTCTCTTCTGTTCTTTATGTCCATCTGGAAATCTGACTAGGATACATTAGGCTTTTCTGCTCTTTTTCATGTTTCTTGTTGTTTTGAGGAGTGCAGGGGTTGGGGACAGTCCCCTTTTCCTCCTATTTTATTTTTGCCTCTGGAGTATTTAATTTTCACTCAACTAGCAAGTATTTTAAGCTTATGGTACTGGAGAGATGACTCAGCAATTAAGGGTGCTTGCTGCTGTCATGAGAATCAGAATGTGGATCCCAGCCAGCAGTTTGTCTGTCTGCAGGCTCACAAGCACCTGTAACTCTAGCTCCAAGGAATCTGATGCTTTCTCTGGGCCTTGGAGGACATCCGTGTGCACATGCTCATGGGCCATACACATGCAAATAATTGTTTATGAACATAAAGAGTCTAGAATTTAATTATAGCAATTGGGAGAGTTTTCAGAAGTATCTCATCTTTGAATATATAAAATTATTGAACTGAGAAAGAATGAAATCTTGTAACATGGATGGCACAGTGAGATAATCAGGTTAAGTGAGATAAGTCAGGCACAGTCAGACAGATACCACTGTCACTCACTCATGGGAGAAAAAAAAAGATGTCCTACAAGAAACACATGATATAGTGGTCACTAGTGCCTACAAGGGGAGGCTGGAGAGGGCTGAGAAAGGCTATATAAAAGATGCCAAAACACAGTCAGATGGGGAAGGGGTTTGTTCTGGTGTTCTGTAGCACAACTGGGTAATTCAACCTATAACAATTGATAATATATTTCAAAATAACTAGAAAGAAAGAGTTGGAAGCATTTTAACACATAAAATGACAAATAACTGGGCTGGTAAGATGACTTGGTGGGTAAAAGTAGTTGCCTCCAAACTTGACACCTTGAATTCAGTCCTCAGGACCCACGTGGTAGAAGGAAAGAACTGACTTCCACAAGTTGTCCCTAGACCCTCCACAAGTTATTGTGGTACACATATGTGTGCAAGCTCACGCCCACACAGAGAGAAATAAATGATAATAAAAATTTTAAATAAAGAAATGATAGATATTTGAGAAGGTGGGAATGCTAATTATCTATTTGATTATTTTGTGTTACATATGCATTGAGTTGTCAGCAATATTCCCCAAGTCAAGCATTGATGAGTTATGTTCAAAGAAGAGCTCAATAAATGAATGAGATACAGCGTACCTTTGGAACCAAAGACTCACTGTTGTAAAATGTGCAGTAGTAGTCAGTTTCACATGTCAGCATGGTAAAATAATTTGTAAAAGGAGTAAACCAAACACTCAGGAGGTTGAGGCAAGAGAGTTGCAGTGAGTTGAAGGCCGATCTGAGCTATGATATAAACAATCTATATAACACACATTACCTCATTTAAAGTCTTACTATAAAGCCATAAACAAAATATTGTGGTATCAATGCAAAGATGGGCTTATCCAGCAGTGGAACAGAAGAGAGAACAAATGACCACAAAAATTTATTTTAAATAAGGATGCCTGAGGTAAGAAGGCTCAGTGGTAAAGGTACTTGCCTCACAAGCCTAGTGACCTGAGTTCACTCCCTGGAGTCCACATAAAATAGACAGAGGACTACCTCCACCAAGTTGACCTCTCCTTGCACTCTTTCAATTCATGGACTCTTCATTAATCGTTGTTACATGCATCTATGCATGTATATGTATATATATACGTATTCCTGAATATAACCTGCTGAGTCTATATAATGTTACTTGTATTATGTTTTCAGGACCAACCTCTTGGCATTAGATAACCAATTGGTGCCCTCTTTCCTGGGGAAAACTTTCTCCCACTCTCAGCATTCCTTAATTGCCTATAGTTCTTTGTGTATGTTTGAGACCTTGTGGTCTAGTACCCATTCACTTGGGTATGTCTATTGTTGTCCATGTTTAGCTCATGTTTAGGCTGTCATGTTGGTGACACCATATGGGTATAGCTTCTGAGTTTACTAGGAGGCAATCTCAGCAAACTTTGTGATTCTCTGGATCTTACAATCTTTCTGTCCCCTCCTCTACAATGTTTCCTGAACCTTAGGTATGGGAGTTATGTAGATGTATATCCATTGGGACTGTGCTCCCCAACTCTGCATTTTGATTAGTAAGCATAGACATTAATCCAGCAGTTGACATAATGAAACTTACTTGAATAAATGTAACTTTTGATACTGTAAAAAGAAAATCATTAGCTTTGTTTTTCTGATGTTTTGTTTCGTTTTTTGAGAAGTTCAGGCTGCCTTTGAACTCAGTATCTCCCTGGCTCACCTTCCTGAGTGTTAGAATTACAGGCATACACATACAGAGTAAAACTAATAACCTCGAATTCCCCCTTCCAAAGGTAGAAATCCTTGTGTGTTTCCTTTTACTCATTTGGTAGTAATATATAATATACATATGTATGTATCTTAAAGTCACATTTGTGATCATATACCCTTAATTTGCCAACTTCTCTGTATATCCTGATTTTCTCCCTCAGAACAGTCCCTTGTTTTACCTAGGGACTGTCTGCTGTTGGAGTCACTAGTAAGGGTGACTACAGCTGCTGTATATTGATTACTTCCGGCCTGGAAGCTGTGTTGAGCTCATGACGTGCACTGTGCTATTAGGACACTGCTTGAATAAATAACCCCATCTTATAGAAAAGAAAAAAAGAGGGGGCGTTAAGTAACTTGCCAAGTTTTAATCTGTAGAGCTTGGTTTTATAATTATCGTTCATTCAAGTCTTTGTGAAATACATACTGTCATTAAAAAAAAAACTTATAAGTTTTGCTATCAGAAGCATCTCTGAAGAGGATATCTTGGTGCAGAAGTCATTTCTGCATTTTAGGTGTCTGAACGTCCCTCCCTCTGCCAGTTCTTTATACATTTAATTCTTCCTCATCAAATGAATGTTTCAAAGTGAGTGTGGTTGTCCAGCAAACACACAGCAAAACTATGCACAGAAAGCCAGGCTGACCATAGGTTCCATGAAGGTCTGAGCCAGATCAGCAGGAGTGTGGATGTCTTTCTGCAGGAATGCAGACCTGTAGTTGAGCCAGCAAGATGGTCTCTACTCAGTGAGTCATGATTTTAAGATTGCATTAGGTAACTTTCCTGCCTTCGTCATGAAAGGATAACCTGGTGAGGGCTTCATTGCCAAGGGAAAGGTCCTGGCAAGGTCATATGGCCAAGGAGCATATTCGCACCTGTGATTTGTGATGCACATGGGAGGAAGTACTGTGAGAGTGTGTCAGACTTGGGTTCACATATATCTCTAACATTTCACCTATTCTATGAAGAACTTCCTGTGGCTTGTAATAGCTGAGAATTTGAAACAACACTGTTTGTAGAGGGTCTCTTTGTGATTCCTTGGCTTGTTCTTTGTACCTCTTCTTCTCATGAGGTATCTGGTTCTGTATGGGAAGGGCAACTGACTCCACAAATGGCCCAAGATTTTAGATGCTGCTCATTTCTGCCTTTGCTGTCTGGCATGGTAATGACAGAGTGCATTTGTCTTAGTCCTCAGCTTCTATTATTTGTAGTTCTGTTCCTCCTTTGCATTCTCTCACTCTGGTTAGGAGTATCTAAAAAGTCCTCAGAGTTTGTGAAAAGCAGTGTTTCTGTGGATCGTGTTCTTTCCTTTTCCTTTTCAAGTTTAAGGGTTAGGTACTGTTGGTGTTTTCTGTGTCTCTCAGCAACAAGCCAACAAGTCTCTCCCTGGCTTCTTGGGTTTTGTACTAAGGCTCCAGGAATCCTGGAAACTTATAACAGAAGGGGAGGGTGGAAGGAAAGAAGTGGGAGGCTGACGAATAAAAATTGAAGAGAGCCTGGTAGGCTAGATAATACAGAACATGTAGCTTAAATGAATTTTTCCATCTGACTGTCAAGTGCACCATTTTTTGCAGAGAGCCTCTTTTAGGCATGGTCCAGGGAAAAAGGAATATGGAACCTGGGGGTATGAAATAACTGCATGTATGCATAATTTCTAATGAAAAACTGGAAATCTGGGGTACAACATGCACTCTGCAAGCAGATCTACATTGGGTTAGAATTTAGAGGTCCCTCTTAATGTAAAAGGAAGGACCATTTTCTTGTTTGTATAGCTCTAATTTCTATTTTCAGACAGAACAGGCCATAATGTGGTGGTGGTAAGGAAGAGGTAGCCTTTATACAGCATTTGATGATGTCTCCTTGGGGTGATTCACAGAGGGTATGGCCGATAGAAGCTTCTTTTCCTCTGTTTTTTCTTCTTTTCCAGTATGCAGCCTATTTAACCTTGATAACTGACACAGAGAAGATTGACACAATTGACATAATTTAGAGAGGAGTGCGCTCAGTCTTTGCCTCTTCTCTATCTAATGAGTCTCTGTAAAAAATATATCAAAAAGAAATTCTCATCTCAGAGTCCTCACATTTCAAAGTGGGATGTATGTATTACAAGAACTGCTGATTCATTAGGAATGCTTTCTAATTCCACTGCAACAGCTGCTTCTGGTTAGAATAAACTCCCGCTCTTTTGTGTCCTGTTCCTCTGAGGAGACCTTAAATTTTGGCTTAAAACTTCCTCTTGCTTCACTTTTCTCTCTTGTCCTGTTTTTGCGCCTTGATTATGGTGCTTTATCCTTCTCAGCATTCATGCAATCTGAACCGCCTACTGTACCCATTCCTCACCTTTAAAAAATGGCTCTTTTTTTAAAAGATCACAAACACTAACAAAACTCTTGTGATAATGCTTTTTGTTTGCATTCACAGTGGCAGTGGAATATATTGTACAGCAGTAAAGAAAAAAGTTGAGACATGTTGTAGTCATGAATTCTAAGTGCAGTAATTTAAAGTACAGGGAGCATTTCAGAAACCACCATTGTCCGTTAAATGAAACCTCTGTATTAGTGTATCATAGCATGCTGTTCTAATCACTTTCCTCCAAATACCAGCTTTTGAAAGAAACATACTGTATTTTTTTATACAAAATCTGCAATTGTATAATTGAACGGCTCGGCAGAATAGGTAAATGAATGTAGCAATGTGCATTCAAATATGTCTCTTTGGTCTGTAATGAGCTGATTGAAGTTCACAGTTGTAAGACTTGCCATTTTATTTCCTGATTTTATATTCTGGACCCAGACAAAAGTGCCTTAAAAAAAAAAAAAAACTAACAGAAAAAAGTAGAAGAAAATTGTTCATAAAAGTCAGATAGCCTTTTGTGGAGACCACTGTTGGATTCAAGGTTCTGGTGGTCTTTATTCAGCTATAAAGTAGATGATCTTCTGCAATCCTCTTGTATATACATGGACTGGAGATGTAGCTGAATGGTAGAGTGCCTAGCATTTGCAAAGTCCAGGGTTCAGTCCCCAGTACTGCCCCGCCCACAAACACACACACACACACACACACACACACACACACACACACACACACCAGTAAAAGATAAATAAAAAGCCAAGTTTTCCTATGTGACCATTTCAAATTTTAGGATTTTTGTATTTATTTATTTTTATATAATATGTATAGAGTTATTTTGTCTGCATGCATATTTGTGTACCACATGTTTGCAGTGTCCCCAGAGGCCAGAAAAAGAAGGCATCGGATCCTCAGATCAGGAGTTAGAGATGTTTGTGAGCCATCATGTGGGTGCTGAGAACTGAACCTGAGTCTCTGGAAGAGTAGCCAGTGCTCTTAAATGCTGAGCCATCTCTCCAGCACATTAATTTTACAATTACAACTTCTATTGGTGGGGTTGATAGCCTCCCATGCACATGGAATCACACTGGTGAGTGAGATCTTGGGGGCCTGTGTTGCTTTCTTCATAGCATTTATCTCAGGTGTGCTACTTGCTGACTTGCAGGTCTGATTCCCCACTAGACACTGAAATCCTTGAGACTGGAGATTGTGTCTGATTCACCCATCTTTTTCTATACCCTTCCCCCAAAGGACCCCATCATCAATGCATGCATGATGACCAAATGAGCCATTAATGTGTAAAACCGTCTTATCAGAGACGTTATCACACTGTGCAGAAGATAGAGATGAACAGGCATCATTTTAAATCCTGGTTAGTATGAGGCTGTGCAGATTCAATACGGATGTAACCTTGAGCTTTAGGACAGTTATAGTCATTGAAGACCCTCCAGTTCTTTTCTCCCAGGCAAGAGAACCCTCCTCCCTTTTTTGTACCTTGCTTGGTGGGAGACAGTGGGAAAAGGATGGAGAGAGTAGTATCAGTGAGCTTCCACTCACTTGGGACAGCTAACTATTTGTGGGCTTGTTTGAATGTCCCTTGGATTCTGTGGATGTGTCCAGAGGGATTCCTTATATTCTCTGTGCTCACATTCTTCCTAAGAATGAGAGTCTAACAGTTTAGAGCAGCTGACTATTCTCACACTTTTTGTCACCTGACTGAATCAGGTCATAAAAACTTGGGTTTTTACTTTTCTGATCGAGAAGCAAAACCTGGACAGACCACCCATACTGTGGCCAGGCCTCTGGGCTAAGAGAAAGCATGATACAGAGTTCTTATGCGCAGTGAAGACAGAGATGACTTATTTTACACATGTGTTAATTTTAACATAGATGGTGAGGTTGTGGATAACCTACTATTCTAATGCATCAGTGGATTGAAAACATTCTTATAATATCCTCTCATGTGGAGTGAATGAGTACCTGCACCATGAGTGTGAGAAATGATGTGCCCATGGGACTATGCTACCTTTAAAACTTGTCCTTCTTTGGTAACAATAAATAGCAAAATATAAGCAAAGCAAAAAAAAAATAAAATAAAAACTATGGTTTAAAATACCACATTAGAAGCCAGAGTAAAGTTATGTACTACATTTCCCCATTTTGCTAGCATTCTGAAAAAGGCAAAATTAAAGGATCAGGCAACAGATAAGAGGGTGTAGGAACCAAGAGTAGGGTGAGGTTGACTAGCATGGCACAGTTAAGCCTGTTGGGAGTGGCTGTCTTCTCTGTCCTGGTTGTCTTGTGACAGCTACACCCATGAGTGCTTTTGTCAGATGACTGAATTTTCCTTTATGTTAAAATGAAGTGTTTTTTTTTTTTTAAAGGTAGCAAAGGTGGGAAAGACAGGTGGAAAACAGATGATCTGACTATAGTGTGGGTAGGGCACAAGAGAACATTCTGGGGTCCTGGAAGTATATATTTTGATTGAGGGTGGTTCTTATGCAGCCATATGCAGCTAACTCATTTAAGGATATGTAGAGACACAGAGTGAATGTGCTTCATCATATATCTGTCAAAGGTGGATTTTAAACGAGAAGAATGATAACCTTTAGAACTTAAGCCTTTGCTTTGATCCCTCACTGTCTGTTATTAGTGTGATGATGACCTTGAGCAAGTCATTCCTAACCTGGAGCCTTGGACTCTTCATCCGTCAACTACAGCTGAGAACAGCCAGCTCACACACACGAGTTAGGGAGAGGCCATGCCTGATGGGCTGAGATGGCCAGGCACCCTTCCTCCCTTCTCTTGAATGGCCCCTCCTGTAAAGCTGGTCTTTCAGTTAGCTGGAGCTGTTCTACTTGAGAGCCATGAAAGTTAAGCTGTAACATGTGAAACATGTAACATGTGCCAACATCCATATGATCTTTAAAGCTCTTAGGGTCTTGTCTTTCACATCACCATAGCATACTAAATCCTCTAGGGTTGAGTCGTAGCTAATTAGTTAGCTAAGTACTATCTATGGTATTTCTTCAGTTAGTTAGGAAGTATTTGTAACATTAGCTTATAGAGAGTCAGTCATTCCTTACTTATGGTAATATATGTGTGCTCCCATCCTAAAAATTTTTTTCCTTTGCATTTATTCTGTCTTTGAAATAAAATCTTTATCTTGGGTTAAGTGAATAAATATTAATTTAGAAATCCCCATTGGCTCAGCCCACTGGTCTGTTAAATCATAAAGAATACCTATATACTTGCAGCACTGAGCATTTTACAGGCATTTAAAAGCTGTTGCAAATATGGTTGGGCACCATTCTCTCTCCTGAGAGAGCAGGTAGGCATCTCTGGCCTTATAATAAAAGCAGAAGCTACCGATTTTCAATGCTTGATATATTCCTTGAACTCTGACAGCACTTTTGTGATACTTTGCTTAACTTATTCTAAACTTCCACCTTTTTATATAAACAGGAAGTGTTGTCCTTTTGCAAAGGGAGGCAGCCTGGGAGAGAGGAGGTGACAGCTCTGGGGAAACCGCACCTGTTCTAGGGTGTGTGACTCCACACCCCCAGTCTCCACATGAGCCATATAGCATCTGCTGCTTTTGAGGGAGGCGGGCAGCCTTCTGACTAGCAGGTTCCAACTACCTCTTGGCTGATGGTACTCAGTTTCAGGTCTGGTCTCCTAGAGTCAAATCCTTTTAAAACTATACTCAGTGATGAAAGAAACCAGAGCCCCTCCTGTACCCCCCCCCCACACACACACACAGGACTTCCACTGCTGTGCCCTAAGCCTTCAGTCTTTCTGATTCTAGACATCTGCTCTGTGCTTTGTCTGACTCTCTTCTCTCAGGAAAAGAGCCGAACTTAGTTTAGAGTTCAGTCTGGAAGGCTTCTTAGAAGTGGACTGACCTAATGCTTATACCAAGATTCCTCCCTTCACTCTCGTCCTTATTCTCTGAAACATCACACAAAGCACCATCCTATCCCCCACCCACCGAAAGTGAGACATTTGTAGCTTTTTGAGTCTTTGTCATACTTTGATCTTCTAGATGGAAGTGTCTTTCTGACTTATCCAGCTTTTTTCTTCCTGATGTGGCTACCCCCCCCCCACCAATCTAGTTGAAATGCCCTTCCTTGGTGTCCACACAGCTCCTGGTGGCAGCTGGGTCACAGTATATATTGCATTGCTGTTAACAATTCCCATGTCTGTCTCCCAGGAGACTCAAAGTTCCTGGGAGAAAGGCAGCTCTGTATTGCTTTCTTTCTTTCTTTCTTTCTTTCTTTCTTTCTTTCTTTCTTTCTTTCTTTCTTCCTTTCTTCCTTTCTTTCTTTCTTTCTTTCTTTCTTTCTGTCTCTCTCTCTCCTCTCTCTCTCTCTCTCTCTCTCTCTCTCTCTCTCTCTCTCTCTTTCTTTTTTTCCCAGCTGTCCAGCTCTGAACTGACATCCATAGGTGCTTCTTAAACACTGGTACAAATGGTCCAGCTTTGCAGATTTGGCCTCCAAATATAACAGGGAAAAGTAGATTCTCACCCTGATTATTGTTTACTTTCTTTTTCCTCCTCTTCTTCTTCCTCCTCCTCCTCTTCCTCTTTTTCCTCAAGAAGAGTGTTGGGGGGCGGGGGTTACTGCAGACAGCTTTACCAACCCTAAGGAAAGTCAATGAGACGCTTAGTTAACTACTTCTGCCCTAGAGCCACAACTGTTAGAAGTTGTATAGAGAAAAAATAGGCTTGGATATGAGTAAGTATTAGAGCATCAGTTACCATTTCATATGGGGGCTTGTCTGGGAACTGGGTCATCATAGAAGTGAAGATATGTTAATGGAGCAAGAAAACTGGCTGTCATTCTGCTCCCTTATGGACTGTCTCCCCAACTCCAACAAGAACACCGGAAGTTGGAAGCCTGGAAGAGTTTGTTTCAAAGAGACTTTTTAAAATTAATATAGTAATTAATAAAAATTATTTGTTTATTGGTATTAGATATTGGACCCAAGGCCTTTACCACTGAGCTTCACTACCAGCCAAAAAGTGATACATATTTGTTGTGGGACACTGGGAGAATATGAAAAAACATTTGTACATAATATAGAGCCTGCTTTTATATCTATGTTATAAATATTTTGTATGCTAAATACTTTGCTAGGCCTAGAAATATCATAGCTCATTGCAATCATTCTTATTGTATACTTGGGATGTTTCCAATTGTGATTAACATGGTATCAAAAAGGCTTTCCTTTTTACCTTTTAAAATACCATGTGCTCAATACAAAACCATAGATTTAGAAAAAAAATATGAATCAAAGAACAGGTTTTCTATAGTTCATTACCTTGAAATAAATACTAGTAATGTTTTATTTCATCTCTGTGAGAGAGTACATGGCTGTGCATAGTAAAGTGGCTGTGCCCTACCTTTTTTCTTCTGTCTTATTTCATGAGAATTTTTTCATATGACTAAAATCAAGCCAAAATTTTCTGTTGTCTGGATTAAATACAATTTATTTAAATTTTCTCTTAGCACATGTTTAAGTGTGTGTTTGTTTTACAATTAGAAGAAATAACTACTATTTATATAATATGCTACCGAAAATTAAGTCACAAGATTTAATACAGATAAAAATAAGTTTAAAACATATTGATTTTCTGATGTTCCTGTAAATTTTAGTAATTACTCATTAAAAGGCAACTTTCTTCCTCGTTCATACTGTAGAACTTTAAGAAATTATATTAAATGAACTGGTTTCTGCCAAGGATTTTGCTGACTGAGTAACCTTTTCCAAAAGTTAGGTTTTTAGTGTTTCTTCTTTAAATTTTGTAAATTACAGTCATGTTTTGAGGCGGGTTATAATGCCAATTTTAGGCTTTTGTAATATTGCCAACATCTTTTCCTGGCTTCTAAAAGTAACAATCCCTGAGCACAAAGACTATTTGAAAACTGAGGACTGGCTGAGTGGTAGGGGTTCTGTCATGGTCACTGCAGAGAGTAACTAATGGCAATTTGGTATCCCACTTCTGCTCACCATGTCCTGGATTCCTAGTTCCTCAGCTTGTTCAGGTCTAGGTTCATCTTTTCTGCTGAGGGGTGCAATAGAGGAAAGCTCAGCTTCACCAAGTGGCTGTCGCTGGTTATGGTACAAAATGGCTGGGTTGGTACTTTATACCTCTCTCGAGACATTGCTAACTTCACACCATAGTTTCACATGCAGAAATTTAGCATTAGTGCTCATTCAACTCTCTGCTCAGGAACCTGGATTATGTTAGGAAATGAATGAAAGATTGCTGCTGGACAATGATTGTTCCATTTTAACAACAGTTAGAAACACTAATGAAGTAAGTGTACCATGTATGAGCTGTCCAGAGGACACTCAACTATACTGTTCTGGAGAATGAGTACCTGCTGGAATAGCAACTCATGCTGACTTGGGGTTTACCCTGAACTTTGAGCTCATATGATTCCAGCAAGTTACCTAGTACCTAGCCTTTCTGTCCTCAACTTTCCTAAACCATTTTCTGGCATCTACTTGAAATAAGTCAATAAGCAAATTCTTGGTGAGCTCCTGGCATGTAATAAATTCCTAAATAAATAGAAGTCCTTATGGATATTTTTGATCTCTTTGGTGTATCATGAGCAACACAGCAGCAAAGGTGCTTGAAGCTAGGTAGATCTTGCAGTTGTAGTTGAACAGATTATGCTCTCTTCTTGAGGGTTACTGTGCTTTCATGGAGAATTCTGCTTCCGCCTGCCCAGTGCAGGACTGCTGCTAGGTAGAGGTGGAGGTTTTCTCCAGAGTAGCATAGTCTGGTAGGTGAGACAGATTGCTGTCGTCGAGGGAAGCAAGAGAGGGAGGGTTACTTGGCTTACAAAACTCTTCCTTTACCTTTCCTCAAAACATTGAGTGTTATTTGCAAAAACATTAAGGAGAACTGTCTTAGTGAGAAAGTCAAGGAGTCACTAGAAGTAACTTAAGAGCAGATCAGCTTCCTGCCTGTCTTTGTTGCCGACTCTCTTTGCATGGGTCCACCAGGAGGCTTTGAACATCAGTGGTCTGTACCAATCTCTGGTCTTATCATTTATTTTAATGTTCCTTGCACAAGGTCACTCTTGGATGTGGTGCTCTGGGAAGTCTCACCCCAGAGTGCTTCCCTTCCTTTATTTAACCTCTGACCTGTGAAAACAAGAGTTAATCAAGAGTTCTAAGGTAGCTAAGAGGAAGGGGAAGTGTTTGGTTACAAATTAAATATGAACAAGTCATAAGTCATAAATCCCCAGTAGTGCTACCAGTTGTGTGTCTCAAGTTGCATGTGTCCCAGAGTGTTTGAGTTATAAATTCAAGTTCAGAGCCTTCTGATTGCTTGGGGGTAGGTGCCAGGTTCATTTTCTTTTGGCCTCAAACTCTCTGCCTTCTAAAACATTAGTTTTATTGGACCAGCTCCCTTTATACCTCATGTTCTTGCCTCGTGCCTGCCTCTCCTTCCTCCCTTTACCTGCCTGCTGATGTTGATTGGTGTGCTGCTCTCTGAATTGAGACAGAACCATTTCCCTGAAAGAAGTTGAGCATATGGAAAAAGTCACCAAGGAAAGGCACTGGAGCATTGAGTGTAAATGCCTTTAAGAGACAGCCAGACACTTTTATAGGGAGGTTTGCGATGGAATGAGAGAGCGTTCAAGTAGAGATGATGGTGCTGATGAACTAAATGAGTGCTGTTCATGGAAACCGGGTGCCTTGTTTAATCCAGTGCTTCCTGAATGGTCACCACAAGCATGCACATAGATCCACAGACTTTAAATTTTAAAAGACTACACAGCTAAGAACCTGTGATGTAACCTGTGGCTTTTCTAGTAAGTTCTTTAAAATGTACATTTAGGTCTCAACATGAGGCACTGGAAACTTGAAATACAGTCCACCATCATTCCCATTTGGTTGAAGCATCTTAAATTGAGCTGTTTATATTTTTGTTTCCAATGTAACATGGACTCTAATTCCTAAAGCAAGGAAGAGTGGACACATGACTGGTATCCCTGGAGCTAGCAGAGTAAGAAAACATACTGGATTGCTGAGAGGCAGCCAAAGTTGGATGCTCAGGGTACTTTATAGCTGAGGGGTTTGGGAGGTAAGCTTTGTATCAGGGTGTTGCAATGAGAACCGCAAGGCAAGAATTCTATGTCTCACCTCAGGTTGTATGGAGCAAATAGAACTGAAAACTCAGACTAGACTAATTTTGTGCTTTAGTAGCCATGCCATCATAGGGAGGTTGTTCCACTTCTGAGACTCAGTTTTATCATCTGTAAAATAGGACAATCCTCATACATCAGCTACAACAAGTACTATATCAAGGCACCTAGCACTTGATAAGTGCTCACCCCCTTTACCCACTAGCTTTCACTTCATGTAAAATGATATCAAGTAGCATTTCCATGGGATAATTAGTTTGGTTGTTTACTACTGAAAGTAGGACAGGACTTCTTATGGAACTGTTTCTTGCCTTTGCCTTTTTTTCTGTTTTTTGTTTTTGTTTTTTTTGTTGTTGTTGGTTGTTTTGTTTTATTTTGTTTTGCTTTGCTTTAATAGTAGAGAAAGCATATGTCTCTCTAAGGCTGTGAAAGCTTTGGCGAGGTGGGCCTGGCTTAGGACCTCGCTGGACCATTATATTATATTATAGTTGTAATTCTAGCCATAAAGTCAGATGATCTGAATGGGAAAACTTGCAGGTGTGTGAGTACAGGAGTGGGCCACCCCATAAACTCCTGGGAGCATGATGAAAGGCCTGTGTGCTCACCTTCTGTGGACTCAGTGGAAAATACTGAGAATTACAGCTCGCTGTCAGTGCAGGTGATATTATCCCAAAGGTCTCTCAATAGCAGCATTTCACCAGTGATAACAGCATAGTGCCCCATGCTTTCCTTCAGAGCAATCTCCCTCAATCACAGTCATGCTACCACAGAAAGGAAGACAGCAAACACTCCCTCTAAAAGCAGCAATTATTGAGTACCCATCAAGAGAAAAAGGAGCCTTGTTTTCAAAATCAAATCCAAGTGTATGTTCCAGTGAGTCTATATAAACACGAGTGTTTCATAGAAGGGGTGTGTGCTCACTTCCTAATACAAATTAATATTTGCACTCATTCAGTACATACAATATATTTTCCTGCATACATATAATAGCTATCACAATGGGGATGTTAATTATGGGCATAAATCTGAGATTCTTGAGCTTAACTGGATACTATAATAAATTTACAATTCAGGATTAGCAGCTGTGAGCAAAGCAGAAAGATCAGGTTGGGCAGGACTGGCTTTGATCTCCCAAAGGGGGTGAATTTTTCTCTTACTTTGACTTTTGGTCTCATTAGCAGAAAGAGTGCAACAATAGCAGGGTGAAGGAAGTTAGTGCTGCTCCAGGCATGGCTGGAAGTATATTTCCACACTGTGCTATGTAGTAGCTTCCAAACAGCCATTTGAGGGTGGGCATCACATCCCCATTTCCCATATGGGGAAGGAGAAGCAAGCATGGGCCACAGCTGGTGAGTTTTTTGCTGTGCACTTGGTGGTGCCACTTCTCTGAGACCTATGCTCTGCCCCTCGTGATCCTCTCTATCACGGTACTGACCCAGTGCTGCTGCATCCTCTGCTGGTGTGAGTTCCCTTTGTGAGCTCTTGAGATGCAAGACCACAGGCACATACTGCAAAGCATGTCCTGTAACATGTGATGCCGGTCTTGGAGCTTCACTGCCATTTCCAACTCCACAGAGATCTTCCCTGAAGCTAAAGCATTTAGCTCAGGAAAGAGCTGTGTGCTTCTCTCCTGGAGAGGAGTGTGCACAGCTCAGCACTAAAGCTGAGTTTAGAGAACTTAGGCCAGCACCCATGGCTGGTTTCTGTTGTGCCTAAAGTTGAGAGTACTTTAGCGCTGGGTATAATGGGGAAGGAGGTGTATCTTATGGAAGGCTGTCCACCTGGAGCCTAAGTATTATCCTTCCCCACCCACTGTCAGGGAAAAAGGGAAAGGATGAGAGGTGTAGAAGTGGATGAGATCACTCCTATCAGAGCTTTTCTCTTTAGTACATTTGGAGAAAAAAGCAGGAGAAATATGGGTTAATAAAGGAGCAGGCCTGAGGCAGAAACATTGCCTGCTACATGATTCTTTTAAAGGCTCATCTGCACTTGGAAAATTAGATTTCCCAGGAAGACAGTGAGGAGTAACTGATGGGACTGACTTGTGTGGGAAGCTGGGGAAGGTGCAAGAAGACTTTTGTAGCTATTCCTTTGGTCCACTTTAAGCATTTTCACCAATGTTCTAATTGTTTGTCAGGATTCCAACAGGGTGTTGGCATGTTTGGTTTTTAATCCTGGGTTATTTTCCTAGCCAAAGTGTTGCCTACTGAGTTGGGGTCTCCACCTCCTAACAAGAGCAGACTGGCTGTTATCCTGTGGTGCCAGTGGTCCTGGCCTTTGTAGTGACTATAGCAATGATTGCTCTCTGTCTCAGGAAACTGTGACGTATAGAATGGCTGGCATGGCCAAGCACACACAAAGAGTTAAACAATCACCATTCAGCAAGTTGACATTAATAGAGAAGTGAGAAAGACAAGCATGTAGAGTCAACTCTGGGTAGTCTTCGAGGGGAAGCCCAAGACATCTTCATGTTTTTGGATTAAAATGTGCTTATTTTTACAGATGCCGTAAATGCATAGTAAAAGTAGAGGAAAGTTTAGAATTTTATCTAGGAAGGGTGAATCTAAGAGTTTAAAATAAATTTACTTCAACAAAATCTAGTTTTTAATTTTAACAATGAATTAATTCTTAGACAGAATAATTCATGAGTCAGCTGGGTTTCTGAGGGAAGGGATTGTGGTTTCTCTGCCTTGATAATGCTTCATGTTTGACTTGCACAGCATAACCAGAAAAGAAGCCTTTTTTTTTTCCCTTAAAGTATTTGAGAACTTTAGTTTCCCAAAGGCTTCTCTTGTCCTTTGATATTGAAATCATTTCTTTTTGATGTAGCTGTTGTGTCACTATGCTTGTTTTTATCATGTTTTTCTGGGTTGTTTGCTGCCTGGGCTGGCGCTGCCAGGTCTTCATTTGTCTGCGCTGAGCAGGTGTCCAGTGTCTCTAAAAGGGCTCTTGAGATCCCGCATCCTGAGTGCAGGTTATGACTTACTCCATGGACAGCTAATGTTATCCACTGTCAGTTACACTGACAGACATGAGCAGAGGATCAGGAGTAGCTGCTAGGTCCCACAAGAAGGACAGAGTGGGAACTTCCGTTGAGGCAACCACATCTTGGTGACTATTTTCCTCTTGCTATGGTTCTGCTTTCTGACTCACTCTGCTTGACATAGAATGTGAGGTCTCCTATAATATGCTTGAGGAACCCCTGACTAGAATACCAGCGCTCAAAATAAAACTCCCCACGTTGAAGATCAGCAAGAGCAATAAGTAGAGAGGTCCAGGAGTGGGGTTTAAACTCTGGACTGGGAACTCCCATTGTATGTCAGGTGTGTAAGTTAGTTAGTTACTGGTTCTTATACTATAACTTGAGTGTTGCCATCACGTATACAGGCTCGCCTGTATCACACTGCACATGTGTCATACCACCCAGCAATAGTGCAAGAACACCTCACCTCAGATTCAGAACTATTATGTTGTAAACTGCAGGGTTTTCACTGTCTACACAAACATTTCTGCTCTTATAGAAACATATTGGCTTAGTTATGGAAAGCAAAATACTTTTAATATTTTCCTACCATCAATAATTATCAGACTAGTATATCATCAGATTATATAGTGTTAGAATATTTTATTTTAAAAATTGTTTAAGCAGCTGCCATTTTGTACTGAATATTTGTGTGAAGCAGCATTCTCCACACTCACGATCATAAAGTAAAAATATTCATCACTACATAGCAAGACTCTGTCTCAAACAAATAAAAAAAAAGGTAAACTCTGAAAAACATTAATGATGCTCTATCCATAGTATCAAATATTTAGTCAGGAAATATTTAATTTTTCATGTGAAAATAGGCAAGCACAGCCATCTGATTAGTATGCAAATTTGCTTTTTATATTTAGTAAAGGGTAAAATTACTTGTTTATTAAAGATGAATTTATGATTTTTTCTTGCTAAATGTTTGATTTGTACACCTATTTTACACACTGTTAATGCCTGAGCCATGTAAAAATTTCTCAGGCAAGAATTAGCTATCAGTGCAAACACTTAAAAAAATGTTGAGCAATGTAGTTGGTTATTCCTTTTAAAAATATTTATTTTGTTATTTTTAAATTATGTGTATGTATATGTCTGTGAATGCAGATACCCACAGAGTCCAGGAGTCAGATCCTTTGGAGCTAGAATTACAGGTGGTTGTGAACCACCCAACCTGGCTGCTGAGAACTGAACTCAGGTTCTCTGGGAGAGCAGCCAGTGTTCCTAGCCAGTGGGCTGTCTCTCTAGCCCTAGTTGCTTCTTTTATCAATGAAGTCCCCAAGTCTTTGAGAGACTGTTCTCAAATTGCAGGAAGTATTAAAACTGAACTCACGTGAGGATGTTGGACTCCTCTGTCTTCTCGGCATGAGCCACACTATCCTGTTATTTTGGAATTTGAGAGTGTGGGATTGCTTATTTATTAAGCATTTCTTTTTATCATATTATCTTTGAAATAGGATCTCATAAATGAGACTGGTCTTGAACTTGCTGTGTAGCTGAGGCTGGCCTTGAACTCTTGATCCTCCTGCCTCCACTGGGATTATAGCTATGCACCACCATAGCTATAATGTGAGGTTTTGTTTTTTGTTGTTTTTTTTAAATATGAGAATTTTAAACACAAATTCCATATAACCTTAATTAGAACATACTTTGCCATTGATGAATCCTGGCAAAATCTGTGAATAGGAAGCAAGAAGAGAAGTCCTCTCCCTGATATTGCAGTCAAGAGCACCTCAGAAACTCACCAGGGACAGTGGGGAGCCTCTGCTCCATCTCGCTGCCCTCAGTCTTGACTCACCTCTCCAGATGTCCGGTGTCTTGCCAGGCAGTTGTTACTTTATTTTATCTTCCTATATAATATGCCCCAAGTATTTACTTGATAAAATTTTACAATAAATTCCTTTTATTATTTTCTTCTAAACTAGAGCCAGGGTATTTTATTGATCTTTTTCAAGTTTTAAGGATGACTGGATTACATTAGCTAAGATTTCCCTCTCAGGAAAGCAAATAAGACACTGGTTCTGATAGAGCTGAGTTTACTAAGAGAGAAGTAGCCACTTTCTGCTAGTTTTAAATACTCATCACCAGGATGTTACTTCTCTTTCCTTGTCTCTTTGGTTCCTCCCCATCTCAGGTGCTCAGCAACCATGAAGCCCATTAGTTCAGTCCTTCCGAGTCCAGCCCTGCCTGCCCTCTGCCCTTCACCATTGTCCTTGCTCCAGCCCTTGTCTGTGAGAAGTATTCTTCTGTTTGTACTGATTGTTGTGCCCACTGCTTCCCACTTTCCCAGCATTGGTTGCAGCTCATTCAGAACCCAGCCTCTGAGAAACAGAGCAGCTTGTATAGCTGCCAGCACTGTTCTCTCAGTGCTGTGTGCCCAGTCTCGGCCATGCTTATTACAGTATACACTCTAGTTGGTGTGCTTACACTGGTTTTGATGGAGGAAGATACTGTTCTGTGTGTATTGTTTTAAATACTAACAAACTTATAGAAAAAAAATGGAAGCTCAACACAAAGGGATGCTTTTTTCCACCCATTTGAGATATATTGCTAAAGTGATAACTAATAAAAGTAAACACCTTATTATGCATTAAAAACATTATTTTCCTTTATATAACTATGCTAGTCATAAAAATGAAAAAGTTAATGAAATCTTTGGACAGTTCCTATTCATGTTTTTAAGAAATCGGGTTCAGAATTAACATTGCATCTATTAGTAGTTGTCTGTGCTTCAGTCTGGCCTGGTTCTTCAGTGTTTCCTCCTTTATGAACAGGACAGCCAGGTTCTAGTATTGGAGAATAGCTCTCTGTGCTGTTTATCTGATGCTTTCTTGAGATGAGGCTCCGCTTCCACGTCAAGGGTGTGATAAAGTTGTGCTGTTTTCTGTGGCATCTGTCTGGTGACACACTATTTTGTTCTGTTCTGTTATTTGGTGAAGGTTGTAACCTTAGGGTTTTCCTGTCTGTTTCCCTGTGATGGATAATTTGATTGAGAAGACTTACTCTCAGGCTGTGCAAATAGCCCCATCACTCAGCAAATATTCTACTTGTCATTTTTATCTGCCTGGACTCCATATAATCCCTTTGTTATTATGTGCTTTGATGTTCAGATTGTCGCAGATTCTGTCAGTAAGGAGGAGCTCCCTCTCACCAACTTTTGTGTCCTGTTGATACGTTCTGACCATGTGTTGAACACTGCCTTGCTTCTTATGGCACAAAGTATTTCTTAGCTCCGGCCTTGGAAACAGACATTTCTTCAGAGAACCCTCATTCTTAATAGAGAATGCTCTTTGGAAGTCCACATCTAGGCACTGAAGGTGCCCATTATAATTGAAGCATCTCTTGTCACAGGCCTTTTCTGTCATTCAATCTAGAAACTGTGTGTGTGTGTGTGTGTGTGTGTGTGTGTGTGTGTGTGTGTGTGTGTGTGTGTGTTGTGATCTAAATGTGCACATTTGTATTTTTATTTGTATCTCTCTATGCCATTATTTCACAATCATATCTAACCAGGATTCATTCTTCTTTCTTCTCTAACCATATTTCTAATTCACATGTCTGATATCAAGATCCTTGGTTTCTATTGTATGCTTAGTTATTTGATCACTTCCCTTGTATGTCACCAGGCTTCTGCTACACCTTCCTTCCTACATGGCTGCATTCCCTCACTCTATTTAGACTGACACTTTAGGTGGAACTGTCAACTCCTCCTACCATAGACACCCTTCTCATATCCATCTGCTTGCATAGTTTCTGGCTGCCCTGCACTGATGCCCTCCTCTCATTGATTCCTGCACCGGGCTGCCCTGCACTGATGCCCTCCTCTCTCCCACACTGGGCTGACTGACTCCAGATGCTCTTTTTGCTCTGCTTAACTTTCTGCACTATTGTTGTTGCTGTTGTCACTTTCTCTCCCCTCGTGAGCTCCAGGATCCTACTGCAGCTTCCATTCTCTCTCCTCCCTCTCCCTCCCCCTCCCCCTCTCGCTCTCCCTCCCCCTCCCCCTCTCCCTCCCCCTTCCCCTCCCCCTTTCTCTCCCTCTCCCCCTCCCCCCTCTCTCTTTCTAGTGGTTAGCTGGATGCAGACATATCTCACACACATCCCTCAGCAAGATGGCTATCCTAACCATCCATTTAGTGAAGGGAGATCAGAAGACTGAGAGTCTGACTTCATTTAGACTCAGTTCTTAAGATCAGTTCTGGAGGGAGCAGCTCATCCAGCTGACATGTTGAAAAGTGGAAGGTTTTCATCCAGCCTGTGCTGACACTCAGGCTAGTTGGTTAATGTCCATACAGGCCATGGCTGCTGCACCATGGGGCCATTTAAGGATGGTTGTGAAGTGGGCTGTTGTTAAAGGGATGTCTGGAACCCAGGCTGCACTGCCTCCATGCCCACAATACTCATCAGGCCACATGGAGAGGTTTCTGTGGCACTACAACTCTTTAAGATTTTCTGTGGATTCCCACAAAACAGCGCTTCCCTATTGACGTGAGGACCAAGCTACCTGAACTGGGAGAGGTGTGTGGACCCAGACTGGTAGCTGTGAGGCAGGTCTCCTCTGCTTTTTCCCTCTCTGTTGACGGGGTCGTGATAATGATCCATTACGATTCTCTGTCACTCCAAAAGTCTGAAATAGCAGTGCTTGGGAAGGATAGCTGGCTTCTCCCACGTAGACACCCTCTCCCCTGGACCAGAGCTTCATCTCTTCATCTCTTCTCTGGACCAGAGCTTCCTAGTCATTTGTCATCTTAGTCCCAGTGCTCAGACTGGGCCCACCACATGGTGCTCTCCTGCAGGACGGTGCAAGTGCACCCAACCTGACAGTTTGAGACCCTGAAGGTGGCCAGGGAGGAGCTATCTGATAGGGCACTTGTCAGCTGGGAAGCAGTGTTTACCTTCTGCTGACAGACATGCACAGGATGGAGTGGGGGCTGCATGTCTTCACCTGCAGCCTCCGGGTAGTGCGGCTGGGTGCAAGCACTAATGAAGCAGGGTAGGAAGTGCCAACAGACAGAGCGCAGCTGTGAACGTGGGCCTTCTAGCTGGGGAAGCTGGACACTTTAAAGGAGAAGACAGCTGCAGCTTGGTTTCAGAACCCTAGCTAGCACTGCCATCACTAGACATTCATCTGTCAGCACACAGGGGACAACATGTGGGGAACAGTTGTATCTGGTCAGGCCAGAAGGAGAGAGAAATGCCCGGCTTCCGGATAGCTAACTACCGAGCACTCCACGGCCAATGGTTCTGCCCACCATAACCAGAGGAATTGGTTTGATGAGGCAGAAGCTGGTAGAGTGAAGTGGGCTGGCTCTGTCAGCCAGACAATCCTCACCAGATGAGGCTACTGAGGCTGCAGGGTGTCTGCCAGGCTCTGTGAGTTGACTGGTTGTCCTAAACTACTTTAGTATGCACTCTAGTTCCAAAGCCTGAGAGAAGCAGGCAGCCCTACTGTACTGCTTCCTGTATTCTTCATAAAAGGAGCTGGTTTTTGCTTTCCTCTGCATCTCCCCTGTTTGTCCCTTTCCTCTTTTCTGCTTCCCAGTTGTTGGCTTTACCTAGTGGTATTTTCTTCCAGGTTGGATTTGTTTACTAAGAGTCCTCTAATCTGTATGGTTTGCTTGGGGGTGGGGGAGTGCATTTCTTGTTCTACTCTAATGGCTTTTAGCTCATGAAGGTTTATTTAGCAGAAGAGGAAGGGAGCATGTTATCTTGTGCCTAATCCCTCTTGAATGTTTACATTGCTCTGCCAGGGCTAGTGCTGTGGAGAGTGGCAGCAGCCATTTGCTCTGGAAGAGTCCATATGTGGCTGCCAGAGCTGATGGAAACGTATTAACATAAGTGATAATACTGTCATAGAAGTGAAAAGTTAAGTTGCTTATCAGTATATTTTGATAAGCTACTTAAATTTTACAGTAGCATGTTCTGGCTTCAGACAGACGTCACAGATAGGAGCTTATGCACTTTATCTGTCCTCTCTATTACCTCTCACTTCATTTGTTACTCTCAGTGGTCCAGCAGTAATCTGTACAGGGTTCTGATCCCTTCTCCAGGGCAGGATGTCACATCTGGGCCCTGCCTTGGGTCCAGGCCTATCAGTAACAAACGCCATTTGCGTAGCAAAGTAAAAGTGAGAAGACCAAGCAGCAAGCTTCTCACATGCCTGTTCTCAGTAGTTTTGGGAGTTTTCCTAAGACAGAACAAAGCATTTAAAGTGGGGGCTGGGTATACTTCTTGGAGTAGGGATAAGTCTCACTAGCTTTTTCATAGCTCTAAGGGCCCTTGCTATCTGCTAGTCTTCATCTAAGTGTGTATATGCAGGTGTGTGTATGTGCATGTGCATGTATGTGCTTGTGTTTCCCAATAATACAGCACAGGAAGGTATGCTTCCTTCTCTGTTTGTGTAGTCTGTTGAAAAAAAAACCATGCTGTTGAATGCTATGCTGTAGGAGGGGACATTGTAACAGTAGTGTATTTATGAGCACCATGGAAAAGAAAGAATTGGGGCACAAAAGTAGGGGCAAGAGGAGTGAGGCAAGATCTTGAGAAGGGAGAGCCACAAAAGCCCTCCTGAGGAGTGTGGACTCTGGGTCCTATAGGAATGGGATGCCACTGCAGTAACTGAATGTGCTATGTAGATTTGGATTTGGGGGGAGGGGCGGTGGGGTGGGGGAGTCAGTTCCTTTTATTCACTCATAATAATGAATATTATTTATTCATTAGTAACAGGTATCAGAGTGGGGAAAAACAAAAAGAGGGTGCTGGGAATCAGCCCTCCATTGGAGAGGCTTAAGCTTCTCAGAATCCCTTGTCCCTCCCCACTTTGGGCACTTGGTGTGGAGAGTGAAAGAACAGAGGCTGGGCATGATTGATAAGACTACAGAAGACACTCTTTGACCTGTGGGGCGGGGTGGGGGGGTCCTCCTAGGGAGGACAAGAGGCTCTGACGTCCTGGCCTGGCCTAAATCTTTTCCTTTCCCTTTCTTGACTTTGCTCTTCACTTGGTTACCAAGTGGCCTCCTAACACTGGGTGTTACACCAAGCCTCCTTGGACTTTGGCGCCTGTGTCGGAATGTACTGGATCTGGGCCCACAGGTGCCCTCTCAGACAAATGTTTATGTCCTTGCTGCTGGGGGTGCAGGGTCCCCAGGTCTACTACACACACTTGCCACCTCCTAACCCCCAGACCAACCTGTTCACTTTGTCTTTTTTGTCATCAGAGGAGTTGAGTGCCAAGAAGTCAAGAAGGGCTGGGGGGGAAGAAACCTCAGGCTGCACATCACTGGCTGCCTGTGCAGCTTTACCCTCTCTGGAAGACCCATCCAGACTTCCACTTTTGATAGGCCATTCTGACAGCCACACAGGAGGTCAATTTCACAAATAAACTCTGCTGGCAGACCATCCTGTGAATTAAGAGCAGCAGTAGTCAGGACCTGCTAGATGGCAGAGGGGACAGAGTTATCTATTCATGCTACAGTCCGTATACCACAGGTACAGTAGAGGTGGAAGGTCTGATGGACTAATGTGATTTGTTTTTGTTGTACAGGGCACGTGGGACACAGAGGCCAACAATGGGCATGCTGTGCATTGCTGTGTGTCCAGTTATGAGAAATAGAATTGATACTTTCCTAGAGAGTATAGGAATGGTGGGAGAGGCCTCACTACTCAAACATGGTACTTGATTACAGACTCTAGTTTGAATTTCCTCTCTATGAACCTAGTTTTGAGGCACAGGAATAATTCATAATGGACATTTAGTGTTCTGCCTCACACAGGCATGTTTTTATAACCCAGAAATAATTAACATTTAAGCAGTTTGGGTTTATATCAGTCATGACTAATCTTGAGGATGTAGAGAAAATCTGAAATGTTTTGTTTGGTTAAGCTCTCATTCAGGCTTTTGACTAGCATGCTAACATTTCTTGTGTTTCTTTGTCTTCCTCAGCTACCTCCCCTGGTTCGAGGTGTTTTATAAGCTTCTTAACATCTTGGCAGATTACACGACAAAACAACAGGTATTATTTTTAAAAAATAATTGTTTTTAACAAGTAAACTTTTTATGATTATGAAAGTAATGTGTGTCTTATATTCCACTAAAACATTTATTAAAAAAAAGTAATACATGCCCTTCCTCGAAAGGTTGGAAAATTAAGAAAATAGTGGAGGGGAAAAGAAAATCACTTCTCACTTAGTATGCCTTACCTCATCCCCAAAATAAATATTGCTAAAATTTTTAGTTGTTTCTTCATTGTTTTTTTCTTTTGAGGTAAGGAAATAATAACTAGACTGCTCATGATCCCAGCGTTAACGTCAAATTTTCCCAACAATCCTGAAAGTTCACAAAGTATGTCATGTTACAGATCACTTAACTGACAGGTGACTTAACAGTTGCTACACTCCCCATTTTGATAAAATTTTGTGGTATTTTTATAGTAATTCTTGTAAAGGTCTGAAAAATTCCTTTAACAGTTCTGCTGTACCTTAATTACCTTTGGGAACTCTGCAAGTGAGGATTCTGTTTGTCATGGATTAAAAAAGATTTGGGTTAAAATGAGAAAGAAAGCACTGAGTAACCAAGCTAAAGTGATATATAGCATAATTGTTAAATGCCATAAGTATTTTTCCTTTTGATTTATCTATAGTATCCTGGTTCTGAAAATGTTCTATTAAAAAAATTACAGTTCTACATTATTGGGCTTATAAAGGGCCTCAAATCTGTGTTTGTTTTAATTTTTCTCCTTGTGACTTATTATATAATGTAGGTTCTCAGAAAGCCTGCCGTGGGGCACCTTGGTCACTCGGTGCTTTCTTTCTCATTTTAACCCAAATCTTTTTTAATCCATGACAAACAGAATCCTGATTTGCAGAGTTCCCTGAAACATGTTTTGGGAAATGCTGTTTGAGGGGTGGCAAGTGGAAATTGAGTATACAATGGATAACTCTTTTCTTTGAGTGAGTTGTACTCAGTGGCAAATGTAATCCAGAGGTCACAACAGATGGCAGGAATGGTTCATAGAAATGGCTTTTCACTCATCACACTCAGTGTGAAAGGAAGCATCAGGTCAGGAATTCTATCATAGAAGAACTTTGATGAATGAGGTAGCAGGCTGCCATGGGATCTGTTCATCGATTTCTGTTGCACATTATCTTTGGTCAGACATTCAGGTTTCCACTCAATTTGAAAGATAACGTTAATAAATAAAAGTATGTAACACGTTGTCTCTGAACTGGAGACTTGACTCATGTTTTTGTAACCCACCTTTATACTCCATTTAGTTTTGAAAACAACAGTGCAACCTAGTACTCTTTTTAAAATGTATCTAAAAATGCTCATACCCATAGTCCTAGCATTCGAGAGGCAGCTAGGAGATCAGGAATTCAAAACCATCCTCTAACTACAAATAGAGATTTAGGCAGCTTGCAGCTCACTTGCTGGTTAAGTGAGTTTGAAGCCAGTCTGGGCTACATGAGACCTTATCTCAAAGAAGTTAAAAAGGAGGGAAAAAATCCTGCATTGTTACAGGGTTTTATACATGTTGAATGCTTTCTATATTCTTAGATGAGGTCTGGCTGGCTGGCATGGATTCTTCCATGAAGTCTGGTTACTGCATTATAACTTGGCTTTTTTATTTTTATTTATTTTTTTATTTTTATTTTTGAGATTGAAATGTCACCATTATTGATTACAAGGGGCAGGCTAAAGATCAGAAGTTCTTTCTCTCTGTGGGCAAGTGACTCCCTAATATTTCTTTCTTTTGTTTTGTTTTGTTTTTATTTTTATTTATTTATTTTTTTAATGCTGAATGCCTTTTTGCACTGTTCTCTCTGTCATACCTGTTTTCTGTGTGGGGAGTGGAGAAAGCGTCGGGTGTGCAAAAGCCTGAGTGAATTGTGTGTTGTTGACACAGACATGGCCATATCAAGGACCCAGTGCCTTGGGCCCATGGGAAATGGCAAAGCCTTCCTTCCTGGTCCTAGTGCAAATGTTGACAGTATGTGTAGAAAACACCCAGCATAGCTTTATCCTCCCAGATGATTTTGGCCTGAAGACTGTTCCTGTACAGAAATGCTAAACTTGCCTCCTTGACTGGGCTGTACACCAATACATCGCCCCCTTGGTTCAGCTGTGTGCAATAACCTCCCCTCCCTGTTCAACTGTGTAAAATAAACACACTGAGCTCCCCTGATGGTGGGACTTCTTCATCAGAGAGCTCAGGTTTGTTTTTTTGTTTTTTGTTTTTTTTTAAAGCGAGGGAAGGGAGGGAAGGAAGGAAAGGAGGGTGCTATAAACTGAGCATGACCCTGTGGGACCAGTGCTTTTGTCCTCTGAGCTGTTGAGGCCCCTGCCTTATGCTGTATGGGAAGCTGACATCAGTCATCTGGCTTAGTTGGCTGGAGTCTATTTTTTCCTGACTCAGCATACCTATAGAGTTTGTCTGACCAAAGGAATTATGATAAAACAGAGTAAGGACTCTTGTCTACGATTGGCTTGATGAATAGATGTTGACCACTCAATCAGAACAGATTTCAGTATCCCTGGTCAGCAAGCATGAAGACATTAACTTGGATCTCCAGCACCCAGCATAGCAGCTGTTGCATCTAATCCAAGCACTCAGGAAGAGGGGCAGGCAGATCCCTGGAACCCATTAGACATAAATCCTAGCTGAATAAATGAGCTCTGGATTTACTGAGAGCCCTTGTCTTAAAAAAATAAAGTGGAGACCAATCTAGGAAGACGCCTGACATTGGCCAGAGGTGTCCATGTGCACATGCAAACACAAGAACACATACATACATCATAAACACATGGAAACCAAGATCCAAACAAAACCCCAGTATGTTTGTTCCCTAAAAACAGCCTTCTCCCATCCAGAAGTTACAGGATTGTTGGATGAGGCAAGCTTCTATTTGGAAAGGTATATGTGTAACCAGTGAAAGTCACCAAGTGTTGTAGTCCAAGATGGGGTGTAGGGATTTCTGTGTGGGTCCTCCTGGCCCCTGTGTTGTCAGATCCTGGACAGGACAGAAAGGGGATCTGCATAAAAGGAATGACAGGAAACCTGAGCTGGGTGGCAGCCTGCTTGGGTATTGGAGCCAAAGGAAATGAAGGTGTGTATGTGGGAAAAGTGGGAGTAGACATGATGTGAGATGTGAGAACTCAGTGGGGATCTTCAGAGATCCAAACAGGAAGGGAATCAGCAGTAGTGACTTAGTGCTTGGTGCCAGAGCATGAGATAGGAAGACCTAGCTCCAAGATAGGACAAGACTTTTTTACCTTTGTGCAGTGTAGTCACAGTATGCAAAGAGAAGGAACAGGAGTAACTCCTGTGTTGGCCTGGAATTGGAGACATTCTTGTGAATCTAAGGCTTTAAGTGTGCGAAGAGAAAAGTGAATTGAGATGTGAAGCGCATGTGGTGGCCTGTCTGTGTGGTAGTTGGTGGCTCTGACCACTGAAGGCCTGGTGTCAGCATTCCCAAAAGACAACAAGCATAAGCACACATGCTCCCAGACCTGACTGCAGATACTCCCCAAGGAAAGGAGCCCTCGCTCTCTAAAAAATGGACCACTTCCAGGACTCGTGTAGGAAAACTGTAAGATGATGCTAAAATGTCTTTTGTGCCCCAGTTTAAAGTATTCAAAATATGATGGGGACATGTGCTTAAGACACAAAAATAAGGATAAGGGCCAAGAGGTTCCCATTTACCTTAGTCTGGAGCATCAAGACAAATACTGATAGCAAATGAAAGCAATGCACTTGTAGTAAGATAAATAATAAACAGCTAAATTCAAAGCTTGAGGGATGGAATACTTACATAAAATATCATGCTACAAAATGCTTTTTCAATGTCGGGGGAGAGGTTGTCCAATAGAGATCTGAGATGAAATAGTCAAGAGGCAAGAAAACTTCCTCAGTAAATGGCAAGCTGAGATTCACAAGGAAACATCTGACAGTTGAAATTCATTCTGCAAAATGGGCAATCAAGGTCCTACAAATCTAGGAAAAACAAGGATTTTTCCAACAAAAGGAGTCACAAGAGTCAGCTCTACTGAAGGCCACTCAACTGATTTTATTGCCATGAGGATATACGCAGCACAGCAGGCACAGGATTAGGTGGCAGTACTGTACTGAGGCATATTTCCTGGTTGTGATGATTAAACGAGGTTGTTTGGAGGAAGCGCAGGTGCGTGTGTGTGCATGTGTGTGTGTGTGTGTGTGTATGTGCGCGTGTGCGCGCACACATGCAGATGATGAGGTATAATGCCAACAACTCATTCTCAAACAGTCGAGGAAATGAAGGGGCCTTTGACCGTTTCTAAAATTGTTCTGTAGGTGTGAGACTGCTTCAAAGCAAAACTAACCCTGTGCGAACACATTAAAGCTTAAATGTCCTCTAAGAAACTTGATTGTCAGAGTACATACTGAATCAAGCTTGTAAACTAAGTTCATCCCTTTCATCTCAGGCTCCCTGCCAGAGGCAGAGAGGGCTGCAGACTTGGACACAACAATCTTGCCTTCCTCCTGGGCTGTGCAGCCTATTGTCCAATATGAGACTAGTGCTTCCCTCTTCAGACCTTCACATTTCCCAAGTGGTTGGGCTAGAGGATCCAGTAGTTAGGACATGGCTGCCCATGTAAACTTGACTTTCTTTTATTAACACACAGAATTCCATGGGATAGAAGTGGCTTTTGAATCGTTTTGTGAGTGCTGTTGTTTTGAGCATCTTAAAGGCGAATCTGTTTTGAATCGAATAATTTGTGTTGCTTTGTATGTTATTCAGCTGCTCAGTTTCCCTAATTAACATGCAGGACTGCTGTCCTGTATCACATGCTGGTGAACTTGCTTTATTTCTAACTTTCCATAATTGGAGGCTGCTACATGTACCCAGTGAACACTCAATAAAATTAATTGAGGGTAATGATGATGAAGACAAGATCCACAGTGTCATTGTTATTTCTCCCAACCACCCCCGCCCTGGAAACTCAGATTGTTTGCCTTTAGAAGTTGTTGCTATGGAGTTGAAGGGATAGATGTGCTGAGAGCTTATGGTATAAGATCCATAAAAGGTGGTCATGGTAGGTGTCTGACTAAAAAGAAAATGTCAAACTTGATGTAGGAGGATCAGTTTTGCTCTTATTTTTGAGCCATAAGCACTGTCCTTTATCCAGCCCTACTTGAATATGAAATATATTTCTGTCTTGGGGCCAGTGTCTTCCATCTGTCTCTCTGTGCACCTAGACCTTACTGCAGGTCCAGCTATTGTTACTTGGGCCTTTTCTTTTTTTCAGGAAAGTCAGTGGAATGAACTTCTTGAAACACTGCACCGACTTCCCATTCCTGACCCCGGAGTGTCTGTTCATCTCAGTGTGGTAAGTGGGGCGGAATGGTGGCCACCCTAAGCAAGAATGTCTGTATGGCCCTTCAGAAGAGGCCAGAGCCACACTCTTACTTAGTGTGAGCCCTGGACTCAAGGCAGGCTGGAGTGTGGGATTATCCCTCTCTCTGAGATTCACTGAAGAATAGATGCTTCCCAAATGACCACTCATATTCTTAGTCACAGATGCAAGGAATAGGATGGCTGGAGCTGTTAGCCTCATCATCCCATCTTTGGCCACTTATATTATTCTGTATCACAGTCAAAGCCCATTCTGGACCCTTAGTGTTCAACATTACCTCTCTCCTTTTTGCCTGTTAACTCATGCATCCTTCAAAACCAATTCTGCTTCCTGAGAAATCCTCCCCTGACCTCACAGGCTGAATTAGGCCTTCTCTTTGGCCCTAATCTTGCATGCTCTTGGAGTCTTAGTTCCATCCTGTGGGAGTAAGCTGGTTTCCAGTCTCCATCCGTTGAAGACAGAGCGAGAGTTCTCAGTATAATTCCTGGCCTACAGCAGTCATTGTTTCTTTGAGCGCTTTGAGATACATCTTGCACATGGTGCAATGTGCCAAGGTAGACTCTGAGCCAACTGATGGGAAATTTCTGTTCCAGTTGTCTCTTTTACTAGTGCTTGAAGTGACTTAAGACATGACCTCTAACTATACAGGCTCAGCTTCCTTATTTGTCAGATAGTGCATAGGATCTTTTCTATGATTCAGTTACTAAATTATTTGATCTTTTAGATGGAAGCTATCATTTTCTTTATCAGAATTCTGTAGTAGACATCCTTTGGCCAAGCACCCACTATCATGCAGACCTGTCTCTCTATCCCACAGCCCTGGCAGGTTAGAGAGTCTTCTCTTCCAGATTCTCAAGAAACAGATACAATGCTGGTTTCAGGGATCAGAAAGGTGTCTGGTTTTATAGGTAAACTGATGGGTTTTACCAGAACGCTATCAAAAGCCACAGTATTGTCAATAATGACAACAATAACAAATCTATTTTATGTTCCTAATTTATACTAAATACACACCTCTGGTGCTTAAAATTGTTCACAGTGTAGGTGTTAACATTCCCATGCCATAGAAGAAAGATTTAGAGAGGAAAAAGTATGCATGCAAAATCATATGGTTTAGAAATGATGGCCTAGCTTTTACAATGCTGAGCTAAAAGGAGGAAGGGACAGAGACAGGGAGGGAGGTGGGAAGCAGGAAAGAGGGAAGGAATTTACTTATGGAGGATTTGCTTGTGGGGAGTAGGGACTGCCAGAAAAGCGAGTGTGCTTTAGACACAGTCATCACTGAAGCAGAGCAGCCTTGCCTTTGTCTCCGTCTTTTTTCCTAAACAGCTTGAATCTCACTGCTTCAGTCTGTAATGACATCCGACAGGTAGCTGTGGGGCAGCCTGGCCAGGTCACCAGCTGCCACTCCTTCCCCAAATGTCTGCACAGGCAGCATGCTGTCATGCCTCAAGGATAAGCCAGCTCAGGGACAGGAGGAACTTTTGGGTGTGCAGCTGTTTCATTCCAGTGGATTCTAGGAATGTTTCTGACCTCCCCTGGTCCCCAGCATTTCATGGGCAATGGAGCAAGTCAGAATCTCCAAGGACAGCCTGGGGACTAGCTGGTTTAGAGTTTTGCCAGCTCACTCTTTATAATCCATTGCATCTGTAAAGGCTGATTCCCCCTCTTCAGTAGATAGTCTTCTTCCCAAAATGCATTTCTATTTGAAGGGCTAGCATCTCATTTGTAATAGAAATACTAAAATATTGGTGAAATGTCAAACCTGGGCTTTGTTTGTTTAACCACTTTTTACAAGAGAATGTTCCTGTGTAGCTAATATAGGTGATTAAGAAAAATAGATATGCAAACTAGTAGTTTGAACAATAATACTTGCATATTAAAATCCATTTGTTGAGCTGGGTGTGGTAGTGCATGCCTGTAATGCCAACATTCTGCAAGCAGAGGCAAGAGGATCGGTGCCAGGCCAAAGCCAGTCTAGTCTGTGTCCAAGTTCCAGACCAGCTGGAGCTACATAGTGAAACCCTATGTCCAAATAAATAAAACAGTAAGTAAGTAAATAAAGTACCACTTATTGTGTGCTAAATGCCTCATCTATGGAGTGCTCACTCAAGCTCCTTTATGTTTGTGAATGAAAGCACAGACATAAGAGTGATGTGGCAGAAAGGGCCAGGGTGTGGTTAGTTACCCCACTCTGGGTCCAACCTAGTTCCTCCATATAGTCATCCTAGACTATTTGCCTCTCTGAACATTAGTTGGTCTGTTTTTAATATGGAGATAATATCTATCTTCAAATTTTACTGTGGAAATTAGAAGTGATTAAAGTATTTAATGTCAAGTTTTCCATAAGCAGATACTCAGTAAATTTCTTTTGAGTGTCAGACAAGCAGCTTATTGTTGCCATCATTCATAACAGCTTGCCTCCAGGACCCTTTATTCTAGAAAGACTATACAATTCATTTTTCTAGAAACCTATGTACTCTCCCATTACCCAGAAGCTAGGGGTTAGGGGAGAGGTCAAGATCTGAGCTCAGGCCATGGCTGAGCTGAACCTTGCTTTCCTGGCCTTTCACAATCCATCTTTAATTGTCTAGCATGAGGCTCCTTCCCCTACCACTTACCATTATCTTCTGAGCCTTTAAAATCAGCAGCAGAAGTGGCATTAGACCAGCCAGTTTTCATTTAACTTGGAAATAGACACAGGCTTATTACAAACATGGAGATGCTTCATTACATGTCTTTGAAGTCTTGGTCACCCACTCCAGCTCTCTTCCATGACAATCACAATGTAAGTGAGGAGCTCATCCTCCTTTGGCAGCCATCTGTATCCATCTCAGATGGAGTGACCTTTGTCTGGACTGTCCTGAGCATCATATGAGCAGATTTTGACTACAGTATTGGTTGATAGGACCTCAGATGCTGAAATAGAATTATAGGATTGGTGGGGACATCCTGTCACCTAGTGAGTGAATCTAGTGTCATTTGGTTTCTAAGAATCCATTGCCCTATTGAGCAATAAATTACAAAATGGTCCACTTCTTGGTTTTCAGAAATCTGCAAATATCACATGGGAATTTAGACTTCAGCTTCTTTGAGTTTTTCATTCATGTCCCCCAAAGACATTCATCTCTTGTGCTTATGAGTTAATGCTCCTAGTGTGATCCAACATTAGCTTAAGCAGCTATAATGTGGATATTTACTACAAGAAAACACAGCTTCCTCATCTGAGTAAGGAAGATGCTTCACAACATTTACCTAAATTTAAAATCAAGTGCTAGTTAGCTCATCTTGAAAGAATATGCAGCTTGTGTTTTTTTCTTTTCCAGCATTCTTACTTCACTGTGCCTGATACCAGAGAGCTTCCCAGCATACCTGAGAATGTGAGTACTTGGAAAGGGAGCATTACATTTATTTGTTTACTGCTTATGTTTTAAAACAAAAGAATATGTTTTCAAATATAATTATAGTACATCACTAAAAGAAATATAAAAAGAAAAATGGATTATTAATAGCAAAAGCAAATTGAAAATATCTACAGCGTACAGACACAAGAAGAGGTGTTCATATTTCTCAAGAGTAATCACTTATTAATGGTTGATATTCCAATCTTTCCAGTCTTTTTAGGGCATTTTTATATTTTTACATAGCTAAAATCGCCTATTAGAAGAGCATCTTAGCATTTTCATTGTTAAGAATCATTGTTGTCCACTGCATAATACTCCATTTGAGGAAACTCAGGTGTTCTTTCACAGTGGAGACTCAGATTCTCCTTTCACTTACAAGATGAGATGTTCTCAGCAAAGAAATTCCCATGTAAATGTTTATTAGGGCAGGTGTATGTAAGTACACACACGTGTTCACTTCTCAGAAAGTCCTTCACTTGATAGTAAGTGAGGTAGGAGGACGCCCAACCTCACCTTCTAAGGGCTGAGAGGCAGTGAGCTAAAGTGACAGATCTGTAGGTTCGTCTTTGCCCCCAAACAAGCTGAGTGACCTCTCTACCTTGGGGCACACCTGCAAAATATTTTACTGTGATTATAAATCGTACAATGTAGAATAAAGCCTAAAGTAGCCACCAGCAAAGTACTTGGTAAAACATAAATAGCATGAAATTGACTCTTTTATCCACTTCAGAGGATACAGTTCAGTAGTTCACATTCTGTTGGTCTCCAGAATTTTTCATCTTGCAAAATTGTAGCTGTGGACCCAGCAACCAATAACCATTAGTGCATGAAAACCATTATTTAACTGTGATTTCTGCCTACTTGAAAGCACCACATATCAGTGGAATGATATACTGTTGGTTTTGTTTGTTGGTTGGTTGGTTTGTTTTTGAGACAGGGTTTCTCTGTGTAACTCTGGCTGTCCTAGAACTCTCTCTGTAGCCTGTGCTGGCCTCTAATTCAGAGATGCACCTGCCTGTGCCTCCTGAGTGCCGGAATTAAAGGCCACTACCTCTACACGCCACTACCTCTTTATACTGTTTGTCCTTTTGTGTCTGGCTTATTCCACTTAACATAACACCTTTAAAGCTTATCTGTATTGTAACAGGTGCCAAAATTCCTTTCCGTTTAAAATGATATGGCCAAACACACTGCAAAGAGGATAATTCCTAGCCTTGATTGCTTTTGTAAGAACAATGAAGTTGAGTTTGAATTCAAGAAATTAAAGTACTGGGCATATAGTTCAGTGCACAGCACTTACTCAATATGTGCAAGGATCTAGGCTTTCTCTAAAGCCCCATAAAACATCAGTTCAAGAGATTAGAAAAAGAGTAACAACAAATAAACCAAAACTAGAAAAAATAATTTAATTTATTAAAATAATATTGCAAATCAAGACTTCTTAAGAACTTGAAAAGATAATTTGGAGGGTGGGGAATTGGGAGAGACTGGAGGGAGGAAAATCATGGAATTATATTTTAATCAAAATGTATATTAAAAACTTAAAAAGATACATAAACATCACTAATAAATTTGGAAACTGGTTAAGATAAACTGTGGATGGAGAATAACGGGAAGATAAACACATTGCTGTCTCTACTGTCACCTCTGTACACACATCAGTTTTCCATTTGCTTTATTGGCATGTTCAAGGTTCTTATTTATAGAAAAGGTTTAAGTCAGGCGGCGGCGGCGGCGGCGGCGGCGGCGGCACACACCTTTAATCCCAGCACTCGGGAGGCAGAGCCAGGCGGATCTCTGTGAGTTCGAGGCCAGCCTGGTCTACAGAGCGAGATCCAGGAAAGGCGCAAAGTTACACAGAGAAACCGTCTCCAAAACACCAAAAAAAAAAAAAAAGAATGTGATTATCACCATCCCTTCCCCAACCTTAATGCTGTGCTCCCTCCAGTGTTTGATGACTCTTTCCCCAGAATTTTCTCTGTAACTTTACAGGATAACTATGGCTGAGAATCTGTGAGTGCAGGAGACTTTTGTTGTTGTTGTTTGATACAGGGTTTCTCTGTGTAACAGCTCTGACTGTCCTGGAACTCACTTTGTAGACCAGGCTGGCATTGAACTCACAGAGATCCACCTGCCTCTGCCTCCCGAGTGCTGAGGTTAAAGATGTGTGCCACCACCACCTGGCTAGATTCCTTTTGTTTTTAAATATAAAGTGATGCTGGTTTGAATTATCCTAAAAGTTGTTCACATCTATCTATTCTGTCCTGTTTGATGTGTGTGTATGTCTGTGGTCCCACCACTTAAAGACCTTTACAGCTGCTAGGCAAACACTGTACCACTGAGCCACACAACCAACCCTAATATTTTTGTTTAAAAGTACAAATATTTTAGAAGTCATATGGTACCACATAGTAGTTGATAAAGGCTTGTAATCTCAAGTATTCCATATTTACTCCACAGAAGCAGCTACTTCCAAGTTTTTAACAGTTGTATTTTCCATCGTTTTAAAGATTTGATTTTATTTATGTGTACATTTGTGTTACTGTATGAGTATGTCTCATATCACTAAGGGTGCCCAAGGAGGCCATAAGAGGGCATCAGATGCTCTGCAAGTGAAATCACAGGCAGTTGTGAGCCACCATATGGATGCTGGGAACCAAATCTTACGCCCTTTGGAATAACAGCCAGTGTTCTTAACCACTGAACCATCTCTCCAGCTCCCATTATATTTTTAACATGTCCCTGTTGCTACATCTCAAGATGCTTTTGTTTCATATATCACCTGTTGATTTTCTTATGTGAGATAAGAATTTGATACCCCTTCCCAGAAACCCAGATACATACAAAATACTGTCTCTCATTTATTTCTCTTCTCCTTTTCTTCCTCTATCTTTAGCGGTTAAATTGTGGTTCCTTTCTTCTCTTGTACAACTTGTCTTATATGAGATCTTGGGTTTAACATCTTTCTCTTTCTTGGTTATATTCCCTCATTCTGTGAGAGCATTCTCCAGCAGTGTCCTGAGAGAGAGTGTTTGTTGCTGGAGGCAATAGTTTTGAACTTGGGTGATTGGATAGCATGAATGGGGAATTCTAGTTTTCAAATCACTCTCCTTTCAGAAATGTGAAGGCATGTTCACTGGCTTCTTTTTACTCTTGTAGATTAGGAGGTTTGGCTAATTTGATTCCTATTATTATTTTTTTTTAATTATTTTTTATTTTCCGGAGCCAAGGACCGAACCCAGGGCCTTGCGCTTGCTAGGCAAGTGCTCTACCACTGAGCTAAATCCCCAACCCCTATTATTTTTTATGACCTATTAGCTTCTAATATTCTGAAATTGAACAATGATATGCCTTAATGGGTCTGTTTCCAACTGTTGCCCTGGTCACTGATCATCTTATCTGCTTTGGAAATGCACATCCTTACACCTTGCAAGTGTTCTCACATCATTGTTGTTGTTTTTTTTTTAATTTTTTTAAATTTTTTTTTTTATTTTCAATTCTCTTTTCTGTGGCAGGTAGGATTTAAACCTCCTGTATTGATCCACTAATGTTCATTTTCTGTCCTGTTTTCCACATTTCTCTTTTAGACATTTCTCTTTTACACATTTCTTCAACAATTTTTCTTTCAAATTTCTTACTTTGGCCATCTTCTTCTTCTTCTCCTCCTCCTCCTCCTCCTCCTTCTTTTAAACCTCATCTGTGAGACTTTTATTTCCAGATTTAAAAATTAATTCTAATTCTTTTTCCTCCTCTTCCTGCTCTCCTTTCAGTGTCCAGGCTTGTCAGTGGATACCAGCAACCCTCTCAGGTCAGCCTCCAGAGCTGCTGGTGCCTTTTAAACAATCCTCAGCTGTACCTGGTATCCCCAGGCCCTGCTGGTTCAGATGGACAGGTGCAGGAAGCCAGCTGAGGAGCTGGGGGCTTGAGAGAAGAATCTTGGGAATGAATCACTTTCTTTTCATTTGTGTACTTTCCTAACCCTTAGAGGTTGATCAACTCCACTTGCTGATTTTTCCAGAGGCTCTGTGTGTAAGCTGGGCCTGGTGCTTTTTTTGTTTGTTTGTTTGTTTGTTTGTTTGTTTGTTTTTCGAGACAAGGTTTCTCTGTGTTGCTTTGTGCCTTTCCTGGATCTCACTCTGTAGACCAGGCTGGCCTCAAACTCACAGAGATCCGCCTGCCTCTGCCTCCCGAGTGCTGGGATTAAAGGCGTGCACCACCACTGCCCGGCCAGGGCTTGGTACTTTTTGCCATGTCCACTCACCCACCTCAACCTTAGTTTCCAGCTTATCCTTTCATCCTCCATCAACTCTTACGTCTTCTTGGATCAGGTAATCTTTTGTTACCTGTGTCTGTCTTATACATTGTTGGATTTTTTTTTTTTTTTAAGCATTCTTGGGCAGTACTTACTATATAATTGTTATCAATCTGCTCCTCACTCCACCACCCTCCCAAGCCATGATAGCCAGAAATGTCTCTAGGAAATACCCAATATGCCCTCAGTAATAAAATGGTCCCAGGTTGAGAACCAGTTCATTAGTAACATCATTTTAGAGTTCAGAAGATTGACACCTCTCTTCTATTCTTCAGGATTCATAACTTTGAAAATGCTTTTACTTGACTTGCCTTGGTAGTATTGGAAAGAAAAGAGAAACTTAGAGGGTTTCTCTCTGAGGTAATAGCTAGGTGCACTGTCCTGTTCTTCTATGCTAAATAATATGATAAAAATGGCTACTTAGATCTGACTCGTCTGTTTATTTAAAGGGCCAAGAAATCCTTAAGAGCTTGGTTTTAAAGTCGCTGAATATTTTTATAATTCCCTAATTTTCAGCACCATAACTGCTGGGGTTAGGAACATTTGTTTAAACTGTCTTCTCCATGACACTGGCTCCAGTTCCTGGCTGCACTGTATGTTATCTCCCCTGCCCCCACCAGTTTTGAAATTTAGATTTTTCTCTGCTGGTTTTGCCACTAATGAACCAATTCCCTGTGTATGACCCATTGTCCCCTAAATCCTCCTTTGCAAACCAATAGAGGGCAGGTCTTGTTTGTTTCTAAGCAGAATAGTAGTACCAATCTGCCAGTCTCCTAACACACACCATTCCATTTTAATCCCTGCAGCTACTCTGTGAGAGCCCCATTTTACATGCGCAGAGCCCAGAGCTCATAGGCTCTGGTTGCTAGCCTTAGTCTGCAGGTCAGTGGGGTGTAGCGACCCAGGTTCTAAGGTTTGACCCCCTGGGGTTGACTTGTGATATTCATGAGAAAAAATGATATTTTATATCTGAAATACACAACAAAGCAAGGAAGCTTTTCCTCTCAGGAGACACTGAACTTTTGTGAGACCAATTTGTGTAGGTTTGACACAGAATCACTATAGAGCTCTAGCCATGTTGAAATTTGCATTTTAATCTCTTGGTGATTTTTCAAGGATTAATTTAAAATAACTAAATTGCTGCATTGCAAATTGAAACAAGCAATAACCACGGGGTTGTTAATGTGATACAGTCTGCTGTCATGGAAAGAACATGAGTTTCAGAGATAGCCAGACACAGGGCCCCACGAGCCTGGGCCCTTGGGTTCTTGTTTTCTTGGAACCTCAGCATTCCTATCTAATAGTAAACAGAAACATGAAGAGCAAAAGAAGTCTTTAAATGTTCAGTTCCAAGGACAGTGCTGAGTGCCACCAGAGCCTTTTCACTTCTTCTAGTTTCCTGGGTGTTATAGTTCTGAAATCCTTGAGCTCTCAGTGTGACCGCGAGCTGAGGAACATGATTCCTTGTGGCTTGTCCTTTCTGAATGTTAGGTGACTTTCTTAGTTGTACAAATTAATGCCCATCTTTTTCGTGGGATATGTTTCTCATGGAGCCACAAAAGGTGCTTGGTGATCTCTGTCATCACTGGTGTGGTGAGTGGAGTGCAGGGGCACAGTGCTTGTCATGGAAGGGTCAATCTAAATTTAAGAAAGTAAGCCACTGAAGGACGCATGGCCTTTGGGACATGGAGCCTAGCAGCATTCTGTTTTTCTGACATCAGAGAAGGGTTAATATAAAGAAGGAAGAGCTAGTATTTGTTTATTACCTACTATGGCTCAGACCAAGGACCATTTGCTACATCCTAAGCTCTTACACTAGCCAGTGATACGGTTATTAGCCCCTCTGAAAAAGAAAGGAGACCCAGAGTTGTAAATTCACTTATCCAGCTAAAACTAGAATTTACATGTGGGTGAGTCTAACTCCAGTGTGGAGATGCTTCTGGGTCCCGGCTCCAGTGCCACCTGTACTCCCCTATGAGATCATTAGTGTAAGCAGTATGATTAATTGCATGGATAGCTGGTTAATACCACCTCTCCTTTAAGGATAGAGGATTAGTACCTGGAGCTTATAGTTGCTTGACATAAAACTATATGCTATTAATGACTGATTGGATGGATGGATGGATGGATGGATGGATGGATGGATGAACTAACGAAGCGCCGGCCCTGGGAGAGGGAAAAGAATGGCTCCTTACAGCTGGCTTTTGCACCAATTTGTCTACAAGTTGTTAAGGAAAAGCAAACGTGGAAAACTAATTCTTTCCACTTTCGGCTCCTTGTTGAAGTTAATTCTCATTATTTCTCCAATTTCTTTGTAAAAATATTTTCTTGCTTTTCACACAAAAATATGGTTACTATATAATTTCTCATCAGAGTTTTTTGTGTCTATCTTGATAACACATGTAGGAGTAAATTTTATGCAGTCAGTAATTAAATGAGTATAAATCTTTATAAATTTTAAACAGGTGACCTGCATTTAAGAAAAAGTCACAGATCATGAGCAGATGTGTAGTAATAATTATGTTGTAAGCTGGCTGCATAAGATATATTTTTGTTTTACACCCAGGTTTTGAGGTTTACTTTTGATTAATGGATAATCATATAGGCCTTAATTTGAAATATTAAACAAACCTGTCTTAATTATCTGGTCAGTGTCATACCAAGTGGTTAATGATGCAAAAAAAGTGTTTAGCTGGGTGGTTAAATGCGACATTGCCCAGACTCTACTTGTCAAAAGATGCTCCATGGTATAGAAAAGATTTATGAAGTAAGTCATCATGACTTTCAAAAACAAACAAAGTTGAAATGGTACAAGAGGGCCTATTATCAAGTACTAAGATTGTTCCTATGAGTTGTCAGATAATTGTTTATTCTAATGGTCTTTTACTTCGCACAGAGGGATAAAGCTGACCTCAGGGGCTCTGCTTTCTTTCCTGTAATATGCTTCTCTCATTTGACTGCTCAAATGAGTTTGGATTTTTTTTGGGGGGGGGCAGATTATTTTAGAACCCCAAATCTGTAAATCCCTTTTAAGAATCTGGTTCCACTGAGGTAACTTAAATCCTTTAAAAAAAAATGACTTAAGGATTTAAAGTTTTCTTTCTATTAAAAAGTTAGGCATCATGTTGCCACAGCACACCTGGACACTTAGCTACTCAGAGCTCTCAGTCAAGAGAGTGCCTGAAGCTCAATATCTGGGACCAGTTTGGGCAATGTAGCAAGACCCTGTCTCTCTTTATAAAGAAAAAAAATCATATTGTAAAACATTTGAGTAAGAGTTATTTTAGGACCTGAGACCCGTTGACATAACCAAACCTCTGGCCTGGGAAGCTGCCTCTAGAATGGGTACAGTGAGTCTTTATTCTTGTACCCTGCTGGAGAGTCTCAAAAACTAATCAAATGACAGACTGGCGCAGAATAGCATCTGCTTTGAAGGCTCCAAGGAGTACTCAGCTTAGAGGCAGTTCTTTAGTTTGAGGATTATCTTATTTCCCTATGGTATTGAACCTAAGACGCTTTCTCTCTAAGCCACACGATATCCCCTCCTGGGCCTAACCCATTCCAGCCCCACCCCTGACTTCCACCTGCTTCATAACCTCAGGCACTGATCACAGTGAGTGTGAAGTCCCTAGCCACCTAGGCTGGTGCTGGAGCCAACAGGGAACAAGGAAGGAATGGCTATTAGGAGGTGCTCCTCAGGAGCATGGCCTTTGCCAGGTGCTGCTCCCCTCTTTGTCTGGATTGAGACTTTCACCAGCATTTTTTTTGTACAGATGACAAATGGAAGCTAAGTTCAAGAACTTGCTGCAGCATATACCTCCTCTGAAATTCACCTTCCATGCTGTGCTGTCTGGAGTCCTCCTTAGATTTGATTTCTGGCCAGACTGGAAAATGGGCACCTTCATATCCCTGCTGTCCAGCCCTACAAGGGATGGGTGAGGTGGAGGGTGTGTAATAAAATCCAAGCAAGGAAAGGAGTGTCCTTAAGCTTAGAATCACACTGGCACTACATAAACTAAGACCAGAGCCCAGAAACAGTCTTCTAAGCAAGGTTCTCCTTTCCTGGCATGTGAATTGCCTAGCAATAACTGGCAGAGGATGACGGGATGGGTACTCAGGCTTAGCTGTGATGGGGTTGCAATGGTCCAAGATCCAAAGCTGAGGAACAGGCAGCAGAAATGCCATGTTCAACAGGAATGGTGGTTGTTGAGGAGGATTGACACTCTGTTAAACAGACAGACACTGTTTTGATAAACAGAAAATGTAGTGCACAGAACCTTGCAGTGGCTATAGACCCAGAGAGCCTTTCTTCTCCCTTCTCCAAATCTAATTCTTTGTCAAGTCCTGTGGTTAAGAGTGTTTTTCACATGTATCCCTAAAGCTTTCTTCTGAATTGTTTACATATTTGGATCCTCCCCTCTGGCCCCAGAATATGGCAGTAACCAGTTAAGTGGTTAATAGGATCTCCCATCCTCCATGGGCTTTGGGGAGGTCTTTTTAAAATTTTTGTTTTACATGTGTAGCTGTTTTGTCTGTCTGTATGTCTGTGTAGGGTGTGTGTGTGTGTATGTGTGTGTGTGTGTGTGTGTGTGTGTGTGTGTTCCACAGAAGCCAGAAAAGGCTGTCAGATCCTCTGAAACTGGAGTTACAGACAGTTGTGAGCTGTCATGTGGATGCTGGGAATTGAACCTGGATCCTCTGGAAGAGTATCCAGACCTCTTAACTGCTGAGCCAGCTCTCCAGTCTCAAGGAGATCTTTATGAAACACAAATGTGATCCTGCCTTCTTTTCTGTGGGCCCTTTACCAGCACTAAGTCACTGGTCACCTCATCTGACTCATACCCTGATATTCTATCAGGTGCTGTTTTGCTTTCTGATATGCCAAACTGTCTGTTGGACCATTCTCCTGTGCTTGGCTCACACCAGAGCCAAGGGACAGGTAGTCTTCAGCTACTTGTTTCCTCCACATGTAGGTTTATTCTTTCAACAAACTGCTAGGTGTTAGGATTTGTAATTTACTCAAAGGTACTCAGCCTAGTAGAAAAACAAACTTAAATCTGAGTCCCTATTAGATAGGGACAAATTGCCATGGAAACACAAAGGAATGTTTGGCAGTGGAGTCCAAGAACTCTTCCAGGAGGAGGTGACACTGGGCTGGGTCTTGTCAAATAAATGAACATGTTTAGAGCTGAGAAGAATATTCTGGGAGGAAGTAAAGGCCTGGGGATGGGAAATGGCAGGGCAAGTCTGAGAAGTTGAGGTTTACCATGGAGCTCAAGCTATTGGACACTTAACAGCAAGAGGGAGCTCCCTGTCTCCAAGGAGCTTTCTCTGAGCCCAAGCTTGGCAGGAACTAATAGTGAACCAGGGCCCCTCTGCCCTGCAGGTGCTCCCCATCCAAGAAGTTCCAGGGTTGGGGCAGTTGGCACTCCCTCCCACTCTGGCGGGTGGCGTCCCAGAAGGAAAGAGGCAGGGAGGAAGCAGATAAGAAAGACAGCTTCTGTTTAGACACAAATATCTTGGTGATCAGCACAGATGGGATGAGAAATACCAAAAAAAGTACATGACAGTTTAGAAAGAATTTGGCTAAATGTTACATATTTTTAACATACCTGTGTAGAGTTTTTGGATCAAGCACCTGAGTCACTCCGATCTTGACTGGGAATGGGGGTCTGCCTCAGTCAAATGGTGTCTTATTTCAGAAACACACCCTTCCCCCTCCACAAAAGTATCCTTGTGATTTTTTTTCTCCCACCAAAATAAGGCACAGGATTTGTCTCTGACGCTGTGTCTCCCTATTTGGACGGCAAGCTGTGTAACATATTTCTCCTCAGCGTGAAGCTTCTTGGCAGACTCTTGAGGCCACGTTTTGGTGGCTTCAGAGTTATCTTTGGATCTGTCAAAAGTGCTAATGGGCTTTCTGGCCTTCTTTAAGCTCCTCATTTCTATTTTCTTGTTACTTCCATCCTCTTCTAAAAGAAAAATTGGTATAATTCATCAGCAGTTAAGCTCTTTCTGAAACGCTCAGCTGAGGGCCTCCTGTTGGTTTGTGACAGGGCTCTGCCGTGTCACTGTCTGCAGCACAAGCCCCACCCTGACATCATTAGCTCAGCGCTCCTCAGTCCACTGGGCAGGGACGTGCTTCTTCCCCACTCCATCCACCCGGGTGCTCCTTTTTATTTTTCCGTGGAATTTGTTAGGAGGCAGTCTGGTATGGCAGTTAACAGATAAGCTTCAGATTCGAGAGACCTGCTCTTGGCTCTGCCCTTTTCTAACTGGGTGATCTTTAGAAGCAGCTGGTGCTTTCTAAGCTGTAGTTTCTCCATGTAGACATGGCAGTGTCTGCCTAAAGGTTATTAGGAATACAAAGAACACAGATAAAGCACACTTGGCCTAGCATATAAGGATTCCTCTATAAATAGGGCAACAATTTGCTCTTGTTTCCCCTACACTCAATATTTTGTTGAATATAATATTTTAACTTACACTTTAAAGTGTTATATTTTTAAACCCTAGACTGAATAGTCTGTTGTCCACTTATCATGTGACCTTTGTCACATTATATCACTTTTCTGTGCCTCTGTTTTACATCTTTAAATAGAGAAAATGACATCTAGTTCAAGGAATGGATTTAAAGTTAAGCAAGGTGACCTGTGTAAAGCCTTGGTAGAAAGTGAGTGAACACCGGGCAGTGGTGGCGCATGCCTTTAATCCCAGCACTCGGGAGGCAGACAGGCAAGCGGATCTTTGTGAGTTCGAGGCCAGCCTGGTCTACAGAGCGAGATCCAGGAAAGGCACAAAAGCTACACAGAGAAACCCTGTCTCGGGAAAAAAAAAAAAAAAGAAAGAAAGAAAAAGAAAGTGAGTGAGTGAGTGAGTGAACAATATCTAGGAGGCACAATGTAGGGAATAGTCAGTGTATAGAACTATCAATCCACTTGCCCTTTATTTGTGAACTTTGATGGTTAGCCTAATACTCTGGTCAAACAGTAATAAATCATGAGATAAATGCCTGTTCTTGTTTATCTTCAGCCATAATATTGTTGAAAAGCACTTTATGCCATTTTGCATATAAAATCTGCTAGTTTACTTAAATTATGTGTTGTAGATCTTTAATCATGATAAACTGCTACTTGTGGCAACAGCATTCCATACCTCCTTTCATTTCCTGAGAGTTATATTGAACAGCATTGAATACCTGTAACGTTGAAGAAATTAGCATATTCCTGTATATTATTAATGTCAGGTGGACGTAGAAAGAGTTGTAGAAATGAAAAGCTCTCCATTTCCCTGCTGAAATTTGAAGAGTCCCAATCCATAATGCTAATTAAAAGAATGAAACCCTGTAGCACGAATCTTAAAAGGTCTTACTAATAAAAAACAAACCTGGAGCTAGGTATTGGGATGAATGCTGGAAGATCAGAGAAGCAGAACAAGCTACAGCTTCCTCACCTCGCCAATTCCTCAGCTGATCCTGTTTCCTCAGACTGGAAGCCTCTGAGTCCTCATCCAGAATGAATCTCAGCTGAACTGCTGCTCAAAAGCCTAAAAGCTTAACCTGCTACAGTTCCTTGTCCTCATACCTTAAATACCTTTCGGCCTCCTGCCATTACTTCCTGGGATTAAAGGCATGAGTCACCATGCTTGGCTGTTTCCAGTGTAGCCTTTAACTCACAGAAATCCGGGTGGATCTCTGCCTCTGGAATGCTAGGATTAAAGGCATGTGCTACTACTGTGTAGTGGGTAGCCATTCCAGCTTTGATCTGGAAGTTCCAACCCCCATCGAAGCTTCGGTAACTGTCATGTCTACAAGGCGGGGCCAAGAGAGGGCCCTGAAGACCCGAGATCCGGATGCGCTGCCCTTGCTTGGTTCCTGGACCCTGGACGCTAGAGGTAGACCAAGCAGTTCTCCAGAGAACACTGCCCGACTGCACTATGTCTTCCCCAGACCCTGCATCCTACCTATCCCTTCATTTGTAAGTTACACCACTAATAAACCTCTCTTTTAACTACGTTGAGTGGCCTTAATAATTTCACCAATACTACTGCCTAACCTCTATGTTTAATATTGTGGCTGTTCTGATCTCTGACCCCAGATAAGTTTATTAGAGTGTACAATATTTTGGGAAACACAATACCACCACAAAACCCAGGTTACTGGGGAGAAACAGAAGCTGGTTAAAACACTGCACTTGTCACAACTTGCTGCTTTTTATCTACACACACACCCCTTTGCGTCAAATGCTTGGGAGTTGTAAGTCTTTGAAATTGTTTTAATTCTAGCAGAGTCGTTTTGGGGAGTGTATGCTATGGATACTGGCAGAAAGGTCAAGGCCCTGCTTTTGTGCTAGGATCTACTGGGTAAAAGCAGGCCCTGTGCCAGAAGCTTGGGCACTTTGTCTTGCCAGGATGTATGGCACAGTATCTCGGAAAAGTTCTCGGGCCTAGGGTCAGAAGATCAGAGGAGAGTCTTGTCTTCGTTGCTTATTAGACCATTTGATCTTGGAGAATCTCCTTCAAACTGAGTCTCCTCATTTTTGAGATAGCAGGGTTCCTTGTGCTTCTCATCCTTTGGAGCAACATGAAAAGCAAACACAGTGCTATGTATGACCTCAAGTTGTAACCCATAATCACCACACAAGGGTGCATTTGTTCAGGGTGCTCATCTCCAAGGCCTCTTTGAACTTTGCACTTCATGATTTCATACATGAGTGGAGCTTGGGCTCCCAGGTAGAAAGAGTGGGACAAAGGAAGAAGAGCTTATGCCTTCTGATTATTTGCTCTTTCTCCTGCTTTTATGAGATACTATTCGTAATAAGAACAAACAAAATAAGCCACAAGCCTTGCTTTCTTCTTTCTCCTAGAGAAATCTGACAGAATATTTTGTGGCTGTGGATGTGAACAACATGTTGCATCTGTACGCCAGCATGCTGTATGAGCGCCGGATCCTCCTCATCTGTAGCAAGCTCAGCACTGTGAGTAGACCGTCCCGAGACGGCTTTGCAGTCATCTAATTTTAATTGAGAGATGTATCGGTAAGATTAAAGAAAATTTTAGGAAAACGAATCAGCCACATTCCCCTCATATGGTAATATATCACCATCATTAATTATTCAAGTGCCTTTACAGTGTCAAAGCCCATTTCATTTATTCTTGCAGTCTCATGATCAATTATAAATAGTTTTCCTCTTGATTGTGCATTACGAACAATGTGCCTATCTCCACATAAGCTTATTTTTGTCATTTCTCTAAAATGTTGGCACCGTATTCCATTTTAGGGATGTAGTCATGGTTTACTGAAGTTTTCTTCTCTTGATGGTCATTTAGGTTTTTCATAAATAAATCCTCTAGTAGTTGATACTGCAGCAAACATCTTTGAGCTCCTTTTGATTGAACAGCCCACATGTATATGGGGCCTTTGTAAATAATAAATATGATAAGCAGTGGGACCTCTAGTCAAAGGCTTTGATAAGCATCAGGAATTGGCGGCTGCCAGATTGTTTCCCCAGAAGGGCTGGGCCTCTGTACAGGGAATGTTGTCATTTGTATACAAGTGAGCCACTTTCCCTACAGCCTTTGCTAGAATTGTCTTGTCTTTTTATGTTTTGTCAATGTGCTTGTGCAACATTTTAATCTTACAATAAAAATAGTCATGAAATGATATGGTAAGTTTTAATTTTGATATCTTTGGTTAGAGGCAACTTTTTTTTTTTTTTTTTTTTTTTTTTTGAGACAGGGTTTCTCTGTGTAGCTTTGCGCCTTTCCTGGAACTCACTTGGTAGCCCAGGCTGGCCTCGAACTCAGAGATCGCCCTGGCTCTGCCTCCCAAGTTCTGGGATTAAAGGCGTGCGCCACCACCGCCCGGCAAGGCAACTATTTTCTATGATTTTATTTCCTGTGCGTATTTTGTTAATACCTTTTCCCACTTAACTTGAAGAGTTTTTGATGATTTGTTCTATTTTGTTGGATTTTTAAAACTTGTGTGATCTGTGTGTTTGCATGTTTTGAAGTGAATGTGTATGTGTGGATGCCCATGCATGTGTGTGCATGTGCATGTAGAGGCCCAAGGTGGTTGCTAGGTGGTATCCTCTACCTCATATGTTGAGGCAATGTCTCTTATTGAACCTGGCACTTGATGTTTCAGCCATCTTGTTTAGCCAGGGACTCCCTGTCTTATCTTCCTCCCTACTGAGATGACTGGAGAGCTCCTACCCCACCCAGCTTTTCTGTGTGGGTTTAGGAGATCTGAACTCCAATCTTCACACTAACATGGCAGGTGCTTTATCCACCAACTGATCTCTCAAACACTGTTTTTGTCTGTTTGAGATAGGATTGTTGCTTTATAATACAAACTGGCCTTGATGTATGTATGTATGTGTGTATGTATGTAACCAGACTGGCCGCAAATTCATTGGCTGGCAATCCTCCTATTTCAGCCTGAGAGTCAAGTATGGGCACTATGCCTAGCCTGAGGTTTTTCTTATAAGTTAGAGTGAATCCTTTGTGTATTAATAATAACTTTTATTGTGTGTTTTACATCATTTTTCTTATTTACATTTTAATTTTTTCATCTGATAAGTATGGTTTTTTGTTTTTGTATTTTTTGGTTTTTTGAGACAGGGTCTCTCTGTAGCTTTGGAGCCTGTCCTGGACTAGCTCTGTAGACCAGGCTGGCCTCAAACTCACAGAGATCCACCTGCCTCTGCCTCCCGAGTGCTGGGATTAAAGGTGTGCACCACCACCACCACCACCACCCGGCTAAGTATGGCTAATTAATCTTATTATGAAAGTTCTCAAGTAAGCATTCCAGAAAATTGAAATCACTTCATAGTAAATACTGATATGATTTCATTTAGTCACTGGTATAAATTCGTGTTTATGTGTGTTCACATACACCTGTGTTTAGAGTCCAGAGCATATCCTTGGGTCTCTATTTTAAGCTCTGTCCACTTTTTTTTTTTTTTTTTTTTTGAGACAGAATCTTTTCAGAATCACAGGCTGTTTCTAAAATGAATATGGAAAAGCCAAAAGAAAGAACCAAATACATACTTGAAGAAAATGAATGGATTGTGATAGCTTGCTTTAGTAAAACTTTCTGTAAAGCTGTATCCACTGATCTGCTGTGGTAGTGGTTGCATTGTGAGAATGTAGGCATGGTAATGGCACAGAATAGAGGCCCAGAAACAGCCCACATGTATACAAAGACTATGAGTAACAAAGGAGGCTGTCTGTCAAAATTAAACAGACATTTTAGTATTAGCTGTCTACCTGGGGAAGGAAAAGGAGACAGTGTCTGTTTCATTTGTGCAAGAATAAATTCCAAATGAATTGATGTTTAAATGTGAATGAACTCAGCATACCGAGGAAGCCCTCCATTGATGAGATGTACCCTAACCCCCTTCAGTCCTCAACTGGATTAGGGTCCAGCCGTCTATTCAACAGAGTATCAAGTACTGGATACCATGTTAGAGGCCATGTGGCCATCATTGCAGCTGGACTCTAACTTTCTCATTACTATAAATAAGCTGATGCTTAGATTGACTTCCAACAGCAGGCCATACTGGGTCTTATCACTGTAGGTTACTGATCCCTGGGTTAGGTGGCAGAGTTTGGTATCTTAAGTTGTTTTCTTTAAAATTTGATTTACGGTGTCCTTATTTTTATATGTGGATCTATTTCAAAAAGTGTTTGTAAAAAGAAGAAGAAGAAGAGGAAGAAGAAGAGGAAGAAGAAGAAGCAGAAGCAGCCAAGCCCAAGAGATAGAAACAAAGTAGTTTCTATGCAAAGGTTAACAATCAGTGGTGCCTAGGATTTTACAACTCTGGAATGAGAAGATAGTGAAGTAGTGTCTCAAACTCCTAACCCAGAGTTCTATACCCATCTAATGGAAGCCAGAAGAGAGTCCAGGTGCCTCTCCATATCTGTCAACAACTGAGGTCTGCAGTCTACTGTGCCCTCCCTTGTGGACAAACTGTTTGTTGCTCTGCATGTCCAGATGACTTTGTCCCACAAAGTATTTTAATAGTCAACATCAAACAACAATCCTGATTTCCTGAAAAAAAAAAAAAAAAAAAAAAAAAAAAAAGAGCAGAAGAGAGAGTAGAGAGGAGTGGGGAAGGGATTGTGATTTTATTTTAATTTATTTTAATTTCTCAACAAGTACCTTGTTGAGAAGGTACTTCTTAGTGCCATGTTATGCTGTCCTCAAGGAAGTGCTCCACAGAGAAGCGAAAGCATAAGCCTCACCCAGTCTTTGTTTCTCCTCCTTTGCTGGCACTTTCTAAAGTGCATACCAACATGATATAGTTGACTCCCAAACAGTAAGGACAAAGCATGGGCTAGGGAGAGGGCTCAACGGTAAAAGGCACTTGCTGCCAAGTCTGATGACCTGAGTTCAATCTCTTGAGACCCACGTAGTGGTGGTGGTGGTGGTGGAAAGAAAGACCCTACTACTGCAAGTTGTTCTCTTCTCTACGTGTACATATGCATGCACACCCACATCAATAAATGCCACCTTTAAAAAGACTTCATCCCATTTATATTCTCTCCTTTAGAACAAAATTCCTCAAGTCATCTATTTCCCTAGTCCCTCTGCTCTCATTCTCTCTTTGCCATTTTACTGAAACGGCTTTTTTTTTTTTTTTTTTTTTTTTTTGGTTTTTTGGTTTTTTGGTTTTTCGAGACAGGGTTTCTCTGTGTAGCTTTGCGCCTTTCCTGGAACTCACTTGGTAGTCCAGGCTGGCCTCGAACTCACAGAGATCCGCATGGCTCTGCCTCCCAAGTTCTGGGATTAAAGGCGTGCGCCACCACCCCCCGGCTCTGAAACGGCTTTTGTTTGAGCCACCAGTGACCTCATGTTAGTAAAATTAAAATGAGCTAATACTTGCAAAACTCTTAGAAGGTGGTCTGGCATGTAGTATGTTCGTGATAAATCGCTAAATGCTTTAATGAGAGGTCAAAACCAAGAAATGATTATTTAGAAACAAGAAGATTAATTCTGTGTTGTATGATTTAGGGTAAGGACACACATTGAAGTGGACTGTTGCTAAGGTTCCTAACGTGTGTTATTTTGACTTTTAGGGGCAGCAATTGTGGGGTTGTTGTTGTTGTTGTTGTTGTTGTTGTTATTTACAGATAGTTGATTGTAGCTGAGGTCTGAGCTCTGTGACTGATGATGAGACTCCCCTCTTTCTAGGAGATAGGTTTCTGCTCCCAGCCAGAAGTCACTCAGTAGCATCCAGCATCCTCATCTGTTATATGGAATGTCTCTGGGGTCGAAGGAGCTGATCAGACAGGAGTTGGGTTCAAGCCTTTATCTCTCCAGATTCAGGATTTGAAGGTCTTCCCATTGTTGCCTCTGACTTCCTACAGCAGAGCTTTTACTTAACTCAAAGACCAGACAGATGTGAAGGCTGTTTCAGGTATTCTAAGAACCCTCTTGTCTAACCTGATGTGTCTGTAATACCCTAACAAACCCCATCTTCTCCATTTGCCTGGTAAGATATAGTTTGATGCTCCTCAGAGGTATTGAGGATCTGAAAGATAAAGGCTACCAAGCATTCCAGAGTACATCTGTAAAACAGACTGTGTGTTGGAGACAAACCTAACACTACTTAGTTCAGATAATAGGTATCCCAGGGTGTCCCGGTCAATAACGTTATGATATTCTGTATAAGATAAATGTAAGTTTTTGTTCTCTTTGCTCAGTTAATGTTTATTGATTGTTTCCCTTTATAAATGATAAATAGGGAAGTCTTAGCTAAATCTTGTTCTCTGATTTCTTAGAACACAAAGATCCCGGTTTTCTTCCATATTTTCACATCCAAGTTTAACTCATTGCTTTTTGGAAATACTTGCAGATAGCGATCCTGTCAAAGATAGGAACTTTCTAGAAATGAGACCTTATAATACCATCATCACTCCAAGTATTTAGAATTATTCTCATTTTACAGAACAGCCAGTTCATCTGGGAAGGTTAAAAAAAAAAAAAAAAAAAAAAAAAAAAAAAAACTTGCCTGAAGTCAGTATACTAGAGAGAGCCACAAAATAGACCATGATGCTATATGTAGAAGTAATCTTTTAGAAAGGAAGAAACAGCCAGAGACTATATATATGCACAAGGGAATTTCAGCCCCTTCAAAATTCTTTGCCACCAGGTTATGTTGATTAGGACTCTTTCACATTATAACCTGTGTAGAAGCTACCACTAGAACTGGAGAAAAGTTAAGAGTATCCACCTCACTAAGAAAATTAGAAAACTCTGTTTATAAAAAGCCAAAATGATAAGAGCTGGCAGATAAAGTGACTGGTTGAGTTGGTGATGCTGATTTGGATGAAGACTAAGGCCAGACTACATACTAATCAGAGTTTCTTGTATAGCTCCAGGGCCACCAGAGAAGCACACAGATGGCATGTGCAGAATAAATGTCTAGAACACCTTCATATAGACCCATGCTCAGTACTTCATAAGGCAGACCCTTGGTTTTCTAGCACTTCTTTAAGATTCTTTTAAGTTCATCTTTCTGAATTATATACTCTGTGAAGTGCCATGTAAACAGGCAGTCTTGTGCATGCTCACAAATCTACAGGCATATTTGCATGTATATATGTCTATGGTATCTATGTTTATCATATTCTCATTAGCTTTTGTAACAATCACAGAAACTACTTGGTTTTATTCTCTTTTTGCAGACAAAAATATTGGCAACCAAATAGTTGAAATGCCCTGTCTAAGATGAGCTAAAGAGATGGTATTAAAGCCCACTTCTGGTTCCAAGCCCTTCTGACTACCTCATACTGCCTCCTTGGTAACATTCCATTTGTTATGACTTCCTCATGACACCTGTACACCCAGAAACATTCTTGGCATGATTCCACTCACCATGGATCTGAGTACCTGGTGTTGCCTCCGCATGCACAGAGCTAAGCTCTTCACTTCACATTTCATGGCACCACTCTGGGCACCGGGGTTGCACACCTCATTCTCTCAGCCACTGCCCCTACTTCTTCCACTGTCAGTGCATTGTTAGACTCCATGTCTGCCCAGTCTCCCCAGCTGCCTTGAGCAAAGCCCTATAGGACCCTGAGCCAGCACAGTGGCTTCAGGGGTCATAGATTGCACTTCTTTCCACCGTTCTAAATTTCATCCCTGCCTGTCCCCTTTCTAAATTAGGCATGCTGAAGAAGTTTCAAAACCCCAGACTCTCCAGTTAACTGATGACAAGGCATGTTTACTTTACTAAGGAATTTATTTAACCTATCTAGATGATGGGTTAAACAAATGCTTAAGAAGGAAACCCTATTGGGAGCAAAGCCATATGTAATTGAGTTTCCACATGTAATTATTTATATTGCTCCCAGAACTATGAGAACAATTAATACTTTTCTGATTGTACCTCATTTAGAAAAAGAAAAAAGACTAACAAAAAATCATTTCTTAGTTTCTGCCCAGCTAGATAAGCACACATTTTTTTCTAGAGAACGTAGGACTTGGGTGGAGCCTGTGTCCTAGTGCCCTGGACAAGTGGTAGGTGATACTTGTGTCTACTTGCCAGCACCCGTAGCCTGGCCTTTGTAGATGTTTCAGTGTTCAGGAGAAGTCCTGGGTCCTTTCCCATCCATGCCTGTCCTATCACACTCTTTCATGCAGACAGCAGGCCATTGTCTGAGCACACCATCTGCTCTGGTGACCTGAGAAAGGACAGTTTGTAGCTAAGGCAGATTTTCAGATTTACGTTAATTTCACTTCTTTTTGGAAGAATTCCACCTTGCCATGGCCATGTCAGCCCAGGCAGTGACTGGATGACTTACCAGCATATACAGAACTTTCCTGGTTCTTCTGCACTAGAACAAACTAATCCTGTTTGCTTATCTGTAGCCCTTGAAGCAAAGAAGTGGCAGTTTAAGGAGGTTTGAAACCCTGGACTGGAGCCAGGGCCTCTTTGCCTGCACACTCCACTCTGCATGTTCCAGCCCTAGGAACAAACAGCATTATTTTGTTTCAGACTGTGCTCAAGGGAAGCCAAGACCTTGTAACTGGAAACTTCCCAAATAGTGAAGTCTAAGACTAAATTTAGTGTTCCATTTAAAAAATAAAATAAATTGAACATTTTGTCTGTTCATCTTTTATATGTTGTGAGAGAAGGGGTGGGGTTGAGATTAACCTAGTCACACTGACAACCTAAGAAGAGTATTCAAAGAGTGAGAAGCAAGCTAATTCTTTTGGTAGAGAGGGAAATCCTTAACAAAATGTAATGAAGTGGCATGAAATACAGACTCGGCAGCCAAACTCACAAGTGGCATAGCCTCTCTAATCTCCATTACATAAAATTTTATTGTGGTTCAGAGAATATGAAAAACTGTTAAATGAAAGAAACCTCCACTGATAGGAGATAGGAGAAAAGATTGCTATGTTTTATTTATGTTGGTTTTCAACATAAATATAATTAACTGCTTTTTGAACTGTTCTCATTTAATTATGTGTAAGTTGGTTTTCTCCTGTTCATGTTGAACTGTAACGGGAGCAAAAAGAACCTTTCGATGCTGAGGAGACTGTAATACTATACAGCGCATTAGCAGTAGAATCTGTGGTCCTTTGATACAACTTCAGCCAGCCCGTCTCCACACTGATTTTCGTCCTCCTCTTCTACTTCCTCTGTAGTTTGAATAAACACTGAACACCTGCTTTGGACCAGAGAGAGGATTCAGACTGTTAGCAGTTCCCAAATGCTGTTAGAAACACTCAGAAAACATGCTAAAAATGCGGTTCACAGATAGCATCTCCAAACACTTTGGTTCAAAAAATCTAGTGCAGAGCCTCGGATTTTTCGTTTTTTTTTTTTCTTTTTTCAGATTTCCCCATTGATTGATATGCATCCCCTTTTGGGATCATGAAACATACTGTTCCTCTCTGGCAGAAACAATAGTAATTCGTTGTTGGTGGTTATGCATCACTGGCTCATCTCTGCTTAAAACTACTTATCAGAGACTGTATGTGTGTCTAGAAGACAGTTGTGAGTACAGACTAGCACTTAGAAGTTCTTAGAAAGATCTTCTCTTTGAAAAGCTTTGGTTGTGACCTTAGTTGATCTAGAGAAGGGCATCACTCAGTATGATCCAGCATCTCATAACATTGTGGGGCCAGGGCAGTCCAACCTGAAACTGGTTGTTGGTATGAGGTTGGCTGGCCAGTGAGCCCCCAGCTCTGGGGTCACACATGTGCACTGCCACACCTCACCGGCTTGTTCTAGGGGTCCAAATTCAAATACTCAAGCTTATGTGGTAAGTAGTTTACTCGCTGAGCCATCTTCCAGCCCTGGATATTCTTTTGGTTTTAGCAGTAAGAGATCATTTCTTATGACTCCTACACCATACCACCACCCAAGAAACACAAATGGTAAATATTAAAATCACTTTCCTCTTAATATGTTTGAAAATATCTAAATGGGGCCCACTTTGGCAGACATCTCAAAGGCATTCGTTAGGGAAGCAACAATGTTAATGGGACAAGGATTTATAATTCCCCTTTGATGGTTTTGAAAGTGGCAAGTATGGTCACTTTGGTGTGCTGTGAGATTAGGCCATGCATTCGTGGATTTCTACAAACATAAAAGAAAGTCACAGGTTTGTTTTTTTGCTAGCTTTATGACTATATTGAATCTCCTAGCTAGATGCCTCAGACAATCCTGTTGGTAGACTATTCCTCAGAAAAAGGACAGCAAGGTTGGAAGAGAGAGAATCAGACTTCAAGTGCGGGTAGTTTTGTTCTGATTCTGCCTCTTCCTCTGCCGTGCACTTAATCCCTGTGAGCCATTTTCAGGCCACATAGCCATGGACAAATTGGTCTAAAAGTGGGACTGGCAAAACTATAACCTAGCACTGGCCATGTATTACTCATTCCATGAATACCACTGGACACTGAATCTCATCTTTGTAGAAAGTGACCCCCAATCTGACTTTCAGAAGCAAAGAAGGTGGTAGAGATCCTGGAGAGTTTTATAGACTGTGTATATGACTGATGTTGGTGATGGTGAATTCCTCAAGCCACAAAGAATAATCATAGCAACATGTAGGTTTTGCATCTCTACTCACTTCTCACTAGTCACTTAGTCACTGGCTGAAGGCTCATTCAACAGAGCTTGAGTGGCCCAAGGAGCTGTTGTATTCATATGGCTCGGTGTTTCACCTGGCCTCCCACAGGAAAGAACATAAGCAGCCTCTCTGAAAGCTCTGATGTGCCTGTCTCCACTGCCCAATGCTCGCCCCAGGCAGAATCAGGGATTCCTTCTGTATATGCTGGCATACTTGAACCTCTATTATAGCACCTCTTTCATAATGCTTTTGTGTTGAAGTTGATTGTTTGCATTTTGATCTTTCTCTGTCTATTTTAACTTGCTCGAGGGCATGGTGTGTACACATAGTGGATGCTCAGTAATTGTCCGATTAATACAGATCAGAGATCAGAGGCAAATTCATGAGAGCAGGGAGCACAGACTTGGGAGCCTGGCTTCCCAGGGTTCATATCCTAGCTCAGTCCTCAGCTCTGTGACGATAGGCAAGTTTCCTTATTTGCAAAATGGAGACCTTAATACAACTACCTTGTAGGGCTCTTGTGGGAGGTGAATGAACAAAACACAGTCGTGTGTGAAGATGGTTGTGACAATGTTTTTGTCTTAGTCTTTCTGAGTTTCTAAGGTTGAATTTGGATTTGTGCCATAAGGGAGTCTTCATCTGTCCATGGAAGGTCGGGATTTCACACACGCACATGCACACGCACGCACACACGCACAGTCCTTCCTTCTTTTCCCATTGATGATAGTACTCATGACTCCCAATTTAGTTATGTTAGTTTTCTTTTGTTTTGTTTTTTGAGACAGGGTTTCTCTGTGTAGCCCTGGCTGTCCCGTAATTCACTCTGTAGATCAGGCTGACCTTGAACTCAGAGATCCGCCTGCCTCTGCCTCCCAAGTGCTGGGATTAAAGGCATGTGCCATCACGTCTGGCTTGCTAGGTTTCTTTGAAAAAATTATTAAAACAATGTTATAAATCCATTAATTAAACATAAACTATAATCTTATGAGATTTAAAAGTGAATATAAATCCACTTACACTCAATGAGATGGCCAACTGATTTTTTTTTTCCTGAGTACCAGCTTTGATCCACTGGTGACAGATGCACATTAGGAGGGATCCTGAAGCCATCTCCTTATTCAGCAGTGGCTGTCATAGGCACAGAATAGAGGCACAGCCATACACTTGCTGTCCATCTTTACATGGTTTGTTATTAATCATGCAACCTTCCCTTTTTCTTTTTCACCTTAAAGATGAAAAGAAGTGCTTTTCTCTCTTGTGGTGGCTTCTTCCCGACGTAACTTACCTTGCTGTAGTTTCTGCCTCAGCTTAGTTAGCTAACACTTTTTTCTGGCAGTTGTATTTGCTTTGATGTTTTGAAGTGTCAAATCTTGGCAGGAAAGCTTTTTACTCTGATTAATAACTTGCTCTAATTACTCTAGCTAGGAGGTAGCTTTAAAAAGAAAATGGAAAGAGAAGGGATTAAGCGAGATGCCTGAAGAAGCTGCTTCTCAACTCATGGAGTTCTTAGAAGCCTGACTCTACTTGACCACATTGGAATTTGTTTGTTTTTGGTTTTCCTCCCCTAAAGATAATGGAGGAGGAGAGCTAAGTTGAGTTCCACTGACTACAAGAGAAATACTTGAAGAAAGATTCCTCTCCTTGGTCCTCTACAGAGGAGCACGGCATCTCCTCTTCTAAGCGGAAATTCTTTGCTGTTCTCTTCTCACATTCAGCATCTATCTGAACTCTCAGAAGGCTGCTTGACTTGAAAAGCCCACTCTTCCTCCTGCATATAGTCAATGCAAATGGAACATAGTTAAACCATTTATAATTTAAGGGTTTTTCTTTACATGACAAGGTTCACTCACAGAGTACCTGAAAACTTTTTACTGATTCTGCAGTTGATTTCCCACTTGAAAACAATTTATAATTAAAAGCAAAAATCACAACAGCACTAACTTCTGACAACTACAAAGATTGTAAGTAAAGAACTTGGTTCTCAAGCTGAGAACCCTAATAAGTTCCCCAAGACACAACATTTTCTAAACCACTGTGCATAAGATGAATCTTGTTGAAATGCATCGACTTTAAAGTTACAAGTCTGTAGTTCTTTCTCTACTCTATTTCATCAGTTTGTTTTTGTTAAGCACAGAGGGGAAATCCAGATGCCTGTAACCCTGTGAAGCAGGTGTCAGTCTGATTGTTTAACATTCTCAGTTCAAGGATGTGAAGAATGACTGCAAGCATCCAATCCCCCTGTGCCAGCCTTTAGATCCTGGAGTCTCAATATTTTCTCTAACGTGCAGTTTCCCGTGGTGATCTATTGAGTGACTGCAGTTTGCCGGAATGTCGGATGACCTTGCTTGCCTACCATTCTTTTTGACGTTAAGCCAGGGCATTCTCATGTTCCCCCAAACACTTTTCCCAGCACCTGGCCAGTGTCAGGCAATGTGGAAATAAGGAAACAGTTTGAATGTGGTCCCTGTCCTTGTGGAGCTACAGCTGGAGCCATGCTCCAGTTCTCCTCCCAGTATCATCCTCTGAGCACCTCCACATGTTGAGAGGAGATGGGATCTGAAGGAAAGCTGTGCTCTCCACCGCAGGGAAAGGTGGCACTTCTTAGTTCAAGAGTTTTGGGGAAGGCATCCTTGTGGCGGCAAAGGTGAGAAATAGACTTTGAAAACAGACCCTGGCTGACTTCTGCTTAGCCAGTACAGCTGCAGAAGGTCAAGAGGGACAGACGAGGGGCATCCTTCATGTCAAAGGGTGGAAGTTCCTCTAGAGTCAAAGCTGCAAGGGGCACAGGGATCTTGCAGCCAGCCTCTAACTTTTCACATAGGGGAAATTAAGACCCAGAAGAGGCAGTAGTTTGCTCAAATCAACAAGACAGTTAGTGGAAGACTTCCTTGTAAGTGTGTGAGAAGGAACATGACAGAAAGCAAGTCTGATCCATATGTCCAGGCCAACATGTAAACCTTTCTTTGACTAGCAGTTATTACTTCCTTGTCTAGAATTCCCTGAGGATTAAAGTCACCATGACATCTTAGTTAATTGACTAATCCCCAGGAAGTGATCAAATGTGTGGTTTTTCAACTGATTATTTTTCTAGTTTAGTATTCCCATGCCTCAGGCATGTAATAAAGTTTGTCTGTTCCTTTACCCATTTAAAAAAAGAAAAGAAAGAATGATTACTTCCAGTTACTGGTACTCTGCCCTAGGTATTTGGTCACTTAGTGGCAAGGTAAATGAGGATTTACGTAATTGGGCAGTGCTGACAGGAAATCCTCTGGACAGCAATGCACCAGGTAGGCACAAAAATGCTTTATAATTTACATGATGTGGAAATAGTAGACTTTATCATCTGACAGGACCTCTTTGAGAGTCCCAGTTCTGTCACTTTGTTACCTTGTGGCCTTGGGCGAGTTATTTTGCCTCTAAGACTGTTCCCCTGTCTGTAAAAGTATGGTAGTGTGTGCCTGGGTAAACACATGAGCATACCTCTAAAACAAGGATTCCCATGGGCTTCCACCCTAATACAATGTCTGCTGCATATATTACAGGGATTTTTGCTTTAGAATGGGGTCTTGTTTTTAATCCTATATTACAGGCTATCATAGAAACAGTGAAAGGTTGAAATCCTATGATTTAACTGTCGGTCTGTCTACTGTCTCTGAGAAATACCTTAAACTGGAAACAAAAAAGACAGCTGGTATCTTACGATTTCCTTCACCTGTACCATTGATCATTCCCCATTCATTCCTCCCCACGTCATTGTTCTTCCTTTTCCCAGCCTCACAGGAAATGAATGGAGCCATATATAAAGCTACATGATGTAATTGACCTTGTGCACCTTTAATTGAGGACAAAATTTGCGAAAGTGCCGCCACTATCCACCAGTAGTTTACTTTACAGCTTGTATCCTGGCTAGACTGGCTGTTGCTGTATAATTTGTCAGGTTTTGTCTGGAGCCTTAGACTATTCTGCTGCTTCAGGGCAAAATCTTTTGGGGTATCATTAAATGGGATTGATAATTGGCTTCTGATGAATATTCATTGTGACTAATGACTTTGGGCAAATTTTACACACACTATCTCTCTATTCTCCCACCAAGTGAGATATTTGATAGAATCATTTTCTTTAACTTGCACTTTAATTAAATATTCACAATACCTCTTTTTTGACTATATTCCTTATTGTATACTTTCATTACATAAGATTTTATCCTCTATAGGGAATGAGTGTAGTCCTTCAGACTGCTACATGTGTCTGGTGATACTGTTTAGGACTCTATATATCATTTCTGCATCAGTGTAGATATACAGAGACCCCCATTGCAGTCAGCTTAGACACTGTTCTTAATGGTACACAGAATGGGTATCACTTTGTATTTTGGAGAAGAGCCAAACAATCACCTGCTTACTTTGTTTGTTTTCTTAATCAAATGGGTGAATGTGTCTTACCCAAATTGTAGAGACTTGGCCTTAGAAAACCTCTGATGATATGATGGAGCACCTTAAAAGCTTCTGGATTTGTTTGTTTGTTTGTTTGTTTGTTTGTTTGTTTTTAATGAAGGATAACTAGTTTTAAAATCTTTTTTTTTTTTTTTTTTTTTTTTTTTTTTTTTTTTTTTTTTTTGGTTTTTTCGAGACAGGGTTTCTCTGTGTAGTTTTGCGCCTTTCCTGGAACTCACTTGGTAGCCCAGGCTGGCCTCGAACTCACAGAGATCCGCCTGGCTCTGCCTCCCGAGTGCTGGGATTAAAGGCGTGCGCCACCACCGCCCGGCTAGTTTTAAAATCTTAATCATTTAATCTGGTAGATTTATTTTGAGATTAAGGAGTAATGGTAAAATGATGCCTGGAGATAAGATTTGGCCCAAAATACTTTAAGCAAACAAGAAACAGGTAATAAAGTCCCACCTCACACAAAACCATCCTAGTGAATAACAATGATAATTACAAACAAATTCATGTGATGGTGTTACCTTAGTACCAAAGAGATTTTGCAGCACTTATTTGTTTATAAATATATTTATAAAATTAATTTTAGCTATTAATTTTATCTTTAATTTTTATCTATTTAATAGAGCTATAGTTTACACATAGGATTGGATAGATGGATGGGTGGATGGGTGGATGGATGGATGGATGGATGACTCAGTTTTTCCAAAAGTGATATATTTGTATGTCTAAGCTTGTCCTTGTTTTGGAATGTGAGTTTGTGAAACTAATGAAATGCTGGATGTGCCAAGTCATAATGTAAGCCAAGCTCCTAGCTATCTGTATGTTGTAAATATAGTCTAAATAGGAATCGGGTCATTAGTTTTTAGTTTATTCAGGGTGCACACTGCATTGACAGGCACTTAGATGCATACAGTTGAGAAGTATGGAGATGAAAAAAGAGGGCCTTTGTGTACTTCACAGCCAGGGGACAAGCTTCAGTCTGTTCCAGTTCATTTAATAACAGAGTCAAGGTAAGGCTTGAGAGAGGAGAGGAGAGCTCATTCAGAGGCCTGAGGGAACAAACCCCAGTAGGTTTGAGAGATGAGTCAAATGGCATAAGAGATGGAAAGAGGTCCATAATTCCTTTTACTTCTGCAAATGGTGTGTCCCAAGGGCAAGCTGGGGAGGCAGTTAAAGTTGGCTGGAGATGCTGCTTCTCAGATAGACCAGGACTGGCACAGGCATTCTATTCCAGCTGTGCCCTAAAGGCTTGCAAGCAAGAAGTGATGTGCACTTCAGTAAGAATGCTCTGGTTAAAGATGAGCAAAAGCCCTGGTGCTCAGGCTCTTGTAACCCTCCAGCCAGACATGCGGGTACCATCAGAGTAAAGGTAGTTTGCACTCCACTCCATGCTTCCAACTACATTCGTCCTTCCAAAACTCTAGAAAGACTGATTATGGCAGCTGCCTCTATCAGAACCTACAGAATAAACTAGGACAGGTGATTAGGGACCTCGGTGCCTTGATCTACTCCTCACATGTACCTGATTTAAAGAATGACATCTGGAGAAAAGAGTGGGTGAGGAGCATAGCACTCTAGCTTCAGTACACAGCTTTCACAACTGTGAAGCATCAGCAGCATATCCAGTTTAAAGCTGGTTGTGTTATACTAACTTCTGGGATTCTTTTAACTCTTTCACCACATAAATGTCCTTCTGTCAGCAAAGGCCAGTTACCAGCTTCCAAAAAACTTAAAGGCCTCATAGTGACAGGCTTCCTAGAAACCAAAGAAACGTAAGGGAAAAAAGACAGGAATACATGTTGTTGGCTGTTGTCACTTAGTAGCTGGGTCTGCAGGGTTACATCCTGTCCCTTTTGCCATATTGAATTTTATAGAGGTTGTATTGCTTTTTATTACCTTTACCTATCCATTTTTAATTGTATCAGTTACCTTGTATGCCATCTCCAGTTCTTAAGAATAAAGAGAGGGAATACAAAATAAGAACTTATTGAAAGAAGTGGGGAAGGGGAAGGCCACAAAGGATGCTGGAGCAATGAATCAACTATGTGGGAGAAGTAGATTCTCACCTCAGGTATAAAGCTTAAATTAATTGCAGGTAGATTCAGGAGTTAAATGCTTGCAGAAATTTCAGAGGTCTTTCCTTGGACAAGGAGTGGGGCTTGTCTACACAGTCATGCAAACCTCTTCTCTCAGAGACTTGAGGAAAGTGAAGGCTAACTTGTCAAAAACATCACATCAGATGATGCTCTTTACAAGTCCTCAGTGCTTGCTTATAAATCAATTTAAAAGATACTAGCACTCCTTTTAAAAATCAGGAAAGGAAGGAACAGACCTAAGAAATAGAGTCAGGAAACATGACAAAAAATATTCACCCTCCATGCTAATCCTGGGGGTGAAAATAAAAGTGAGATGGAAGTAAGTTTAAACTTGATTACCATGCTTAGTCCTGGTGAGACTGTGTGAGCCTGTGCCCTGTCAGTTACACTCACACACATCCTTATACATTCCTCTGCCTACTGAGTGCTGTGATATATCTGTAAGCCGTAGTTAGCTCTGGAATCTACACCCAGAAATCATATATCCAAATATAAGTGTATAACTCCATGATAGAGAGTGGCAGAATGGGTTTGAGGAGAACACTGAAGATGGTGAGGGGGTGCTTCCTAAAACTATTTAAGGATGTGGAAAAATGCTATCAGATAATGCCAATATAAAAAGAGAAAAAGCATTATATTTACAGTCATTTTAGTTTCTATAGTGCTTAAATGTACAATACCCTAAAATGTTAAATAATCTTAAGAAAGTGCTGATTCTTTTATCACGTTCATTTTCTCAAATTTCTACTCTAAATGTACATGTGCTTTAAAGTCTTTTATTCACTCATTCATTTGTGTGTGTGTGTGTGGGGAGGGGGGGGGTCCTGGGGATTGGACCTGGATCTCAGACGTACAGACAAGTACTACCACTACCACTGAGCTGCACCCTCAGCCTTACGTTAGCTTTATAATCAGGGAACAGAGCACGGAATGCATATTTTGAAGAGGAAGTCCACTGCATTGCACTGGAGTGGGCACATCTGACTTGGAGTCCTCAACTTTGACAGCATCTCCCTCAGCTTTGCCTTGAGACCTGACTTTTTACTCCTCTTTTGCAGTTGACTGCCTGCATCCACGGCTCGGCTGCCATGCTCTACCCCATGTACTGGCAGCATGTGTACATTCCTGTACTGCCCCCGCACTTGCTGGACTACTGCTGGTAAGGCTGCCCAGGACCCTGTCCTCTGCTTCCTCTTCCAGGAAAGACCTGAGACTGTAAAGGCTTTAACTTGTAACTGCAATGGGTAACACTAAAATAAAAGTAGTTTAAATGATACTGGGTTTGGAGCACTTGAGAGCAAGGTGCTTTATGTCATGACTTTCTGAAAGGATCAAGAGAGTAGCTAATACTTTTAGCACTTCTCACTTTAGAGAAGCCAAGCACCAAGAAATTGTTTGCTTTTTCCCACTAAGACACATTGGAAACTGGTGACAGGAACCATTGGGATCTACAAGATCCCTTGGGTTTCAGCCATGTGCTAGCATGTCCCACCAGACTTGCCCTTAGCTGTGGTTTGAACCTTCCGATTTCGTTTTCTCTCTGTTTCCTTCTTGCAGACCTCCTCCTCCCTCCCTCTTTTTGATCATTTCTTTGTTTTAGTTTACTTTTTTGTTTTGAGACAGGATTTTACTGTATATCCTAAACCAGCCTCAAGCTCACAGCAGTCTTCCTGCCTCAGCTTCCTAAGTGCTGGGATTATCAGTGTGTCACTGCACCCACACAACCCTCTGAAGCTTTTGAGGAATTCACTGTTGGACATATATTAGTGGAGGAAAGGAAAGAAGCCTTGGTGTCTGCACATCATTGGCTTGAGACTCTCCTTTGTCTGCAACATGAAGTTATTTAGTCATAATTATATTTTTGAGATGAAACATACCATACAAGGGTGGATGACTCATGGGAGACGTAATACCTGCTGGAGCCCCCTCACTGCCTTCAGGAGTGTGCTGGAGAGGATAGTTTATTTGATGACTTGGATCTGTTTTCCTTATGAATGGTTTTTCTCAGGTATAATGTATTAAGAGGCATTGTCTTGGAATAGCTCGTGTCAGTAGATGTTGATAAGGGGTCATGTGCATATGTCGAAAGGCCCTTGGTATCTGCCAGAAATTGGAGCTTCAGGAGAAAGCCTCCATTGGAGACCACAGCCCTTACTAATGATCAGATACTTCATGAGATAGGCCATTGATTCAGAATGATAGAGGTCAGTCAACTGCAATGTTTGTTATTTTCAATACTCTCTCTGAAAAGGCTTTTCTAGGTAGCCACCTTGTGTCCTAGAAGCCTAAAGGTATTTGTGGTCACTTTGTTTTGGATGTTTTAAGTTCAGCCTCCTCCCAAGAAAGCCACATGTACAGCAAAGACATAGCTCAGGGACAGCAGAGACATGCTCATGAGCACAGTGCTGAGTGAGCTAGCCCATTTCTTCATATGGTGATCTTTCTGATCCTGGTGGGTTTTCTCAGTCATACTCTCTCCCAGTTCTGTGCTAGATGTTGCACAGAATTCTAAGACTGTAGGCTGTTTCCTTTTTTGGTGGGGGTGGGGGGTCAGTTCAAGACAGGGTTTCTCTGTGTAGCCCTGGCTGTCCTAGAACTCACTCTATAGACCAGCTGGCCTCCAAGTGGAATTCAAGATGTGTGCCACCACCATCATCCTGGCATTTCTTTTTTTTTTTTTAAATTTTTATTTATTTGTTTATTTTATGTGTATGAGTGTTTGGCTGAATGCATATTAGTGCCCAGGCCAGAAAAAGAGGGTGTTGGATCCCCTGAGACTGGAGTTACAGATGGTTGTGAGCCATCATGTGGGTGCTGAGGAATTGAGCCTAGGTCCTTTGCACGAGCAGCCAGTGCTCTTAATTGCTGAGCCATCCCTCCAGCCCCTTGTAGAGTGTTTCTTGATTGATCAGGAACTGTGCCCACATTGTATTTGCCATGTCTTTTTACACTTTGCTCTATTTTGGAAATTGTTCTTCGTTAAAAATGCCTTCCAGATACCACGGTCTAGATTCCATTTTGATCCCTTACAGAGCACTTAGGAGGGGTTGTATGTTTTTAAACAGAAGGATCAAGGTATGATGCCCTTGTAATAGAGTTACCTTATTTGGGGTCCCTGCTTTCCTCAGGAGTGTTTTCAGACCCCAGGGCTCCTTCAGCACCCTACTTCTATGCAAGTTCTGTGTGTCTCCTGTCCACTAGGAGACCATGAGTGCTGTGCTCTTTCCATCATCCACTACTCCAGTTCCTGGTCAAGGTAAAGGTCATAGGCTTGTGTCCCTACAGCCATGTCATGGTGCCAGATCCTCCTTTGGTTCCTAACACAGCATCTAGGAACCTGCCTCACTGCCCTGTCACTGCTGTCTCCTTACTGCAGTCTGTGTCCCATCTGTTTAGACATCCTCAGCTCTTTTCCATCCCTGACATTTTCTGTCTTTGGAACCCACACTGTAGCCCCTCCCACTCACATTGTTGGTGTTTGTCATCTATACAGAGGTGACCTCCCTCCCTCAAAAAACCCATGAAACAGCACAGAGAGGGCTAAGCTAAGAGGACAACACCAATTCCTTGTCTCAAGTCTGTCATTGACTGGCTGCACAACTTAGACAATCTGGATTTGCCTCTAGGAATCTGTGCCCTTACCTGAAGAGGGCCTCCTCAATCCTTCCCAAACACTTGCTTGTATTGAAGTACATTTTAACCTGAAACACACTGTCAGCCACACAACAGAGGGACTCTTGACACCATGCAACCATTTGAAAGCCCCTCCATTGCCCCTTTCTCCTTCCTGTTTTTTTTATACCTTCTGTCTTGGCCACAGCTTCCTCCTAACCTCCTTGTAGCCTCTCTGTCCTTCTTTTCACTGATCCTACTGGATTTGCTTGCCTTCCTGTTTGCACAGGACCTTCATGGAGTTCTCAATGTGATGAATATTTGTACTGTATTGCAGACACTGCAACATCTAGTCAAGGCCAAGATGTCAGTCAGTCTCCATCACGAGTTACTTAGATGATGAGCTGTTGAAGATAGGCATGAGAAGGGAGTGCCCCAGCATCTTCCTATCTGCTCCTTTGACAGATACTGCAGGGGAATTCATTTTTTTTTTGTAATTAAGAAATTTTTTTATTTATTACACATACCAATCACAGATTCCCCCCCCATCCTTCCACCCGCTTCCCCCTCCCAGTTTTCCCCCCCAGCCTACTCCCCATCCCCTCCTCTGAAAAAATACGGCTTCCCATGGGGTCAGCAAAGCCTAGCAACATTCAGCTGAGGCAGGTCCAAGCCCCTCCCTCACTGCAAGGGAATTCTAAGGGCCCCTGCAGGCAGGCAGGCCTGCTAGAAAATGGTGCTGCCAGTTCTCAGCTCTCCCTGCTCCTCTACTCTCAGCCCTGACCCTCTCTATACCCATCATGGTCAGGCCAGAGGCGAGGCTTCTTGCTCAGCTGAGGCCTGGGGGACCAGGTGGCCTGACTAAATCCAAGGCCTGTTACTCTTGTGCAACCCTCTATCTTTTCCTCTTCTGTCCCTAGAGGAGGGAGGACAGTCTATCCAAAGCTGGCATCTGTACCTGGGTGGGGGCTTGTCTGGGGTACATTGGGCATTTCTTCTCCCTTTCCTGCTCTTTCTCCTCTTCCTATGAAGATGTGCAGGCCCTGGCTCCTCAGGCAGACCTTTGCCTATTTGTCATTCTTTTTTGAGATTCTAAATGAATCAGTTCTTAGTTTTTCCAATGACAACTCCATCAGTGGAAAGAACATGTTTGTCATTTGGTAGTGTTTGTTGTCACTGTTTAGACAAAAGATTGTAGGACTGAAGAAACCATCAAAGAGAAGAGGGCACAGGAGCTAGAAGGAAAGCAAAGGCGTGAGACACCTGAGAAAGGGAAAGGGAAGGTTGGGGAAGATAGAGACAGCCTCACAGAGTGACCCAGAAGGGTGAGCATGGAGAACCCACCCCCATGTATAACAGCCTCACAGGCGCAAGCCTCTTCCAGACACATGGCCTTTCCCTCTAGCCTTCCACATGGAGAGAGACACTTTTCCAACTGTACGCGCGCACACGCACACACTTCAGTGAAGCCCAGAGTGTTTTCAAAGGCAGCCTGGAGTCGCACAAGGAGCTGCTTGCAGTGCTTAATACTGTGTTTGGACAGGAGTGCGTGGGCTTTGGGGTTCAGAGATGGCAGCACTCAAAGAATTGACAGAGACTCTTCGCCAAAAAGTTCAGCTTCAGCATTTAATTATTTAGAAAGTTTCATTGCTAAATTATTAGCTATTTTAAAACTGTAAGCTTAAGTTGTGTGTGATAGTGTACACCTATGTATTCCTTGTCCTCAGAAGTCTGAGACAGAAGGTTTGCTTCAAATCCAAAGGTTGCTAGTCTGGGTTACATATCAAGTACCAAGTCCCCCAAGGGTTGTATAGCAAGACCTTCAAACACACAAACACACACACACACACACACACACACACACACACACACACACACACACACACACACGAACCACCCAACAGAGAGTAAAAGGTAAAATGTCCTCTGTGATGCCAATGGTAAGCCTGCTAGACCCCAGTCACTGGACTGTTTCTTTTACCTCTGTGACCTCACTCTATCCTCCTACAGTCCTGAAAAGCAGGTATTATCAGCTCCACTTCACAGGTCAGTAAACCAAGGCCTCAAAAGGTTTAGTAACTTGTCCCAGCATTTACACTGTGTCCTGTGTTATTCTGGTCTCACAATCACAAAGCAAGAAATATATATATATATATATATATATATATATATATATATATATATATATTCCTAAAGTTCAGATCTGGAAACATCAAAATATTTAACAATGACTTCGGATGGAGAAGAGACCATTTCAGCATGCGTTTTATTATATTTTCCATTATTTCTATAATGAAATAGATTTTTTTTATAATTGAATACTTTCTTTTGAAAAAACAACAACAACAAAAACCAGTTATTTATCATAGCCAGTTGTTTGTTCTAGCCACTGCCTTTCCTGTCTTTGCACAGAGGGTTTGCTCTCTGCCTTTCAATTTTCAGTGAAGACTATCCCAGATCCTCTTTCCAATGTCATCTCTCATTCCAACACTCAAAAACTGTGTCTTAGTCTGCTGAGCCACAGGCATGTTAGCATAGGAATAGAAGACTTATTAAGGAAGGGTTCGAGTCTGCCATCCCAAACCTACCCTTGAGCTCTGCATTTTGTGGTGCCTAAATAGCTTTGTAATGAGTCCTCCTCATGTTTGTACAATGTGTCTTTCTTCTATTCTTTTGTTTTCACAAAGAACTCGGTGACATCTGACCAAAGATGATTTCAGGCCAATGGAGATTGGCATCTGCTTGTAATTGTAAGATAAACGTGTGATAAAAGGAAAGACCACAGAAGAAGAAGGCAGGCCCTCTAGTCAAGGCTTAGCTTGATCATTTTAGTCTGATGTAACTGCTCTGGGCAGAAAGTAAAAATGTCATGAAAACTGAGTCAGTCTTAATTACTTTAGTATATTGAGATCCTTGACTTGAAAGTCACCAGGTTGAGCTGAATCCTTGGTGGCTGGAGCCAACAAGGATAACTAGCATTTTAAGCAAAGGGCTGGGAACACACAACATGTAAATTTGAGAGAGGGTTGTTCTTCTGCAGATGATCTAAATGTCAAGTACATCCCCTTGCAGGGGATACACAAGTGGAATCTGAAAACTATTATCTCCTGTAGAAATGAACTCTCAATTTGCTCACCACACAGGAAGGGCAGACTCTAGTCATTTTCACTGCCAGCAGGTGCCCTTTCTATGCATAATAGACTTCACAAGTGTAATTAACACATAAGGACCACTGCTGCCAGTTTTTCTTCAGGTACATGCTGCTAGTAGTTTTCAGGACAACAGTGCTGGCCATACAAGCCTGTCACGTGGCACTTGAAGAGGAGATATTCATTGACCTCTGGACAAAGACATGTTAAATGGGGTGAACCTATCCCCTGCTGTGAGCATCACAGGTCATGCTCCTTGGGCTCCTGGGACCCCAGAAGCTGTATACAGACTTTGGTAAAACAGAAGCTAGAAGAGCAAAGCTGTAGTTTGCATGCAGTTAATAAATGAAAGGATGATGCTGAGCACCCTGCAATTATGTGGAATACTCTAATTGCACATTCACAAATACAGCAACCAATTATCTGAGTTAACTTTAATTAGAGCTATAATCACAAATTTTAATTATCTGAATAAATCAGTTTAGTACAAATGGCTTTCCTTAAATATTTCCCAAATTAATTTTTTTCTGTCCCTTAACCATTTTGACAGAGGGCAATGGAGTAGAGAGAGCTTAGGGCTTGAGCTCACACAGATCTGGATTCAAATCTTAAGTTTCTTCTTATTTAACTTCTCATGTACATTGTGTTTTTATGGAAAATGGGTACAATTTACCTATTTCGAGTAGTGGCTATGTAAATCCCAGGTATGATCATCAGGTTTTATAGAGCATCTGTAGTTGGAAGATTTCCTGTGTTCTGCCTGGTCCCGTGGCCACTCAGACCCAAATAAACACACAGAGGCTTATATTATTTTTAAACTATGGCCATGGAAGGCTTCTTGCTAGCTAGCTCTTATATCTTAAATTAACCCATTTCTATGAATCTATACCTCGCCATGTGGCTTATGGCTTACCATACTTTACATCTTGTTTCTCCTGGAGGTGGCTGGCAGCATCTGCTTCACTCTCCTTTCTCCTCCCACTGTCTCTCTTGGATTTTTCCAGCTGGCTCCATCCTGCCCTGACATAGGCCAATGCAGCTTTATTTATCAACCAATCAGAGCAACACATATTCACAGAGTACAGAAAGACGTCCTACAGCCAGCATCCACTTACTTACGATGATTGCTCTTGTCACCATCACCACAGACACAGGACATGAGTTTTAGTTTCTAGAGGGTGTAGTTGATATCAGATGTGTCTCTTGCTTCTGCTGCCTTAAGAGACAAACTTTATAACTCATTTTCTCTTTTACCCATGAGATTGTTTTTATTTTGACTTTTGTATTTAACTTGAGTTATTGTATGGTTGTTTTCATTTGCAGCTGTGGCATAAGAATGAAAAGAAAAGAAACAAAAGCAGATGGCAGAGAAAACGGAAGGAGTAAGACATTTCCAGCCCTTATGAATATTTAAAAACATGTGCTGCTGGTTCCTTTAGATCTGTATCATTTTTTTTTTTTTATTTTGAAAGTGAGAATGAGAATGTTGCCTACCTTAGCTGATGGCATCTCTTGAGTTTAGCCCATCCTAGAAAGCCTTCCATTTGGGAACAGAAGTATTAACTTGTTGATGAGGGTCAGTACCAGCATCCAAGGAGAATGTGTGTGTGGTGAGCCCTTTCTAAACACCATTATAGGATTTCAAAATTGAGCTGTAAGGTATATATGACCCTCTTATATATGGGAGGAAATTGAAGCTCAGAGAGGTTAAGATTGTCACTCATGTATAAAATAATGGAGACTTCACTTGAAAGCCAAGGCCTTCTGATGCCAAAGCTTTGCTTACTAGTGTCTTCAAATGTCAGAGAATGAGCCGTAGCTATCACCAAGATTTATGAAAAACTTCATCTAGTCTTGTTGACATCTTACTTACTATAGGTATTGTGTTGCTGTTATTTAACTATATGTTTGCACAACAATGTTTATAGAGTATTTAAAAAGTAGCGAGCACCATGCTGATTGGGTCCTATTAAAAGCCATATGGGGTTGCCCATAGGCTTAACTTTTCCTTCCTTCCTCCTTCAAAAATAGCCTGAAATAAGTGCCACAAACCAGCTCTAAGCTGAATTTGTGTGTTGGGTATATTCTAGTTTACATACTTTGGTGATAAAATATTTTCAAGGCAAATGAAAACAAGTTCATCTTCTCCGCCCCAAAGGACAGCCAGGTCAATTGCCAAGTTGATATGATTGAACTGAAAAGTCAAATGAAGTCTGTGTGGGTCAGACAATTTGGATCTGAGTTTGTAAAATACATCATATTTCCTAGTGTTCTAGAATTCATTCTTTGACCCAGAGCAGTGGTGCATGGATTCTCTGTGAAATATACTGACTAGTACTAGGCTACCTACCTGGGCTACATGTGGGGTACTGAATCAACCCCCACCTGTGAATCTCCTGTTCTATCTAGGAAACTTAGAAGGGGAAAAAAAATGTTGAGTATGTCTGACTACATAGTCTGTGTGGGTAACAGGCCATCAACATGGATACAGTAAAGTAACATCCAGCAAGTCATGGCTGGGTCTATTCTAGTTGTCATCATTGATGCCATGAAATTTCATGAGGATAAATTAGTGGTAACTAAGTGGAATAGTTCATAGTCTTGTTACCAGAGACAAAAAAAGAAAAAAGAAAAAGAAAAGGTTGGGGGGGAGGGCTTTGACTCTAGCTTCCCTATTTACTACCTCTGAAAACACTGAGCCCCTCAGACTCTCTTGCTCAGAGGGAATAGTCATTACTACTAACATAAAGGTTCTCCTCCCTAAACAGTAAGATTATGACTTTGTGCTAGTCATGTTGAAGTGTGTGGTGTGTGTGTGTGTGTGTGTGTAAAAGAGGGGAGAGAGGGAGAATGAAGAGGGACCTCTCCAACAAAATCCAGTTGAAATTCATAGTACTTAACTAGGATGGAAGAAGAATAGATAGGCAGGTGTGGCTAAAATTCTCTTTCTGTGTGCCCAGTTCTTGGCTACATAGATGGTATTAAAGAATTTTAGCATGTACACAAAAGCTATGTGTCTCCTTGTTACATTAACTACTCATAAGTGCTTACTATGTATTTGGCACCAGGCAAAAGAAGATAAGAACTCACAGACAGTTTTGGATCTGAGAAAACACTACTTCACAAAAAAAATTGGGCATCCCAGCAAGACATGGGGAATGGAGCTTAGTGGTTTGTTTGCTTGTTTTAAGGTAAGAAGTGGCAAAGGATTCAGAAAAAGGCATCACCTGTGAAGAGTCCACAAAGAAAAGATGATGGGTGAGGAAAGAGACCAGAATTTCAGAATTGGGCAGACAAGAGAAGTTGGGTCTGTATTGGGCCTGACGGTCAGGTTTTGTGCGCGCGCGCACACACACACACACACACACACACACAAAAGTGTGTTAGTTGAACAAAGGGAAACTATAGATTTCTAAGTAAATTCTCAACAGAAATTTAACTGAACTTGTTCCTGAGATTTTAATAGAGAAGAAATCAAGATTGTAATTAAAGTCCTGAATCTAAACTTTGGTAATAACTGAGTGTGCCCCATTTCCTTCACCTCAAAATCATTGCCTGCAATATAGGTATATCTTTCTGTTCTGCATGAAGAATCTGGTGCCAAGTGGGCAAAAACAGTTTAGGTGCTGATGGTCACTGAGCCCTCCACTAGGATAAATGACCACTTCCTTCATTGGTACCAAAACACAAAGTGCCAGTGGCCTTCAGAAAACATTTTGCATGACTGAGTAAACCATCCTCTAGGCCAAAAGGGAAGAGACTGGAGCCTTTTGTCTTTGCTACAGATTCTATGGGTTTTAGTACATAGTATCCTGTGGACTGTATAAGAAAACTGACTTTTCTATAATCCATTCAGGATTTTTTTTTCTGTCTAAAGAGAACTTGTATGTCACAAAATTTACCCTTTTTTTTTTTTTTTTGGTTTTTTGAGACAGGGTTTCTCTGTGTAGCTTTGCGCCTGTCCTGGAGCTCACTTGGTAGCCCAGGCTGGCCTCGAACTCACAGAGATTCGCCTGGCTCTGCCTCCCGAGTGCTGGGATTAAAGGCGTGTGCCACCACCGCCCGGCCTTTTTTTTTTTTTTTTTTTTGGTCAAAATTTACCCTTTTAAAAATATGCAATTGGTGCTAAAGAGCTGCCTCAGCAATTGAGAGCATTTGCTTTTCTTTCTGAGGACCCAGGTTTGGTTCCTAGCATCCACATTTTGCTCACAGCCACCTGTAGATCTATTTCAAGAGGAACCTGACTCCCTCTTCTGGCCCCCACAGGCTCCCGTATATACAGGCACACACAAATATACATACATAAAAGTAAAGGAAGAAACTTTACTATGGTAATAAATTATAGAAAGAAGAAAGTATATAATTGAGTGACTTACAGTATGTTTCAAGTATCTTACTAGACTGTGCATGTATTCAATTGCTATGTAGATCCAAGGTATACAATATAACTGAAACCACTAAATCCAAATGCAGTTGATATTAATACATTCTTATTGCTCTTAGTAGGGTAATATATTTTTGTCATAATTTTTTAACATTTGGAAAGGAAATGCAGCAAAGAGCCATGCTGTACAGAGATGAGCAGCATGGTGGTTCCTGCAGAGCTTCCTGCGGGCACAGGTGCCTGGGTGCAGCAAGTTTGCTGTCACCAGCCTCAGCAGCATTATTTCCTGATGTTGCTAAGATTCTTAGAGTGTCTTTCTTGGCCCTTTCTTCTTAACAGCCAACACTGGGTAATTTATAAAGAGAAGAGAGATTTCTTTTGATTTGTTTTGTTTTGTCTTGCAGTTCTGGAAGTCTAACTTCCATTGCACTAGCATCTATTTGTGGTACAAAACAGGAAAGCAGAGGGGCAAGGGCAAGACCAGCAAAGTGGTCACAGTTAAAGTAGCAGGAGAGGGACCCTTACCTTCTAACAGCCTGCTCTAAAGGTCACCAAGCCAATTCCCTGAGACCTGGCATTAATTTATTCATGATAGCTCTTCCATCACCAGTAGGCCCCACCACCAAACACTGCCACATTGAGGATTTAAGCCTCAGCATAAGCTTGGTATGGAAACTCCTCCTCAAGCCCTAGCAGAGTTAGAGAACAAAGGAATGTGCCTGCCAGGGCTGGATGGTAGAGCTTGTTGGCTCACCCACCTTGCTTTGAGGTGTCCTCCTAATCATCCCAGTGGTCTTTTGCTTCCTTACTGAGCCTCTTGATACAGCCTGCCAGTCCCATTTTTCCAGCACCCACCTGCTGCCTACAGTAAGAGACAGAACCTTCCTCCCTGGCCCCAGTGTCCTGAAACAGCGAACTCTTGACTTCCGCTTACCTTCGTGTTCTGATGTGATTGATTGTCCCTGGGACTGATGAGGCACAATGTTACAGCCTCTACAGCAAGGATATTTGGCCTGTTACTGGGAACAAGGGGAGAGCAGGAATCACTGGCCACAGAACAAGGGAACGAGGGATGCTTCTGCAGTGCATCAGTGCGCTTTATGACAGAGCTTTAGGGATACTTATAGCTCTGTCCCCACAGTGATTAGCACCAGGGACAATGGGAGAAGCACTAGCATGGCTCTAGATTCTGAGTGATCTCAGTGCTTGTGAGTGTCTCCCATAAACATTGGATCTGAGAAGCTAGGCTAAACAGGTCTTTGGCTGCTAAGCATCCTGGCATGTGGGATGTCTTAGAGCTACAAAAACACAAGAGGAAATCTGATGTTTACCAGTTGCATTTGTATTTTTTAGTATGCATATATTTATCTATAAACCCCTTTTTCTTATTTTTTTATAATATATATATATATATATATATTATTTTACAATACCATTCAGTTCTACATATCAGCCATGGGTTCCCCTATTCTCCCCACTCCCACCCCCTCCCCTTACCCTCAGCCTACCCTCCATTCCCACCTCCTCCAGGACAAATCCTCCCCGAGGACTGCGATCAACCTGGTAGACTCAGTCCAGGGAGGTCCAGTCCCTTCCTCCCAGTCTGAGCCAAGTGTCCCTGCATAAGCTCCAGGTTTCAAACAGCCAACTCATGCAATGAGCACAGGACTTGGTCCCACTGCCTAGTTGCCTCCCAAACTGATCAAGCCAATCAACTGTCTCACCTATTCAGAGGGCCTGATCCAGCTGGGGGCCCCTCAGCCTTTGGTTCATAGTTCATGTGTTTCCATTCATTTGGCTATTTTTTTTCAATAATTGAGTAAAACTGAAATTTATTATATGCCACAGTCGTCCTAGGGGCCTCCATGCTATATATATAGCCTCTATGGTTCTATGGGTTGTGGTCTGATTGTTCTTTATTTTATATCTAGAATCCACCTATGAGTGAGTACATACCATAACTGTCTTTCTGGGTTTGGGTTACCTCACTCAGGATGATTTTTTCTAGTTCCATCCATTTGCCTGCAAATTGCATGCTTTCATTGTTTTTCTCTGCTGAGTAGTATTCCATTGTGTATATGTACCACATTTTTTTCATCCATTCTTCCGTTGATGGGCATCTAGGTTGTTTCCATGTTCTGGCTATTACAAATAGTGCTGCTATGAACATAACTGACCATGTATCTTTATGGTATGAATCAGCATTCCTTGGGTATATGCCCAAGAGTGGGATGGCTGGGTCTTGAGGTAGTTTGATTCCTAATTTTCTGAGAAACCGCCATACTGATTTCCACAGTGGTTGTACAAGTTTACATTCCCACCAACAGTGGAGGAGTGTTCCCTTTGTTCCACATCCTCTCCAACATTGGTTGTAATTGGTGTTTTTGATCGTAGCCATTCTAACAGGTGTAAGGTGGTATCTCAGAGTCGTTTTGATTTGCATTTCTCTGATGATTAAGGATGTTGAGCATTTCTTTAAATGTCTTTCAGCCATTTGTAGTTCTTGTTTTGTGAATTCTCTGTTTAGCTCTTTAGCCCATTTTTTAATTGGACTGTTCAGTACTTTGATGTCTAGTTTCTTGAGTTCTTTATATATTGTGGAGATCAATCCTCTGTCAGATGTGGGGTTGGTGAAGATCTTTTCCCATTCTGTTGGCTGTCTTTTCATCTTATTGACTGTGTCTTTTGCCCTGCAAAAGCTTCTCAGTTTCGAGAGGTCCCATTTATTAATTGTTGTGCTCAAGGTCTGTGCTGTTGGTGTTTTATTTAGGAAATGGTCTCCGGTGCCAATGCGTTCAAGAGTGCTTCCTATTTTCTTTTCTATTAAGTTTAGTGTAACTGGATTTATGTTTAGGTCTTTGATCCACTTGGACTTGAGTTTTGTGCATGGTGACAGATACAGATCTATTTGTAATCTTTTACATATTGACATCCAGTTATGCCAGCACCATTTGTTGAAGATACTTTCTTTGTTCCATTGTATAGTTTTGGCTCCTTTGTCAAAAACCAGGTGTTCATATGTGCATGGATTAATGTCAGGGTCTTCAATTCGATTCCATTGGTCCGTATGTCGGTTTTTATACCAGTACCAAGCTGTTTTTATTACTATAGCTCTATAGTAGAGTTTGAGGTCAGGGATGGTGATGCCTCCAAGCCCCTTTTTCTTATTTAATTTGTACCTTGTTCATTCCTGCATTTCTATCAGGGTCTCATGGGCTGCTGGTAGCTACCATCTGAGACTTCCTTTAGCAGCCAACTCTGGCTGCCCTGCTTTTTATTGGATTCTCTGTGGCTGCAGATAGCCCCATCTTCTGACCCTTCCCTCTATGATTAACTTCTCCTGCTACTGTGTCTTAGTCATGGGGCCTTCCTGATGCTTTCTGAGTCTACCTGCTTCCGGTAGTCTGAGAAGACACAAAAGAGCAGAGTTCTTCAGGCTTTGATGTTGACCTGTCAGGTTTTCATCTGGGACTTATCTTTGTAACGAACATTCATTCAGTTGCGACCACTGGCATGGTACTCTGAAAAAGCATCTCCACACATACACCCTATGGACCACCCCAGAGAGCTGAAGAGGCACATTGCACTCCCTCTCTCCATTTTCACTGATCTGATGGTGAAATATGTATGTCTTGCACTAGCAACCAAGCACTGAGCTTGGCTCACACTGAGCCTGCCTCCACTGTCAAGTATCAGAGGCCATTTACATGGGAAATAGGCCCCCTTCTGCCTTTTCCAATCTGGAATTGTTAATGATCTTCTCTTGGGGCCCCCTCCTCTTCTGCTGATCACAAATCAGGGAAGACCAGATTGGGAACCAGGAAGGATGATTAATACCTTTACCCTTAGAAATCTTTCTTAACCCATGGCCGTTTGCACTAGTTCTACATTTCAGGCTGTATTCTATGCCTCTCCAGCTGTGGCTTTTGCCAAACTACTTAACCTCTCTGTTGCACAGCGTCTTCTGTAATTTATAAAGACCAGCCTTTTGCAGTCACTGCAAAGATGAAGTTAGGTCTTCTTTGGTGCTCTTGGCAGATTCCTCATTGTACCTCAAGTCTCCCTGCCGAGGTGTGTCTACAGACAGTAATGTGCTTATCTAATGTGCTGCTGGCTCTGGGACTGGACCAGGTGGGTCTCTTTTCCTGCCCTTTTCCCAGCCCAGTGTTATGTCTGACACATGCTAATGTTATGTTCACTTAGTGAGACTGATAGATGTTTGAAAAACACCACACAGTAGAGTTACAAAAGAGAGTGGTTTTCCTTTTCCTGATGCTCAAATCTCCCTATACTGTGGTGCTTATGTGTATGTAGCTCTACACATACTTTAAGCCATCTCTAGATTATTTATGATACCTTATGTAATGCCATGTAAATAGTTGTTATTTTGTATTGTTGAGGGATGGTAACAAGAAAAAAATATGTGGTATAGAGGCAGACCTAACTGCACAGCACAGGAATGATTACAAGCCAAACAATGCCAAGACCCTGAGCGCCAGAGAGAGACCAGGGTCTGTGCTGAGGAGGCCACAGCAGACTGTGCTGCACACCACACTTGATCCACCTGGGCTCAGCAGCGCTCAATTTACAGCAAATTCAAGTTTTCCATTTAGAACTTTCTAGAATTTTAGTTTTGTAACATTTTTGACCCACAATTGGTTAAATCTTTGAATGTAGGATTCGTTGATATGAGGGCTGACTGTAGTTTATTTCCCTCTGTAAATTCTACACATTGCCTTCTGATCCTGTTTTTCTCTTTGGGTTGGCAGCCAAAGGGCTCAGAACTCAATGTGTGGCGATCAGCAAGTGTGTGTCATAGCATAAACCCAGGTACTAACATCACTATGGTGTCTACTGTTCCCTTGGCAGCCATTTCTTTCTTTTCTTTTCTTTTTTTCCTGAGATGGGTTCTCTCTTTGTAGCTCAGCTCTTCTGGAACTCACTCTATAAACCAGGCTGGCCTTGAAATCACAGAGACCTGCCTACCTCTGCTTCCTGAGTGCTGGGGTTGAGCTATTTCTTGTCTTACTTTGGAGACTATTGGACATATTTTGTATAAATTGCTTTAGATAACTGTTCAGAAGAACATCAGGGATCAGGAGATTGTTTGCCAGATCAAGTATTTGCCATGCAAGCATGAAGACTGGAGTCCAGATCCCCAGAGCCCATATAAACACCCAACAAGCATGGAGAACCACCTGTAACTCCAACCCCAAGAGGACAAAAACTGGGGAATCCTGGTTCAAGCTGATTGGTCAAATTAGCAAAGTCTGGAATCCATTGAGAGATCCTGCCTAGGGCTCTGCTGACTTCCCATGGGAGACCTTGATTTGGGGGTTGTGGGAATGTGTGGTGGCTTGGGAGGGAGGGAGGGCTGGGGGGTAGGAGGAGGGAGAAGATGGGATCTGTAGGTGGCATGTAGAGTGAGTAGAAAATTTCTTAATAAAGAAAAAAAGGAGAGAGATCCTGCCTAAATGAATAAGGTAGAAAGCATTGAGGAAGACACTCAACAATTTTAGGCATACACATACATGTGTATATGTGCACATACAGTGTATATACACACAGTTACACATATAAAGGTGAAAGTAACAGTCAATTCTAGTTAGTAAGGTAACCTTTTATTATTGCTAAATGTAGCATAAGGGTTAAGTCATTTTTTTAATTTTTATTTTATGTGCATTGCTGTTTTGTCTGCCTGTATGTCTGTGTGAGGGTGTCAGATTCCCTGGAACTGGAATTGCAGACAGTTGTGAGTTGCCCTGTGGGTCCTGGGAATTAAACCCAGGTCATTGGAGGAGCAGCCAGTTCTTTTAACCTCTGAGCCATCTCTCCAGCCCTGGGTTAAGTCATTCTTAAGTAGTTTAAGAGACCATAGAAAGTAAGGGTTAGGGTAGTATCACTGTTCATAAAGTGACTGTGGTTGAATTTTCTGAGAATGCCTGTTAAATCTATAAAACAATAGTATCAGTTAGATGATTTGAGGATTCCCACATAGCCTTTGGTGTCTGGTATGAGCTCGGTGCAGGACTTTGCAGCTGTCTCTGTTCTCTCTACTCTCCACACGACACCACTGTACACTCGAAGAAACAGTCCTGTTTTCTTGTTGCTGACATTAACATATGGATTTGTATGAGATCTGTCCCCAGTGGGGAGCCAGGCCCAAGCTTGTCACAGGAAAGGTGTGAGAGCACTAGGGTGACCTAAGAAGTGGCAGCAGAGGGACAGCACATGCTTGAGAGCTTGGAGGCCATTGGGTTCCTGTGATGGAAGAGCATTGGAGAAAGTTATGTAGAGATATGGAGATTGGGGGCATGATACTACCTCAGGCTAGAGGAGGCCATCCTCCCTCTGCCTGTTTCTCTCCATTAGTAATACCAATATTTGTATCCTGGGACAGGAACCTGTGCTACCTCAATCTAGGTCATGTGGTTTCCAATCTCACTTCTGCTACTGTCTGCTCTGTATGACCTCAGCTTCCTAAAATGAGCCTGCTTTCATGATCCTTCATTGTCATGAGGGCTGTAGGAGATACTGCCAGGCCTCAGCCTCACACTGACTCATGGCACACGGTCAGCTGATGGTGGCTGCCCTTGTGGGTTCTCTGTGCTACCCTGGCCACCATGGTAGGTGAAGAGCCATCACCCTGTTACTTCCAGAAGACCAGAGCTGTAGTGATTAATGTTCTTCAACAAGATGAGCTATGGTCTCTGTTCTGGTCCATTCTCCATTCATTTGTCCTTTAACCTCTCTAATAAAGCTAGGCCTCTTTATTTAGAGCAGGATTTAAAACTGTAAGCCAAGTTGTAGTTCTTTTGTTTCTTTGAAAACAACAAAGGGAAAGCTTGAGTGAGTGAGGCCTCTTTCGGGTATTGTCTTGCCCTTTAAAAATAGCAAACTGACTGGGCTGTGGTGGCACACGCCTTTATTCCCAGCACTCAGGAGATAGAGGCAGGTGGATCTCTGTGAGTTCAAGGCCAGCCTGGTCTACAAAGCGAGTTCCAGGAAAGGCGCAAAGCTACACAAAGAAACCCTGTCTTAAACAAACAAACAAAAAAAAGCAAACTGAGAGCAGCCTCCCTTTGCCAGAGAAGAGCATTCAGTATGAAGGTGGCATAGTTCTGAGAGCAAAGGTGGATGTGTCACATGAAAAAGATGAGGCCGACTCAGTGGTTTACAAGGGTTGCAGGGGAATAGTGTGGGCTTCCCAAATCCCTGTGTTTTCCCAGGCTGTATTCCTTCCTGATGTCTAGGCAGACATGCTCACCTGGAGTGGGCTTTCCTCCCCAGCCACCCCTCTCCCATTGTCTGGGGAGTTGTGTGTTATGTGTTTGAGCAGCCAGTGTTCCTTTATTTCACCTGCCTCATTTCCAATTAGTAGCAGCTCACCTCAGGGGAACATAATTAAAAGGGCTCTGGTTATCTGGGGGAAAGGAATTAAACAAATTGTGAAAGTACAGTAATAATGAATGGGATAGCAGGACGATTACTAAGTCTACAGTCTATGTGCATGCCTGTTCTGGGAAGAAGGATGTACCTAGATGAACTATGCTGTCTGTCCCAGGCCCGAGTCTATACCAGGGCAGTTGGAGAGCCTCTTGGGTACTCATGCCTTGAAGGCTTCAGTATGGAGAAGGCCCCAGCATGACACCATGAGCACATCCTGGTTTGAGCTTCCCAGCTGTGTGACCATGGCAAGTTGTTCCACCTTTCAGGGTGTTTCCTTACCAAGAATGAGGATAATGGCACTGTTTTGCAGAGTTGCCCTGAGAATTGTGTATGCAGTGCATGAAAGTGGCTGACTTATAGTCACTCAATAATATCAGTTCCTTTCCCCCTTCGGATTCAAAATAAAGATACCTGTCAGGTAAAGGTCATTATATTGTCATTGCCTTAGCACCAGCAACGAAGGAATCAAAGAAGAAAGAGTAGAGTAGGCTGCACTCCCCCAGAATATAACTGAGAAAGTCAGGTAGTGCAGTAATTCCCAGAGAACAAAGGGCCAGTGTAGATGTACCCTGTTCTGCTATTCAGAGATGAACAGTGGCATTCCACAGTCCTCTGTCAGCCACACAGCAGTTGTGACACAGTTGTCGTGCCCACCTATGCACGTACGTGGTCATAACTGCCAATATTACAATTGCTTTAATTTAATTATGGGTGTTGTTGGTTTTGAGTGTGTTATATTAATTGCCATTTAAACAATCTTGAAAATGGCACTGAGATCTGCCTTGGAATCTGAAGACCTATGAATGTTGCATAGAAGCTGGGTGCAGTTGCCATTAGTGAGCAAGAACATTTGTATCCATGTGTTCTAAATGGCAGCAAAAAAGCCAGGAGGACGCCCCGCATGATGGGCTCATGGGCACTGATGACCTGGATAAAGAAGACTACTCAGATAAGTAGGCCTCCCAATGGGACATTTCTAGGAATAGGTCACCAAATTTATTTTGCCATATTTTTCCTTTTTTTGTTTTTTTTTTTTGTTTTTTTTTTTTTTTGGTTTTTTTTTTTTTTTTTTTTTTGGCTTTGGTTTTTCGAGACAGGGTTTCTCTGCGTAGTTTTGCGCCTTTCCTGGAGCTCACTTGGTAGCCCAGGCTGGCCTCGAACTCACAGTGATCCGCCTGGCTCTGCCTCCCGAGTGCTGGGATTAAAGGCGTGCGCCACCACCGCCCGGCCATATTTTTCCTTTTAATGTATGCCTAGGAGTGAGAAAGTAGCATTTAAATGTGCCATTCTAAGTGGTTAGAAAGGAACAAATCACCAATTCCTCCATTATATTGGGGAGAAAGAAAAAAAGGAAGGGCCTCTGTGAGAAAGTGACTTGAAACTCTGCGGACCAGTGGAGTGCACAGGTGCCAAGAACGTGTGCCCACAGTGCTGCTGTGTAGAAGAGACAGGAATATCCACTCACTGGTGGCCTGCCAGCTGTCCATCAGGACCTTGGATGAACAGGAAAACATTGTCTGAGCTGGGCATAACGGCCTGCATACAGCTGTGATCCCAGTACTCAGGTGCCTGAGACAGAAAGATTCCCATGAGTTTGTGGCCAGCCTGAGCTATACAGTGAGACTATCACAAACAATGGGGGGGGGGGGGGAAGGAGGAAAGGAAGGAACAAAGGAGATAAACCATTGTCTGAGAGAGAGGAAAGGCAATACAGGAGTGCCAGCCACCATAGGTCTGGAGAGAACCCCTTTGGACTTCACAGTCACTTACTGAGCGTCCACCAGTGCTGCTCCATGCTGGACACCTTATGAAATGTCTCCAGTGCTTGCATTAATCCTGAAAGAGCTCCATGATACAGGAACTGCCCTTTTGGAAACACCTGGCCAGGATATAGCAAAAGGTAAATGAAAATCAGTCCTGCCCTTTGATTAGTAATCTCTGTCTGGGAATTCAAGTTAGTTGTTTGTTTTCATTACAATGTTTCTAATAATAATGAAAAATTTGAAACAACTTATTGTCTAATTCCAGGAATTAGATTCAATAAATTATGGTCCACCCCACTAAGTAGAATATTATGTAGCCTTTAAAATAATATCACAACAGTTATAGAGTGATACGGAAAATGTTAGTGTAAAAAATGAGAAAACAATAAAATAAATAAAATTAATTTCAAAGATATGAAACCATTAGTTTAGGTTAATATTAGAAAGGATGAGCCAAAAATTAGAGTAGTTGTGTTAGATGGTCTAACCATGGATAGATGGTTTCCTCCTAAAGTTACCTCTTATAGTAAAAAGGCAAAGAAAAAGGTCTCCAAGAAAATGTATAAGTAGCTGCAATAATTGAGTTACATAGAGAATAGAAATTACATTCAGAACATACCTAGAATTACCCACTTATGTACTTGCCACGTTGAGATGTTAAGGAGGCGGCTTCCTTTTTCTTTCTTCCCCTACCCCCACTTAGAATTTGTAATTACATATTTGCAGAGCCAAAAAAAATGTAGATTCTGGGAAGCATTTGAGGTGTTGGAAGCAAATGATAACAATAGACAAAAAATAGATGAAGCTATTTGTCCAGATTCGCTTTCCTGCAAAGCACAGGGCTGCGCAGATTCAGAGTGCGTGTGCTTTAAATGTTGTCTAAATACAGACTGTGCAGGCCTAACAGTCCTTGGCTACAAGCTGCTTTTCTAGAATACGCCATAATTACTCAAAGCCTACCTAGCAGCGTTAAAGAGTGAGACCTACTCTGTCCCTTCTGGTATCTCTAAGTCACCTTCATAAGGCTTCCTCCTTCTCTGTCAGGCTGTCATGTACACTAAAGTAGCATGGCATTAAAACGTACACATTTCGGTTTCTAGAGAATGTTTCCTCTTTAGAGAACAGTCTGTGGTTAAGTTACACCATGGGCTTTGGCTATTGGGATTATTTTCACCCTTTTCTCACAGTTGTTTGACCCTCTTTCTGTTTGCTAATTCACTCGTTGGGATTTGGGTTCTGAAATTCTATTTGAAACACATAGTCACTGGTCAGTTATGTGCTTAAATGTAAGACCTGGGAAGTCAATAAGATTTAGTTCAATATTGTAGGCTTGTGCTTCTCTCCCTGTGTCAGGCCGTGCTCTGGACACGTTAATGAGTGGTCCCCCTTTTTTTTTTCTTTTTGGAATTTTGCACTCTTCCTGCTTCCTTTCATTATGTTAGGCAAGGCTCCACTAGATGAGACATTTGCAGTCTTAAGACTTCCTGCCGAGGTTCAGACTTTGTATTTTTGACATTGAAGCTGTCGTGTTTCTGAAGCTACTTAATTAGAAACACATTCATTTTGGTGTACACTGGAGAAAGCTCAGGCAGCAAAACCAGGCACACTGGGAAGCTGGAGCATCTGTGGGGCTGGCAGCTAATGGCTTACAGTTTTGGGGCAAAAATATCGCAGGGCATTTCTTTGCCTCTGGAAGCAAAGAGAAGCTGCATGTGCCCCACAGGTACCTTGAAGGGGGGAAAATAGAAGAAGATGCTAGAAGAAAAGACAACTCTGTGTCTCTCCACTGTAGTTTGTTTGTACAGTTCTTTCTTTGGCTATTATCAAATACAAAGTCTTCTAGAAGAATAGTTCTCAGACTGCACCTAATATTTGAGTCTGTCTTCCAGGCTGCTGAGATACATGACTGCTGAGATCTGTAGTAAAGAAGACATTTTGTATTCCAAAGGATGGTTTTTGCTTGAAGAATTTTATTTGTTGAATTGTAATGAGGGAATTGAAACCTTTCTTCTTTTTTGAATGTTTGAATGGTTTTTAAGCTTGCATCTAATATCTAAGAGCCTTAGTTGCCTCCCCTCCTATTTCCAGCTGTAGTATGAGCTCCTGGTTTGTAGTCACCCTGACTCATTGTTTCCCCCAGGTCTACACCCACTGTGTAAATCCTTGTCCCTCCACTGTGACTCCCACAGCAGTCCCTGAGGAAAGTACTCAGACAGCTCAGTCCAAGCCAAGGGTTTTGCCTCTAATTTCATTGAAAACTAGCCCCTAATGGTGTTGTGGGATGTATGACATACATGGAAAGACAGCCAAGAAAGTTGCCAATCATTCCTGTTCTCCCTGCTTCCTGCCCTCCCTCTTCCCAAGGAAGACAAGATGTGTTCAGCAACCTGGGAACAAGTCACAGTCAGCCCAAGGCTTATTGCTTGCTTGGCTGTGTGGCATTAGATAAGTGGTTTCACCTCTTTTGGTCAATTTTCTCCTTTGTAGAATGGAGGTTATTTTGTGAGCTAGAAAGGTGACTTCATATAACCACTATCATTACCAGGGGGAAATATATGTTCTCTCTCCCTCTCTCCCTCTCTCCCTCTCTCCCTCTCTCTCTCTCTCTTCAGAAAATGAAGGAAGGACCAGCTACTATAGAATACCCAGATTTTTAGAACCTCTGGACTTGTTTCTGCTCTGCAAAGGACGCAGACAGTGGTGGCCTCTGTTGTGCAGTAGCACAGTTGCATGTGTGGTGTGGCATGCAGAGCTTGCTGAACACCCCCAAACATCAGCCATGTGTCTTCATTGTGGAACATAGCCAGAGGGGTGATTCTTTGAAAGCTATTGTGCTCTCTATGCAACCTTCACTTTTTTTCCTTTATGATCGTTGAGTTCCATTAGTATCAGGACCTCTGTACTATGTGTGTTTATCTCTGTCTAGTAGCAGTAGTTAGGGTTGAGCCAAGAATCCCATTATAAAGATAAGGTGACTGAGGCCAGGAAGCTGCCTAACTACTGTTTGGGGTGGTACCTGACACCAAGGTTGATGCTCTTCCTGCTAGCCCTGCCGTTCCCAGTGCTGCCTGCATTTTTAAATTCTTTGACGTTTCTAGGCTTGGAAACAAAATGTCACATTAAGATTTTTGTTGTGAAAGGAAATGTAACTGTGCATACGTTTATTAAAACAGCTTTTCTCTAAATAGTGAGCCATCTGTAATTTTCTGTCGGAAGCAACAGACATTAAAGCAGCTGTGTGTCTGTTTCTCTTTGCAGTGCTCCCATGCCCTACCTCATAGGAGTCCATTTCAGTCTAATGGAGGTAAGTGGGCTCTGTCCTCCCCAGTCCTTGATGTGGGCTTCCGTTTCACTTTGTGTAGCAGAAAAATGGGATCTCAGTATGTGCAGCTCTGCGTACGGGAGCAGCTGATACAACTGCTCATGTGCATCCCCTTGTCCTTCCCGATGCACAGACTCCATCCATCAACCTAGACCCTTCCAACTGACTCCTGTATTCTGGGCTTTTCTGCTGTGATTGGAAATGGTGGGTTTTTCCTGGGTGAATGAGAGGGAGGGTAGGAAGGTAGGTGGAAAGGTTCCATTGGTGTTTGGATAAGGAAAGGAAAAGGCTTTGTTTTTCATAATGACATTCATTCTGAATCACTGTAACAGTGTTACATTTTCATGGTAGGAAATGTGATGCAAATGGTCTCTAGAAGTTACAAAGAAAAAAATTAAAATTACCCGCTTTGCCATTATTCCAGAATGGACTACTGTTAACATTTTATTATTCTTCCAGTTAGTCTTTATTCTGTAGATATGTATTTCATATAATGTTATGTTTTTACCTGTCAGAGTTGTGGTGTGAGAATTCCTGCCTTTTTGTCTACCCTCAGTAACAGCAGTTTTCCATTTGTTCCCTGTCATTCCTATAACTTAACCACTTTCCTGCCATTGAGCACTTAGGTTGCTGGATGATTTTTATTTCACTATTATAAATAGCACTTGAGCAAACATCTTTATGCATAAAGGCTTTATCTGCATTTTTTAATCTGTATTAGTTCCTTAGTTCAGAATCCCTAAAGCAGAAATGGTTGGTCAGAGCTATGAGTCTGCTGCCAGATTGCTCTCAGTGTGGCTCTACCAGTCAGACAGCAGTGCTTTCAATGAACATCCTATGCTTTTGTGCATGCCCTCCAGGCTGTCCTTCCTTTGGAAAGGACAGAGCAGGGTGGGGCTGGTCAGCTTGCCTGTGTGCCACAGTATGGGCCCTGAGGGGAAATCTCCAGCCACGCCTGCCATGGTGCTTAGTATGTCTTAAAGGAAGTGCTACTTCTCTTCTGCTCCTTTCATTTCACATCAGCGAGGACCACCTGCTTCGCCACTAACTGTTGCACGCTCTGCTATTGTGCTTACGAAAATGAAATGAGTTGGTTATCGAAAAACCTGTTTGTTTGACATCGAGAATCTTGATCAAAATAGACCACAGAAATCTGCTCAAATTTCTAATTTGACAGGACGGCCATGTGGCTCCTGCATTCTGTTAACAGTCCCTCCCTGTCATCACCCAGCCCTAAGCACATACAGTACACAGTTTATGGACTATCTTGGATGATGTATTTAGATCAGACTGAAGAAATTGCTTGTGTGTTTTACCTTTCTTAAGTATGGGGATCTATTCAAAGCTCCCATACCAAAAAAAATTAAAAGTAAATCCTTTCTAATGGACCTTGCATGCCAACTGCTTTATAGTTTAAAGCACTGAAGACTATTGGGTCTACCAGTGTCCTCAGTTCCCTCCTGCCTTCCAGTCTGCTCCATCCCAGGCTTTTCCAGACCTCCTTGTGTCCCAGTACCTTCAGCATTCTCCACAGTATCTGGCCTTGGCTTCTTTTCCTTCTTCACATGCTCTCCAGCCATCTTGCTTTAGGATTTCTTTTCAGTGCTGAGTCCAAGTCAGCAAAGCTGCTCTGTGGTTATGACCACTGCTCTGCTCTGCCTCTCCCTCTCTGGATTTCAGGTCCAAATTCAAATACCCACTGAATTTCTTTCCCCAACACTTTATTATTTACATGTCAGTGTGGGCATGAACACACTGATAAACATTCTGAGCACCCAATTCCTTTCTGATATTCCCTGTCCCTTGAAAGGTACTGCCTGCAGATGCCCCAGAGTTGGGGCACACCAAGCATTCTCAATAATTACTCACAAGTCTCTATATAAAGTGTCTCTAATCTCATTCCCTTCCCACTGCCTTCCTTGGCTCTTTTCCTAGGCTTTCTTGGATTCTTACAAAGCCCAATTCACTGATTTGATAGCAAAATGAGGGCCTTGTGTGTTCCAAGCATTGTGCTCAGTCTTGGAGGTCTGGGAATAGGGGGCCAGTCCTTAGTCCCCTCATGGTATGGGTTGCCAGGTATGGTCACTACAGAACACCTTCCATTCTCATTCTGCATTGCCCCCAGGCTCCCCATGGCTTCTCCACACTGCCAAGCCTTCTGCCCCATCACTGTAAAAACACATGAGCCAGTGCTTGGACTAAATAGATCCTATACATCCCCATAGGTAGCCCTGCCCTTCTCTGACTCTTCCAGGAAGTGTTCTATCTTGTTCATCTTTCATTTGTGGGATCTCTCACTCTACACAATAGCTGTTTGTTTGCATGTCCCAGTGTGTCCTCTGAGCATGAATCCCATGGAAGCAAAGACAGCATCATCTTCTTTGGTGTCCATAGCTTCTTCAGTAGGGTGCCAGGTAGATGATTGAGCCACAGCTTTCAGAGAAGGGCAAAGTCAGTGCTTAAGGAGCTGTAACTGAGCATATTTTAAAGCCCTCCTACAGGCATCACTGTTTGCAAGTCACTCAGTGCCATCATCGTTCATAAATGGCTATCTGTCCAGCCTTTTTGGGTGAGAAGGTTCAGAAGCAGTGGCAGGCCACTGTCACCTATATGTAACCCCAGCACTATTGGATGCAGAAACCTGGAGGTCATGGGGGCTTGCTGGTCTGCAGCCTATCTTTTTTTTATAGAGACCCTATCTCAGAAGAATAAGGTGGAAAATGATTGAGCACATGCATGTGTACACTCAAAAGGGAGGCTTAAAAATATTTTTTAGCCTTATTTGACTTTAAGTAATACAGAACAAGCTCTTTTCTCTAGTAAAGCATGCAGTGCAGCATATGATGAAATTTGAAGCGCTTCGGTGAACAGGTGCAAGTCTTGTCTGTCCAGTCTTTCAAGGGTTTTGGGTGAGAAGGTTCAGAAGCAGTGGCCCTGCTGTGCTGAACTCTTGGTGTGGTCAGTACTAAAAGAAAAACAAAAACGCAAGTTGTTCCAGTCTCGGGGTAGTTTTCTGAACAATAACAACAGAAATGTTTCCTGTGGGTGTTACCCCCTACCCCCACCCCACCACCACCACCAAATGTTGAAATTCTTTTTCTGGGTCTCCTGAACTTCAGTTCAGGCTCAGGGCCCTCTTGTGCTTGCTTTCTGGGCCTCATGTGCTTCTGATATGGCCTTCAGTGTTGCAGCCCTGTTCTGAGATTTTCCTGTAGGTCTCCAATGCCTAGTGAGTGTGAACTGGTGGCGGAGAAGCTCTATAAGGAAGGGGCTGGGGAGGCCCAGCTCCTCACTACACTAGTTTTCTTACTGGCAATTCAGCAAAAGGCTTATTTTTGACTGGCTTGTTATTTTTTTTCTTGAAAGCTATAGGCACCTTATTATGCCTTTGCATATGTGCCAGGATTTTTTAAACTTCAAATGAATGTGGCAGATGTTCATAAAAGTTTAGAAAAAGCTACCATAGGAAGACTTTTTAACCATTTTTATGACACTCAAATTTGTGCACAAAAAGAAACAAATTATAACCTAGTATTCTCATGGGAAGGAAGGTTATTTTGAGGAAAGACCTACTTCTAGTCTTCAAGTTCGAGCAAGATGCCATTGCTGTTTGCTAAATGGTAACCTTGTCACTATAAAGAGTCCACTTTTCTTCCAAAGTGACAAGTTTGTAGCTGTTCTTCTTTCCTCTCCTTCCTTCTGCCTCTTGATATTCTTTCTCTCATTTAAGCAATTGGAGGCTAGTGGCAAATGAGCAGAATAGCCGAGGGTATTGGCATAGGCCTAACTGCTTCTTGGAGAGAATGATCATGTTAGTTGGCAGCTAGGAAATCCCAAAACATGGCCAGATTACTCACTGACTATTTCTTTTCATTCAACTGATCTCAATTTAGTTCAAGACACATTTATTCAGTCCCTTTTCTGTGCCATATCTGGTAGCAGGTGCCAGGTCATCTCGTAGATGGTGTTTCTCCTGTTTGTAAATGAAGAGTTTCCTCACATGCTTCAAAACAGTGCTCTGTGCAAACCTTAGAGTGACATGGGGAGGAGGTACATCTAGAAGGTGTTTTATGTCACACTCTTGTTGGTAGGATGGTCAGGAAGATGGAAGGAATGTTATAACAATGACATGTTTCTGAAGAGAGGCTCAGACTCAGACTATTCTGTAATTGGGACCCTGTTGTCTGTATGCAGAGGCAGGATGTTTAGAATGTGGGTCCTAGAGTCTGGCTTTCCTACTTCCTACTCAGGTGACCTTGGGAGAGGATATCAACTGATGAGCCTCTTGTTTTCTCACCTGCAAACTGAGGATGAGGGCTGAGTCCCCTGGATAGAATCATTTGAAAGATCTGGTGAGACAGTGTGGTGCCCAGCACATAAAGTGCTCCATAGAGTCAGTAGCCATAGCTGCTTCTCTTTGTTCAACGTGCCCTTAAAGTCATTTATATTGCTAAGCTGGTGGCTTTGAAATAATGATATGGAAACTCTTAGGTTCCCCAGAGAAACAGCCTTAGCAAAATTGGCTTGCACCTGCCTGATGTCCCCTGGTTTGCACTGTCTCAGGATTGGGAATAACACTTTGTAAGATTCAGTCAGTATCCTTCCAGACCCCTGCCTGACCACATCCTTGCATTTGACTGTTAATGTTTGTTTTTGTTTTTTCCTTAAAAAGTTCTGGCAGTGTATTATGGTTCTGTGTAAGTGCTGGATTTCTTGAGCTTCCAGTGAATGTGGCATTTGTGATACTTCACCTCTCTGGATCTTACTCTCTTCATCTAGGAGAGAGCTCTGAGTCCTGTAGGTGTCCAGCATGTCCCATTGTCTGGCCTGTAGCAGTGACACAGTGCATGGCCCTTTCCACAGTAAGGTGTTGAAAGGCTCTTATGCTCCAGGGTCCGTATCTCATAGTAACCATGCCCAGTCTCTACCTTCTTGGAGGTTCTCCTGGAATAGATGCAGACAGGTAGAAATTAATGGATGAATTTAGGTTGACGTCAGCTGTGGTAAGAGGCACAAACCCTAGCCTGGAGGGCTGAAGGCCACACTTCTCAGATAAAGAGATGCATTGACTGAAGCCCAACCAGTAGATCAGGAAAGCCAGGAAAACAGGGCACAACATTTGCAGTGCCTACAAATGGAGAACAGGACTTCCCAGGCCCCATGAGGAGTTCCATGCTAGGAGCCTAAAGGGGGAAGCCAGCCATCCAGGGCCTTGTAAGCTGCATTAAAGAGTCTGAACTTTATAGGGCAATGGAGAGTCATTGAAGAGTGTAAATAGGGAAGGGACATGGTCAGGCCTTCTCCTTGTAGGCCATTAGAAACAGTCCTTCCATATAAAATGCTTGGAAACTGCTTCACACTGTTAATAAATTGATTTTTGTAAAGATCAAGGTAATTCTTGAGGAAATTACACACCAAAACCCTGTGTATAAAATTTAGATGTGTTAGCGTCCCCAACCCATGCTTCTGAATGGTTTCCTTTGCTCCTAGGCTACAGTTGAGGCTTTTGCAGTGATGCCTTGCTTGGAGGATTTAGACACCACTGTTACTCAGTGTCGTCCTCTCCTCCCTGGCTGTTATTGTTGGTGTTTTACTTTTTACTTTATTTTACTATTTTGAAGCAGTCCTCCTGCCACAGCCTCTCAACTGCTGGAATCATAGTCATGAGCCACCATACCTCAGTTACTCTCTATCTTCAAGTGCTTTTATGCATCAGATATCCATTCTTCACCTGGTTTGAAGTTATAAATGTAGATAGTGATAGTTCCAGGCAATAGGAATGGGGAACATGAGATCCAGGACCAAGCTGCATCTGCCTGGCCAGCTTTCCTTACTAGCTACCACTAGAGGCATATGATGGGTACTCAGGACAAACAGCCAGGCTCCCAGGAATCGTCTCTCTGTCCATTGTTGTTTCTCTAGGATGGCTTGGCCATGGGGCCCTAGGAGCCTAGTTCTTCCTGCAAATGCACCAAGGTAACATTCTGAGGACAGAATCAAACTGTCAACTCTAAACTCGTCTTGGTGTCTGGAATGGGGAGGCCACATAGTCTGTGTCTGCATTGGAGGTCTTGGTTCCCTCTGGGCTTTGACACAAAATCATACGATTCTCTTATAGACTGGGGAAATAATAGATATTTTGGGTTATTTCACACTACAAAAAGCCTGAATGTCTGCCGTTTAAGTTGGCAGTATTTTAGCTAGTTTTCTGTGTTTCTCCTGGGATAGCAAGTCTTTATTCTTTTGTTTGTGTATATTTATTTATTTATTTTACTTATTTTTAAACCATTTAGTACTGAGTAATGGTGGGTGTTTATTAACCATTGAAGCATTCTACTGCTTCACAAAATTCTGCATGTAGACAGAGGCACAGTATAGTTTATAAAACTACGAGCCATAATCCTGTTCAAGTATAAATGGTGGCTTGTGTGTATCCTCACAATCATAGAGAAATTCCATTGGGAGTTGATGGCTGGGGCAATAAGAAAGCAATGTTTGCATGAAAAAAAAAACTCATTTGGTAAATACAGTTGCAGGTTCATGGGGAGAACTTGAGCAGGAGAGGGAGAGGGTTAGGCAAAGGCTAGAACTTTGCAAGTCTTTGGGTTATCACACACTGAGGACTGTGTCTCCTTTCCCTTGGGCACATGGCTCAGCCTACTGCAAAGTACAAATAGCCACTTTGCAGAGGGAAGAGCCAGGCTGTGGGTAAAATGATTCTCTGTAACAATGGGTCTGGCCACCCACAGCGGCTCCCCTGGGCCATGTCCCACAAGGCTGTGTGTGCTAGGCCTGGCCCTGCTCCACACTTAGGCCGACCTTTTCCATCTCAGAGCTTCACTCTGGGTGTCCTGGGAAAGAAAATCACAGGACTCACTGTAACAGTCTAGCAACCTCCTTAGACAAGCTCTATTTCCAGAGTGATGGGACCCACTTCCTTGTCTCTCCAAAGCCCCTTGTCTCATCTGTAGAAATGTAATGGCATCTCGAAGCCTTGTCACATGAAGAGCTTGTTGTAAGCATTGGATCGGGTGTTCATAGTTGGATTGTATAAATGTAAGAGGCAAAGCTTAGATGATTGAAATCCTAGAGATTGGTTTATTTGTAAAGAAAGAAATAATTACACAGTGGTTTGGTATTGACCAACTTTCCTTAACATGCCATTAATATCATCAAATAAAAAATTCAGAACACAAGCATGCAAATTTTGCTTACCCAGGGCCTCAAAGGAGGTCTGGTTCTGTCGGTGGGATTCCCCCGGAAGCTCTCTCTTCCTCACAGTGGCATTCTACCTTTACTATACCACTTGGCCTATGTTGAGATCAGATCATAGAAAACAATTTAAAGCCTTAGTGATATTTTATATAATCAAGTGCTTCTGGCAGAGGTGAGCATCTCCTGCCATCCAGCCATTCTCAGTCTAATTTGTGTGGTTGACCATCAGTCCTACTAGAGAAACTGAGCAGTTGTTGGGCACTGGTGATAATGCTTTTGTTTTCCAATTTTCTTTTCATCTCTTAGGCTGCTATTATAGATAAGGTCTATTCAACAACATTAAAACTGACTTCAGAGGAAACTCAGTGAGTTAATAAACCCTTACCAAGAGATGCTTAAATGAGTCAAATTCTTGGCAGATGAAGATAAGAAATATGCTGCAGGAGTCCTGTAACAGAGTGGAAAGAGCCCTGCAGGCCCTGAGTTCAACTTTCTTTTCCCCTAGGACAAGATTCCTTTTAACCAGGTTCTTGTTTAAAATAAGAATCAGGTTAACAGAGGAAAGGTATGAGTCATTTCACAGTCCATCCCCTGTGTGCAAAATGCTCTTAATCCTGGCCTCCTTGGAGACGCCTCTTGAAAACAAATAGTAGGTGAAGTTTGGATCTACTAATGTGCACATAGTTCAGCCTCCCGATCACTACTTTAACAGAGCTTTTGGCTGCGTTAAGGTGACTCTTTAAGGCTCACATTCATCCCTTGTATGAGTAGGTTCCTCACTTCACAGACATTTTTAATGAGGAGCAAGTGAGGAAATGTGTACACAATCACAGCCACATTGATTCCTGTGTCCATCACATGATAGGTGCAAATCAAATGGAAGTAACTACCTGTATTTCATGACTGTGGACTAGAAATTCTTTAAAGAATTAAGGAACTCATCTACACAAGACAATCTTTGCCTCACTTTTCATCCTCTTTGTTTTACAGTGATTAACTTTCCTAAATTGTCATTCACTTAGAGTCACTTTTAACTGAGGTCAGCCCCATGGGCCTGGGGACTTCTTTTCATAAACTCCTTGGGAGTGACTGGGGTGTAGCCTGATGGGAATGTTTCGATGGCAGTGATGATTGAAGAGAGGTTCCCTTGGCCGAGGCAAATCCCAGTTGGGATCTGGGCACATGTGGTTCTGTTTAACACCATGCTCAACAGCTCATGGTACGAATTTGTGACCATCAGGCATTTACTGGTGATATGTGAGGTCACCACAGTAGGGGTGTTTGTCAGCCAAATTAAACTTCCTCTTAATGACCTAAAATAATTGATTCGGAAGGCATTTAAATGGGCCAGGGCAATGTGTAAGCAAGCTGAAATCTGGCATTTTCTACACAAATTACTGTGTGTTGTTTGGTTTGTGTTTTGCTTTTGTTGAGAATAACATGATGGACTATAGATTTTGGAGCGGTAGTTGAGCCATATTTGAATCCCAGCTCCAACATTTTGTCTCTGTAACTGGGTCAAGTCACTGTAGTGGCATTGTGTACCTTCAGAACCCCATCAGCTAAATGCAAGCACCTACCCAAAGGATGACCATTAAGTGTTATGCACATGAGCAAGCACTCACTCAGTAGCAAATATTATTATCGAGTGTTTTTAATAGTTTGTACAAAGTGACCCAGCTGTGATGAATAACTACATCTCACCTACCTTGCTAACTACTTTCTCCATAAATTGTCTGTACTAAATAAATAAATAAATACAAACAAACAAATAAATAAAACTGGAGTCAGTAAACCTCTTTTTCCCTATTGTTTGATTCTCAGTTGAACTCAAGATTAAAGTTGAACAGAAAGATTTAGGCTATAGAAGGATACTCCCTTTGGTTATATGGTAATTAACCATAGGCCTTGGCAATAAAAGCTTGGGAGCATCGTTCTGTGTTTGTGTAGAAACTGGGCATTGGTTTAAGGCCTTAAGTGTGGTCAGTGGTGTCATTAAGTCTTGTTGGAAACCACCAATACCCCACAGAGTATGCCCTGCTAAAATGCTTTGCTTCATAAACCAGCACCTAAAAGAAGCTAAGAGGTCCAGGCAGGGGCTCCTGGATACTTCTCCAGCCATGCCAAACCCCAGTGTCTAGTGGCCAGTGCTGGGAAGGGTTCTCTTCAGTGTGTGCTGACAATTTGGGTTAAATTATGAAGCATGATAAGTACATATTTGCACTACCCATCTCTAGCTTTAGAAGACAAGAAGAAGAAAGAGAGAGAGAGAGAGAGAGAGAGAGAGGAGAGGAGAGAGAAGTGCTATGATTTTTGGAAGTCATCCCAATTTTTTAAAAATAAGAGAATTTGGACATTTTGGCATATGGGGTTTTTTAAATGAAATTTCATGGAACTGAAAACAGTCAATTTTAGGTTTCCAAAAATTGTTTTGATTTTCGTTGGTATAAATTTACTGCACATGGTTGGGGGAAGTTCTAAGAGATACATTTAGGACTTAAGGGTTGTATTTTTTATCCTTCCTTCCTTTCTTCCTTTCTTTCTTTCTTTTTTTAGATTTATAGTTGAGTTTTAAAAGGTGGGTTGTTGTGGGTTTTGTTTTGTTTTTCGTTTTTTTTGCCCCCCTCCTCCCCAACTCAAAAATACAAACTGGAGGAGGACAGAATTCCACTTTTAAGGACGGTTTCTGGAAATGACAATCATTACCCGTTGCTGAGCAATGACCATGGGATATCTTTCAGCACAACTGGACCCTGTCTACCCACTCCTCTTCCCCCACCTCAGGGCCAGACTTCAGTCCAAGGTCTGGAGTGTTCCATTAGCAGCAACTGCTTACGATCAGCATGTGAGTTACCTGTGTAGGGTCAGGCTTATTGTACATCAAGGACCAACAGTGTCGGAAGAGAGGGAAGATGCCCAGGAGGGGGGCTTCGGGCCACCTGCTGGGAGAGGATCAAAGGGTTGAAAGGTCAGAGGGCACAACTCCCTTAACCATATCTGTCTGTGCAATAGCTGTTTCAGATTGTAAATCTTGGCAATTTCATTAAGTCCTCCTGGCTGCTACTGGGGCATTGAAATAATAAAATTTTATATCTGCTGCCTTTCCTGCCTCTGGCAGCCAGGCTGATAGGCTCTGTACAAGGTGGATGTCTTATGAAAACCTTCACTGGAATGATCAGAGCAGCACTAATGGATCCTCATGTTGGGAAGTTAGGTTCCCACAATCCCATCCTTTGGAAATGGTTGTTTTAAAGGGAATACAGTCCCCACAAAAGCTATGCAGCATCCTTTTAGGTGTACAGAGCGCCTCTTCTCTAGAAAGCAGATCCCCAGTCCTCTCTTGCCGCATGCTTCCTCAAGCACACAGGAGGTGAGGTAGGCTAGGCTGGCCCACCTACTTACTACACAGCCTTGTCGTGGTGCTGGATCCTCTCTGGGCAGCCCTTGACATCTAGCAAGGTCCTTTTTCCCACCCAGCAGAGCCTTGTTGTATTTTTGGAGTCATGTCTCCTAAATGTGATTTCCAGCTATTTTTCCTACATCTTCAAAGTGCTGTGGACCTTTAGGGCTCAGAGGCTCCTGCACAAGACAAGTCGCAGCACTGGCCATCCCTTACCTGCCCATTATTTAAGACCACCTATAGTCTGTTTGCAAAGTTAAGAGATTTTCGAGATGAAGGTGCCGTTCTGAAATTTCAAGTGCTCCTTTTCATGGGAGATCAGTTCCCTCTGATTAAGTCCGTAATTCTCACTAAGCCATGTTTATGGAGGCAATAAACAATGTTTCAGCGTGCTTGTTAAATTGGGTCTCCAACCTCTCCACTCTTTAAAAATTGACATTTCAAATAAAAGGCAGGTGGAGATGGGAGTTGGGGTTTGCTGTACTTAGTGATGAATGAATGATGGCCAGTGGCAGTTGTGTAGGAGGAATAAGGTCTTGTTTTATGGTAGAGAGGCCCTGAACCATTTTGGGATTAGGGAGTCCATATCTTCTTACACTCCTGATGAAGCTTCTGAATTCAAGCCTCATTGTTTCAAATTGATGGGTACTGTTTTGAAGCAACACATACATTACAAACTCACTGTTAATAATTTTCCTAACAAATCTGTGTTCTGGTATTGATAACTCTATTTTCCAAGTGACTAAGTTTAGGCACAGAGAAGTTATGTAGCTTGTCCAAAGTCACACAGTGAAAGACAAGAATTTGAGCCAAGTTACTACGCTGCATGAAATGTTTTAACATGCAAAAGCAAAAATGTTATACTGGTCTTACTTTAACTATGTAGCAACCTGTCTGTGGTAGCTGCAGAGAAATGTGTGACCTAGTAGGTGCTCAGCACCAGCTGTGTCGTTTAATAATAAAGAACCCCAGGCTCTGTGTGGTACAGTCCCAAGCTGTCACTCTTAAAAGTGAGACCCGGATGTCTATTCCACAAGGACACTGGGAGATTTTAAATTAGAGCACATTATAAATCTCTAAGGCACTTTGTAGGTGACAGGGCTGTGTGGAAAAGGTGGATTAATACCATGATTTTAAGGAGCTAGTAATTGAACATATGAAGCCATGGGAAGCATCCCTGAGCCTATTGTTCCTTGTACTTATCTCTGGATTTGGAGACTACTCCTTGTCATGGGAGCAGGAGTCAGGAAGAGTTCCTAGAAAAGCGGGAGGTATGGAAGCCGCAAAGAGCCAGGCTGTCTCATCAAGTACTCTCTTCCGCCAACCCCAGCAACAGAAAAAGAGAGTAAAGAATGTCAATTCCTTGATTTTTTTACACATGGAAACACCAAGTCTCCAGCAGTGGTGGAATCAGAGGTGTGAAGGGCTCACCCTCCACTCCAGCTGGATAGAGGCTGTATTAGGATGGAGTTGTAGATTGTGGCATCAGAAGAAATGGCAGAAGTCAGCTTAGAAAGGAAGGCCTACCAACATTGAGCTGGTTCTGCCTGCTGGCTGACTCTAAAGGAAACCTGCACTTGGCAGTGACACCCCCTCCCACCATCTTACCCACACTCCTAGAGTTAAGGACTATGATTCCCAGCCCACAGAAGGGAACCAGTGCTGTGTGCCTTGCCTAGAGCTACCTGGCTAGCATATGAAAAGCCAGGACACCAATCTTGGGACTTTCTGACCACCCAGGCAGACAAGCTTCAGGTACATGTGGATGTTCCACTGAGGCAATATCTCTTCCATGTCAAGGTTACCCTAGGACCCATCACAAGGAGGCCAGAGTTCAGAGATCATGGTCTAATTGCCCTTGTGTCCTTATAGCCCAAAGGCTCTTGTGAACGGCTAACCAGTGTGAAGAAGAGGCACCACTGGAGATGAGGCCCTGCGCTGGCCTGGATCTCTAGCCGTGTTAATGAGCGTCAGTGCTTACTACCTTATGGGGTGGATTTGGCTTGACCTGCTAGTTTTTGCCCCTCTTCCTTCCCCTGCCAAGCTTCTGTTTCTATTTAAAGCATGCTGGGAAATTCCAGTGGGCTCTTAAGTCTCTCTGAGCATCGGGCTTAGATTTTAATTTCGTGGGGCAGGAAGGAGCCCATCAGTGACTCCTGACTCGGAAGCAAAGCCACCACGTTCATCAACTACTTGGCAGCTTGGTGACCTCTGGGGCAGAGGAAGGGAAGGAAAGTGTCACTTTTCCCCTGTTTATACCCAAGATTTCAGGAAGAATAAAGAGCTTAGGATCCCATTTGCCTCTCCTCTTCCCATCCGTACTTGCCTCTTTCATTTCTTTGCTTTCCTGTTAGGAGGCCACCGGCTCTCCAAGCTGTTCTTTGTTATGTGCTCATATGTATGCGCATGCATTTGGCTACATTTTATATGTGCTGGGTCGTACAAAGAATACTGCAACCCACGTGCATGTTCTTTCTCTGACACACACCAGTTCTAACAACACAGGCACATTACTTCATCTCTTTAACCTTGGTTTCCTCATCCATCAAATGGGTATAATATTCTAGAGAAAACTGTCTGGAGGTTTATTGTATTTGTCAGAAGAAACATTGTGTCAAAGTAAGTAGTGGGGATTGCAAGGGGATTGCAGTTCAACTGGGTTCAAAGCTGACCCCATGCTTCTGAGCCATGTATCTCCACTCTGTGACCCTCAGTGTCCCTCTTTGTCTTATAAGAGGTGTCTGAGATTAAGCGGATATACACAAAGGGGCCACACAAGGACACAACTAGTGACTGTCATTGTGCTGCTGTGAGCTTCAGGCAGAGGTGATGGATGCAGAGTGCATAACAGCTTCTGGCACTGGCCAGCCCTGCACATTTAACCCTAGGCACACAGTTAGCAGGAAAACTGACTACATGAAGTCCAGAAGTAGTCACTTAGTATAAAATTTGGATAGCAAACTTTGTTTTGTTATCAAATATTGATGTCACTTGGGTTTAATTTTAACTATATCCTCTACCATCAAAATTTTAAAAAAGAAAGAAATGCTACCTACTATTGAGAAATCTTACTTGACAGGATGTCTTAGCTGAGTCAGGAGGCTGGTCAGTTACCCCTTTCCCAGATAGGTGAACTGAATGTGCCTAGGCTTTATTTAACCCAAAGCATAGTGCCCATGGTTATGAGGATATTGCACACCTCACCACAGCCCGTTATCATTTCCGTGTTTGGTGCTGCCACAGAGGGCCTGTGCAGAGTAGATGGTGAAAAATGGCTTTTGCTCATGACTGACTACACAGGCACAAAATACATATTGGTTTGTTCTTTTTTTAAATGCTCTTGCTGGGCGGTTGGTGGTGCACGCCTTTAATACCAGCAGCCAGGCGAATCTCTGAGTTCAAGTCCAGCCTGGTCTACAAAGTGAGTTCCAGGACAGGCTCCAAAGCTACACAGAGAAACCCTGTCTCGAAAAAACAAACAAACAAACAAAACCCAAATGCTCTTGCAGTCACATGTAGCAAGTGGCTATGGACCTACCTATATTAGATGAAAAACATGGAATTCGACTAGTTTTAAAAAGCTTGTCTTGGGCCCTTAAGATCCAGATCAGCCTCTCTTATTCCTGCTGCTCCTCTTCCATCCTGGTGTTGTCTCATGCCAGGCTATCTTGAGAACATGAAAGTGTCTCAGTGGGACCCCAGTCAACTTCTGCTTTACACCTCTCTAAAGGGAGGCAGGACAGCCTAAAGAAGCAGTTGTACCCTATAGGTGTCTGTCTTTGCCTACATGTTTTCTGATGGTAATGTGTACAATCTATGAAATCTTTATTAATAAAATTATTGTTTCATTTTATAGCAAGAACAGTTTAATACCTAGTGCTAATTATATGCCAGGTACTATCCTGCGTATCATAATTCGTATTTACTTATTTGATTCCCAAAGCAAACTGATAGGACCATGTCACCACTTTTTGCTAATGTATAAGATTTAAAGGGGGAAGTATACCTATCCTAAGTACATGGTGATGGGGATACACTGTGTTCCCACCACCCAGATGGAGAGATGGCATTACAACCCCAGAAGCCCTTTCTATGCCAGAGTCTCCTCTTGCCTGCTGGTAACCACTGTCCTGGACGGGGTTATCACTTTGTCATTGAGCAGCTAGTTCCACAGATACAGGGCTAAATGACTTGCCCACAGCATGGAGGCTGAATTAGAGTTCAGATTCATGTAATATGGCCTCAGAGCATGAGCCAGCATCAGGAAAACAAGGGGCTGATTGATGGGAGTCTTGGTTTTAATAGCACAAAATCATGACAGTAGAGTCTTACTAGTCTTAGAAAATTAAGTTTAACTGTATCTCCTCAGAACTCTCACCCTGTATTGGCATGCCTGTCAAATCACAAGGAGAGAAACTATCTGAAGTAGCTCCTGTGCTGGCCCTTAGTGCAGTCAGACCCTGTGCTGAACTCCTCACAAACGTGCTGCACTAGCTACACAACACAGACACGCAGCTTCACCCCCACTTTATAGATGAGAAAACTGCAGCTCAGGAGAACTTGCTGGAAGTCACAGTCCCAAGGCAAAGCTTGGATGAAGTGGTCTGATTCTAGGGCCTGCCATCTTTATTCCTGAGTCAGTGCCTGCTGTCCCTGCCCACTGTGAATTCATCCTGTGTTAATTAATCATTGCAGTTTTACATGATTGTTATCACAGCCAGCATCATCGTTATTCCCACCACACTTCCTAGAGCAGATTCCAGTTTTCTTAGTGGGCTTGCATGGTCCATGTAGGTTAGCACTGACATCTGCTGCAAGGCTGGACTCTCGGTAGAATGGAGCCAGTTGCAGCTGGTCTGCTCTTTCCCCAGCTAAGGATTATGTACCTGTGTCTAACTCTCTACTGGACATGCAGACCATTGAGGTATGGCTCTGCCCCAGAGGTGGTCCTAGTACAAGGACAACAGAAAAGATTCACCACAGTGACCAGCTCCCCAACCCACCCAACACCTCCATCCTGGTGTAGAAATACTGTTCTCCATTGCAGTCTGTCAGAGGAGACTGAGGTGAACAGAACTGGGCCCTGCTCATCAACTTGAAATCAGTTGCCTCCCCAAGTTGGCCAGCACTATCTGTTCCTGGTATTTACATCCCTCCATTCTGTGTAGAGCCATCATTTCCTCTTCATTTTATGGCCTTGCTGTGAGTCCTGCCTTTTCAATAACTGCCCAGTTCCCTTCCAGGTCATTAGGTATTTAGGCATACCCTAAGAGGGTACAAGATGCAAACATTTTTAAAAGTTCTCATGTTGACATGAAGGGCACAGGGAGCCAAAGGTCTTCAGGGTGACCCTGGGAAGAGCCCCCTTGTCCTTAACACTCATTCACGGTCATGCACCCACCCCTGCCTTTCCAGGTCTACTTTGAGTTTATTCTGTGTTCTGGATATCATTCTGATGGGCTTATCAACTACACTGAGGTATAGTTCATGCACAACAAACCATCCATTTAAAGTGTATGGTTCAATGAATTTTGAGTTTTGAAGCCACTACCATAATGATTTGGCACATTCCTATCACCCCTAAAAGAGCAGTAATTTTTACTTAACACTTACCTTGCATTTCCTGTGAGCCAGGCTCTACTTAAATACTTTTAAAATGTTAGCCCATCTAATACTCACAGCAACCTTAGTATAGTGTCTGTTGTCTGAACCCAGAAGAATGGAAACAGGCACAGAAAGATTGACTTGCCCAGATTGGTGTGGCTGGTGTGGTTAGGTAGAATTCAGACTAGATGTAGGATCTGTGCTGCTCACCTCTGGGTTCTGTTCATTCTCTCTCCCCACCCCACATCTTCGTTCATTTATTCATTCACTCATTTAAGAATCAGCTGTGGGCCAAGTGTTGGGGTAGGAACTAAAGTAGGAAAGCCAGAGACAGGGCAAAGGATCAATAAGTAAGCTAGTACTGCATGAGTAAACCTAGATCAATGTGTTGTTCTGACTGTGGGAAGCCCAGGTCCCAGAAAGCACACTATGTAACAGGCTCTCAGAGTGCCTGAGCCTAGAGCCCACCGAGTTCTGTATGTAAATCATGCAGAAACTCTTTACCACACATTAACATCTCTAAATACTACAGTGGGTGTCTTAGGGTTTCTATTGCTGCAGCTAAATATACCATGACCAAAAAGCAAGTTGAGGAGGGAAGGGTTTATTTGGCTTACACTTGCATGCAGTTCACCATCAAAGGAATTCAGGACAGGAACACAAACTGGGAAGGAACCTGGAGGTAGCAGCTAATGGAGAGATCATGGAGGGGTGCTGCTTACTAGCCTGTTCCCCAAGACTGCTCAGTCTGCTTTCTTACAGAACCCAGGACTACCTGTCCAGAGGTGTACCCACCACCCACAGTGGGCTGGCCTGGACCCTCCCCCATCAATCACTAAATAAGAAAATACAGACTTGTGTGCAGCCCGATTGTATGGAGACATTTTCTTAATTGAAAGTCACTCATTCTTCTCCAGTGGCTCTAGCTTGTGTCTAGTTGACTTAAAAATAGCCAGCACAGTGAAGATAGGGCTGGTATTGTCCTCTTCTTTTTTCTCACCTGGGAACCTGGAGGGTTTGTGATGCCCAGTACAGTGCTTAAGGCTACCCACGTGGTATGGAAGAGCTAGAGGTGACTCTTAGGAAAGTAATGTCCTTTCAGTTGCTTCTGAGCATCTCATGTGCTTTAAGTTGTCCCTTTCCTGACCCAAAGACAGGTCAAACCAAGACTGACAAAGCAAGCAGGAAAAACATTTTAATATTTTAATGAGCACTATTGATGGGGTGCTGCCGTTTTTGTGTTTCTGTGTAAGAAATGCCATTTGGAAAGCTGGTGTATATGTCAGTGTTGTTTGGTGCTTTTTCCCCCCCTTCTTCCCGTTCTGAGGAGAAGCCTATGGAGTCTGGTGGGGGAGGGGTTTGCAGCTGGCAGGAGCCTTGGCATATGCTGTAACTAAAAAGAGAGGGAATGTGTTGGTGGGACAAGCTACCGGAGAGCTGTCTCGGTGTGCTGCAGTACTCGTAAGAGTTCTAATTGGGTAGGATTTTTGGAGGACTATTTTGACATCTGCTCGTGTCTTTGCTGATTTTTCTTCACTTAGAGTAGGAAACACAAGCTGTGGATAAAATGGCTTTAAAATAATTGGAAGAAAAGATATCTCTCCAAGATGAATTCACCAGGGACACTTCTTAAGGAGTAGAAACTAAAACCACTTCTAGGAATCTGTCCTGAAGCACAGAGCTTCCAGCCTTCAGACTTCATGACCATGTCATATATATTAATGTCTTAAATGCTTGAAGTAACTCAGCCAACTGGCCTTGGTTGAGTTTGCCTCCATGTAACAGAACACTCTGGAACAATTAGCAACTGTCACTTAGCTTTTAATGAAGTGGAGCATTGCTTATGCTGTAATCAGTGAGAAAAATCAAGGGAGGCAGGGGCCCTGTGAAGGATTTAGAATGGTGCTAGGGAGGAGGGAACACAAAAAGAAATAATTTAGAATGATGGCTCCCCAAAATAAGCTTCTTCTCTGAGCTTTGGGTCTTTCCGTTTCTGCATAGTAGGCATAGGTAATGTTTATGTTACAAAAGGCAAGTGTGGTTTTGCATAAGAGGAAGCGGCCCTGAGAGAGTCAGCTGTGCCTGCCTGCCTGCATGTGTGCTCAGTGTGAATCCTGAGCACATGGGTCTGGGAATCTCTTCAGATAGGTGTTGGGGTCAGACTCTTCCACAGCCAGGTTTGCTGCCCTCCCTAGCAGTATGGCACTGGGAAATTTGCTTAGTCTCTGAGCCTCCATCCTTGCCTTGAAGATACTAGGCTCTCCTCAATATGATGCTGAAGAGAAATGAATTAGCACTCAGGAGCTGTTCTTCTCCACCAGCACTCCCACCCCATAGCCCTGAACCTTTGGGCAGAGAGCACCCTCCAGCCAAGCCGCCTGTGATTCTTTCCTTGGGAACTCTGAGCTTCAGGAAGCCCCTTGAGCCTACGCCAGCCCCTTTAGAAGAGGCCTTGCCGCCAGCAGGGCAGCATTGTCCCATGAGAGGAAACTGCCCAACCAGCTCCTGCCTGGAGCCCAGTGATGGGGACAGTTTGGTTACTAAGGGGACCCTGGCCTGCTAAGTCAGGAAAGGAGGCCAGGGTTTTTCCTCTTCTTCAGTCTGCTGCCATTGTTGAAAAAGTAAACACTCCACACAGCTTAACCGGCAAGTCCTCCAGCCAGGAGTGGAAGGAAATCACAGGCCTGCTCCAGCCAGCCTCTGAGAGCCCACAAGGGCTGGTCTGTGCTGCTGGGACAACTCTGGGAACACAGAAACAAGGCCCAGTTCTGATCTACACTCAACACCTGCTCAAAGGACCTTTCAGCCCCAGGACTACTCTCCAGTGGCCATTGCCTCCTGTCCCTTCTATTGGGAAGGTTGGATGAGGCAAGGCAAGAAATGCTGGGCTGCAGTGGTCTTCAGCTCAATACCCGCAGCCTGGTATCCCTCATCCCCACTCTAATTCTGCCTCTGATGACAATCATCAGACTTTGAAGTGAGAGCCAAACTGTTACCACCAATAGGCCATTGCCACTGCAGCTTTTCTGACAGCACATAATAAAAAGTAATGATTTGAGGCCAGCCTGGTCTACAGAGTCAGTTCCAGGACAACCAGGACTACACAGTGAAACCCTGCCTCAAAAAACCAGAAGATTAAAAAATTTAAAAAGTAATAGTAATAACCACCATGTATTAAGAACTACTGAGTGCCTAGCCCTGGGCACATATGACCTCTGATCTTCATAACATCCTAGAGCACTGATTCTCAACCTGTGGGCCATGACTCCTTTGACAGACTTCAATCTCTAACAGTATTTACATTATGCTTCATAAGAGTAGCAAAATTACAGTTTTGAAGTAGCAATGAAAATAATTTTATGGTTGGGGGTCACCACAACATGAGGGACAGTAAGTATTAAAGGGTTACAATGTTGGAAAGGTTGAGAACCACTGGACTAGAGGAACTGATAGGAAGTGAAAGGTACATCTATTCTAGTTTCACAGATGAAGCCATACAGTTAGATGTGCCACCTTGAGCAACTCCATCACTTCATGAAGCCTTTATTTCTTGTCTCTGAAATGGGTGGTAACATCACACCTTCTAGCTCCTGGTGGAAAATAAAATACCAGTGGGGCGGACTATTGTGGGCTCTGAAACGTATGTGGCCTTAGTGGAGAGATGATTGTGGTTGACCTTCATGTAACCTTGTTGTGGTACACCCAAGGATTTAGCCTATGGGGTGCAGCAAGGCTGCTAAGTCCTGAAGTCCACTCTGAGTCTCAGTGTGCTCCTCTGAAAATAGGGCTTGTGCTTGTTAAGATGCAGTTCTTACACGTGCTGAGCAGCTGTGTTATTAGCAGCGCCTTCTCAGTTGCACCCAGCCTGCAGATAAAGCTGTAGTTAATGGGTGGTGGGTTTCAGAAGAGAGGAAATGCATTAGTCAGGAGTCTTGTTGGACCTCCTTGGTACTCCACCAATGGAAAGTACTTAGTAGATGCTTATAAAATGAGACATAGGTTTAGGGACTGTCCCCTACCCCTCAAAATGTCAGTAGTAGAAGTTAGAGACTGACCATTACATGGAAAGATTCTAGGAATCTGTTTCCTGGCATGTTTTTATTAACTCTGAGAGACTCTGACCAACAGATCATCCTCCTGCTAGAAAGATCCTTGAAATGTTTATTTAGGCACCATGATCTGTCCTAGAAGCTAGAGTCAGAGTGTCAGGCAATATCTTCGATATCAGATAGATAGATAGATAGATAGATAGATAGATAGATAGATAGATAGATGTAGATATATAGATACAGATAAAGAAAATGACAACAAATTTCTTAGCTATTAGACCCAGGACATGTTACCTAACCTCTGTGAATGGCTTTCACTCTTGAGATTTGGAGGGTGATCATACAAGTTGGAGAACTTTTGCAGTTAAATGAGCAACAAAAGTGAGCCATGTATTTCTGGGGCTGTAGCAGAGTAAGCCTTTATCCAGGGGTACTGTTCTTTCTAAAGAATGCCGAGGGGCCTGGGCAGTGGTGGCGCACACCTTTAATCCCAGCACTTGGGAGGCAGAGGCAGGCGGATCTCTGTGAGTTCGAGGCCAGCCTGGTCTACAGAGCAAGATCCAAGAAAGGCACTAAAACTACACAGAGAAACCCTGTCTTGGGGGGGGGGGGGAAACACCGGGAGGAAGTAACCTGTGTCCTGGTGACAGTTCCAGTGACTCTGTATTTTCTTTACTTGCAGAAGGTCAGAAACATGGCCCTAGATGATGTCGTGATCTTGAACGTGGACACCAACACCCTGGAAACCCCTTTTGATGACCTCCAGAGCCTCCCAAATGATGTGGTGGGTAATGTGTGTGATTTCTGGCTCCTGAGTGCTTGTGCTGTGAGGTGGAGAGACAGTATGGTACAGGGCCTAATATGTCACAGGATAACAGGTTCAGTGTTGTCACAGGTAACTAACTGTTCAATGATGCTATCAAAAAAAATGTCCTCACTATGTAGGTTCCCTGAAGATGGTAAATTGCAAAGTGCCTTTTTATGAAGTGGCTGTTAAAGAAGGAAAGTAACTTGAGTAAATTATTTTCTCTCTCTGGCCTGTCTCCTACCTTGAAAAAGATTTGCCAGGAAGGTGCTTAGGATTATTATGGCAGATGGGAAACAGTCATCTGATACCCGACAACATGCTTACATGTTGCCAATGTTCCACAAATGATATACACATTAAAATAATGAGTTGCAGGTCAGTAGGGGGACCACTCATATCCTCCAGGTCCTGATATGCTTAGCACTGGCAAGTGGGGCACTCTTCTGTATGCTGGCCACAGTGGCAGTTTCCAGCTTTGGGCCCTCATCTCATTCAGGATTGCAGAGTTGGGGAGGGGGTAGCCACAAAGGTACTTGTGCATGCAAAGGAAATCATAGATTGGATTCTATAATGTTACCTGAGCTTCAGAGTCTCACAAGTAGAAAATCCTGTCCTGTTCAATGTTACTGCATTTGGCACAGACTATTCTCAGTGTATTAATGTGTCCACAGTTGACCTGATAGTATTTTTTGCCAAAGCTCCTAAAAGAGTCTACCTCTTAAGCATTTTCCCAGTCCACATCTTCCTTGACATAACCTACTCCAGGCTCTTAATCCCAGTCCTGAGGATGTAGCCCGGTTGGTAGGGTGTTTGCCGACTGTGATCAGAGCCCTGTGTTCAGTCCCCAGCACCATACAAACTAGAAATGGTGAAATATGTCTGTAGTCCCAGGAGGGCCAGAAGTTCAAGATATCTTCAACTACATAGCAAGTTTGAAGCTAGCGTGAACTACATAAGACCATATGGTTAAAGGTGGGGATGCGGGGGAGACCAATGATTTTTTTAAGGGTTTTTTTTTTTAATAAAAGGAAAATCTGATAAGCACCATCTAAGGGGAAAATAATTGAAAGTTTTGGGTGAGACTGTCATGCAGGGGGCACTTTCTGAGCAAAGGAGTTGGAGACTATATAACAGACCTGTTACACACCAATCTGCCCTTGTGAATGGTACCATGCCCAATGAGCTCTGCAAGATGAGAGCTGGAGTAGGCTGGCAGTCTCAGGCTCTGAGCAGCAAGAGCAGGTCATTGTGACACTCTCTGGGGATGATCATTTGTGCCCTTGGGAGGCCGAGACTTAGTCCCATCTAACTCAGCTCTTCAAAATGTTTTTTTCTCTTCCCAACAAAGTGAGAAGGGCAAGCTTCTGAGGAGCAGGCAGCGGGTGACAGTCACAGGGGAAGTAGAGCAGCGGGTGACAGTCACAGGGGAAGTACAGGAGCGGGTGACAGTCACAGGGGAAGTACAGGAGTGGGTGACAGTCACAGGGGAAGTACAGGAGTGGGTGACAGTCACAGGGGAAGTACGGGAGCGGGTGACAGTCACAGGGGAAGTAGAGCAGCGGGTGACAGTCACAGGGGAAGTACGGGAGCGGGTGACAGTCACAGGGGAAGTAGAGCAGCGGGTGACAGTCACAGGGGAAGTACAGGAGCGGGTGACAGTCACAGGGGAAGTACGGGAGCGGGTGACAGTCACAGGGGGAGTAGAGCAGCGGGTGACAGTCACAGGGGAAGTACAGGAGCGGGTGACAGTCACAGGGGAAGTACGGGAGCGGGTGACAGTCACAGGGGGAGTAGAGCAGCGGGTGACAGTCACAGGGGAAGTAGAGCAGCGGGTGACAGTCACAGGGGAAGGATTCATCACACTGAACACAGGTTTAAAAATAATGTGAGTCCTTGCTTATGTGTGTGTATAAACTTCCCTTAAAAGTTTTAAACAAACCTGTTTGTAAAGCCTTCAAAGGTTCGACCTGATTTCCCAGAAATTTAACTTCCTGGAAAAAGGGGAAAATTTAATCTCCTGTCAAAATAACATTTAACCCTCCTTAAGAAAGAAGGACAAGATCCAGCCCTCAACAACACAGCATCAGTGTCAGCATGCTTTGTCTGTTTAGTCATTATACTTGTAGTTTGTTATAGACTTTTTTGAAATTATAATTACATCATTCCTTCTTCCCCTTTCTTCCCTCTAATCTCTTTTTTATATCTCCCCTGCTTTCTTTCAAATTTTTTTTCTTCCATTTGTGTGTGTGTGTGTGTGTGTGTGTGTTGTGTACACTAAATTTATAATACATCCTGCTTGGTTATATGCTGTTACTTATATGGATGTTTTTAGGGCTGGCCATTTGGTATTGAATTAACCAGTCAGTGTCCTCTCCCCAGAGGAAAACTGTTTTTCCTCTCTCAGCATTCTTCAGTTGCCTAGAGTGCTTTGTCTAGGTTTAAGGTCTCATGAGGTTTCCCTCTCACTATAGCATATCTGTTGGTGTCATTTTTGTCCAGATCATGTTTAGGCAGCCATATAGGTGAGACTTGACGTGTGTAGCTTCTCTGATATTTCTAGGAGACACACTCTCACAGCAAACTCTGACTCTCTGGCTCTTACAGTCTTCACACTCTGTCTTCTGTAATGATCCCTGAGTCTTAGATGCAGCAGTTGTGTTATAGATTTATCAGTTGGGACTGTGTTCTATAACTCTGCATTTTGATTGGTTGTAGTTTTCTATAATGGTCTCTGTGTGTTGCAAAGAAAAGACTTTGATGACAGGTGAGAACTTCCCTTCTCTGTGGGATAAGTATAACTATTTAGAGTGAGGTTAGAGATTGTGCTGGTTTAGTAAAGTAGAGGTTGTAGGTTCTCTGAGATTGCATTAGCCACAGGCAGTTGACTGGTTACTTATATTTTCTAATACAGTATCTTGCTACATAGCCAGGCAGATCTTGAACTTGGGATTCTCCTGCTTCAGTCTCCTGAGTGCTGGCAGTGAAAGCATGCACTAGCAAGCAAGCTGCTTTAAAAGTACAAAATACATTGAGAATCAGGCATGTCCCCTGTAACAAGAGGAAAATTAGTATAAACATAAATAAGATAAATAAACTTGGTCCCTGGAATTGGGTGTGTGTACAAGTCCTCTAAACATGAGTGTATGAATGACACTCCAGATCAGAACCACATCTCACACATCTAAATATTCCATTTAAATAGTTAATTACTTCTGGTTGTACACTACCTATATAAGTTCCACTGTGTGTATGTGGTGTGTATGTTTGTACATGTGCTAGTTATATGTGCATGCACATGGAGGCTGGTGGATTATCTTTCCTCAGTGACTTTCCACCTTTTTTTAAAGGTTTTTTTTTTTTTAAATGTGTGTGGGTTTTACCTGCATGTATGTCTATATAACATGTGCTGCAGTTCCCAAAGAGGCCAGAAGAGGGTGTTGGGTCCCCTGGAAATAGAGTTGTGGACATGTGTTAAGTTACCATGTGGGTGCTAGGAATCAAATCCAGGTCCTCTGGAAGAGTAGCCAGCAGCAGTTTTTAACTGCTGAACTCTTTCTCTAGCCCTTTCTCTTTCTCTCATTTTTTTGAGACAGGGCTGTCACTGAACCTTAAGCTCACTGATTCAGCTAGACTGGCTGGCCAATGAACTCCAGAGAATCACTATTCTCTGCTTCAGTCCCAGGACTGCAGTTACAGATGTCTGTTGCCACACCTGACTTTTAGTTAGGTGCTGGGTATCCAAACTTACATCATCGTGCTTGCTTATTAAACCATTTCCTCATCCCCATGAATTTCTCTTTAGACATTAAAAGTAAGATTAAAAATTGAAAGAATGGGGCTGGGAGAGATGATTTAGCAGTTAAGAGAGCTTGAAACTCAATCATGAAAACCAGAGTTTGGATCACAGCACCATCACCCACATCAGGTGGCTCACAAACATCTATAACTCCAGCACCAAGGGATCCAATGCCCTCTTCTGGCCTGTATGAGTACCCATACACACAAGTGTGTACATACACTCACACAGACATGCCACATAAATAAAATTTTTAAAAAATGTTTAAGCAAAAGAATGAAAAACATATACCATGTAGTCACTAATCAAAAGAGAGTTGGTGAGAAGAGACCACTCTTCCATACAGAGGAAAATAAAAGACTGTCTGATGATGCTCTTCTTTCCAGGAGGGTATTCTTGAGTGATTTGCTTCTAAAAAATAGTTTGCCCAGAAAATAATAGAGAAATATGACATGAAAACAAAAGGAGGGCTATTGAGGGGAGGAAGGGACCCAGCAAGAGGGGTCATGTGGATGGGAAGGGCCATGGGCAGGAAAGATAAAAACAGCATGTGAAAATGTCATAGTGAAGCCCATGTACTATATACAAACCTAAAAATTAATTAAAAATCGGATTGTAAAGAAAACCATATTAAGCTTCATGAAGAAACACCCAGGCTACAGGTTTAGCATCACAATGATGTTGTGTGGTTGTCATGTGACCTGATGTAATATGATGGTGCTCTTTCCAAAATGTATTCTAATTATGAAACAAATATGTACATACTTAAATTTTGGAACATTTTCCAAAATACCTGACCAATGTGTGTCAGTGCCATAAAAGACAAAGACTGAGAAACAGTTACTCACAGAGGAGGTGGGAGCGTGACAGTGGGGTGTAGGGTGGAGTCCTGAGATAGAAAGGACCAGTAGTGGGAGAGACACAGGGTCACAGTGGGGCTGAGAGCTTAGCTTGGAGCAGTGCACCAGCACTGGACTCCTGTTGGGATGAACTTTCAGTGACAATATAAGAAACATCAAGGGGAAAACTGATGAAACAGATATGGGTATTTGTACTATTTCACAACTTTGTATAATCTGCAAAATTCCAAAATAAATGCTTCTTTTTAAAAAAGAAAACAAGCCGGGCGGTGGTGACACATGCCTTTAATCCCAGCACTTGGGAGGCAGAGGCAGGCGGATCTCTGTGAGTTTGAGGCCAGCCTCGTCTACCAAGTGAGTTCCAGGGAAGGCGCAAAGCTACATAGAGAAACCCTGTCTCGAAAAAACCAAAAAAAATAAAATAAAATAAAATAAAATAAAGTTATTAGAACTATATTTATGCTTATAATTTTGGCAATTTAGATAAAATGCATAAATTCCTTCAAATGCATAAATCCAGAAAGTGACTTGAGAATAAAAGATGTAAATGTTATTATTCTGTTTAAAAACAAGTGCATGTGTGATCAAAACTTTTGAAGACAAATATAATTATATATAAAGTTTTTCAGAACATTGAGGTAAAAAGAACAACCTTCAGTTTTATTTCATGAAGTCAGCATTACCCTGAGATCAAAATAAAACACATTTTTAAAATGAAACTATAGTCTGACATGCCTTATAAATAAAGATGAAATTTTAAACAAAATATTAATAAATTGAATCTAATAAATAAAAAAATAAAACACAGTGATCAGTTTAATACAGTTTGGAAATCAATTTGAGTTCCTACCCAATCAAAAGGCTAGAAGAGAAAACTAGATCAAGAGAGCTGCAAAAAGCACACGTATTTTAGGAAAAAGTCAAGACAAGAGGCAAGAGGACCATCTAGGAAGGACTACTCACATGAAGCCCGGTGGGGAAACTGAAGGTTCAAGCTAGCTAACTAAGACGAAATGAAGGAAGGAAATCTCTGAAGATTAGAAAGTTAGGTAGGGGCTGGAGCGATGCCTCATTTGGCACAGTACCTATTGCACAAGCATGAGGACCTGAGTTTGACCCCAGCACCCATGTTAAAAACCCAGATGCCAAAGAGTGTATCTCTAACCCCAAGGCTGAGGGAAGGCTAGGGACAGGCAGATCCCTAGAGCACGTTGACTGGCCAGCCAGCCTTGTTGAATGAGCCTCAGGTTCAGTGAGAAACTCTGGCTTAAAAGAAATAACATCCAGAGTAATTGAGGAAGATACTGGATATCAACCCTCGGCCTATACATACACACAATGAAGTAAGTAAACGTTGTTACTCAGACAACATGATCCTGTATATAGAAAATCTTAAGGAGTCTCAAAAATGGATTTAGGAGGGACACAGGAAAATGTCACTATACAAAATTCAAATATATTCCTATATACTTGAAATGAGCAATTGAAAAAGATTTTTAGAGTGCCATTTAAAATAGCATGCAAAATACAAAATACATTTAACAACAACAAAAAAAAAATGTATGCTGTAAGCTATAAAATATTTGAGAAAAAAATTTTTGAAAGACCTAAATAAATGGAGAGCTATTCCATGTTTTGGATTGGAAGACTCAATATTTTTAAGATGTTAATTTGCCTAAATTGATCTATAGATTCAATATAATCCCAACCAAAATTCCAGATGGCTTTTTTTTTTTTTTTTTTTTTTGGAAAACTTGACAAGCTAATTCTAACATGTATATATGTGAATATGCTAAAGAACTAGAGTAGCCAAGACAGTATTGAAAAGAAAGCTAAAGCTGTAAGACTTTCATTACCTGCCTGTGAGACTTGGAACAAAGTGACATACCAAGACAGCTCATAGACTCAGGAAGAATTCAGAAGGAGACCTTCCCATGAGCAGGAGCTTGGTCTTGACTGGGTTCTCTTTCCCCTAAATAAATGTGCTGAAACAGCTGGTGTCGTTATGCAAAAAAGGACCTTGACTTTCACCTCACGCAGATACTAGCTCACAGTGGATGAAGCTAGAGTGGCAAAGCAAGCAGAAGAAGGCATGAAAGTCTAAATGAATGTGAGGTGGGCAAAGATTTTTTAGCTAGCTCACAAAAGGCAAGCATCATAAAAGAAAATCATGAGGTCGACCTCAAGATGATAAATGCTTACCTCCAACAAACACTGGCATTTAATAAAGAGACAAACTATAGGCATAGAAAATATTTTCAGTTTTGTCATTAAAGAAATAAAGCTTTGGGCCAGGTGAGTTTGCTCAATAGATAAAGCAATTGCTTCCAAACCTACCAACCTAAGCCTGTCCAGAGACATGGTGGAATGTAGCTAGAATTTTCCTGCCTTGCCCACAGTCAGGACAAACCTCTGACACCAGCCAGTCCCACAGCCGCTCAGACCCAACCAAGTAAACACAGAGACTTATATTGCTTACAAACTGTATGGCAGTGGCAGGTTTCTTGCTAACTGTTCTTATATCTTAAATTAATCCATTTCCATAAATCTATACCTTGCCACATGGCTCGTGGCTTACTGGTGTCTTCACATGCTGCTTGTCATGGAGGGGGCTGTCAGTGTCTCTCCCTGCGTTCCTGTTCCAATTCTCCTCTCTGTTAGTCCCGCCTATACTTCCTGCCTGGCCACTGGCCAATCAGTGTTTTATTTATTGACCAATCAGAGCAATTTAACATACAGACCATCCCACAGCAGTGGAAGGAGAAAACTGGTTCCTGTAAGTTGTCCTCTGACCTCACACATACATTGCGACATGTGTGACCACTCTGCCCCAACACACACACACAAAATAAGCAAATGTAATTTAAAATTTTAAAGGAAGAGTCCTGTCCAAAATATGTGAAGAAACACTAAGACTCAGTAATATGAGAGCCCAATAATTCAAGTGTACAAAAGATGCAAGAAGAACATCACAAAAATGTTCACTTAGCCAACAAGTACATGAAAAGATATGTAGCATCATTAGGTGGAGGGTACAAATTAATACCACAGTGATGGATGACTATGTACCCATTGGTATGCTAAAATAAAAGCTTATAACCCTACATCTTGTACATATGTTTACTCTGTGACCAAACACACTAGTAGGTATCTGTTGAAGAAAATGAAAACTTGTATACACACAGATGATTGAACACTTTAAGCAGCTTTGTTCATAATTACCCCCAATTTAAAAAAAAAAGATCCCTGTGTCCATCATCAGACAAACATATAACCAAGTAATGTATGCTCATAAAATGGAATCCTACTCAGCAATCAAAAGAAACTACTGATTTACCCAACAAAATAGATATCACCACTATTTTATGATTAGTGAAAGGATCTACTAGTAAAACATTCTGATATAGACCCAGTTAGAGGTAGTTAGAGGTAGACATCAGATGAGGAGATTTCCAGGACTTTATTGCCCAAAGGGATGTACTTGTTCTGTGTCTTGATTGTCATGGTAGACTTGTGAGTATTTGTCTCTTTAAAAGCTGTATAGATCTAGGAGCTAGGGAGCTATCTCAGTTGGTAAAGTCCTTGCCACTCGAGCATGAGGTCCTGAGTCCAGCCCCTTGAACCCAATTTAAAAACCAGGTGTAGCAGCTCACACTTGGAATCCCAGCAGTGAAGAGGTAGGGTCTCTGGTGCTCACTGCCCAGCCAGCATAGCCTAATCAGCAAGCCCCAGGTCCCAGAGAGACCCTATTAGAGAACAAGGTAGGCCAGGCGTGGTGGTGGAGGTGGATATCTGTGAAATCCAGGCCAGCCAGAGCTACTCAGTGAGACTGTCTCGTGAAGCACACATACAAACAACAGCAACAACAAAAAAGGTAGACTTCTGAGGAACAGCACTCTAGGTTGACCACTGTCTTGTGCTCAAAGTTTGTGCACACCCACTCACAAGTACACATACACACAAATTGTAGAACTATTCACTGAAAGTGATAAGTTGTAACATGTATGTCACACCCCAGTAAGGCTGACTTTAAGGACTGACACCACAAGTATTTTTTAAATTAGTTTTTAGGTTTATTTTTATTTTATTTGTATAGGTATTTTACCTACATGTATGTCTTCAAAGATCAGAAGAGGGCATTGAATACCCTAGAACTGGAGTTACACACAGGTGTGAGCTGCCATGTGGATACCAGGAACCAAACACAGGTCCTCTCCAAGAGCAGCCAGTGCTCTTGAGTAGCGAGTGCTACTGAGCCAATCTCTTCAGGCCTGGCACCAGAAGTATTATCTGTGATGTAGAGCAGCTTGCCTAGAGCTGTTATCACAGCTCATGGGCATAGGAAAACAGTTAATGGTTTTCTAGGAAGCTAACACAGATCTACCACAATACCAGGCAGCTCCACTCCTAGGTGCTCATCTAAGAGAAAGAAAAGCAACATCTAGCAGGCTTTTTCATGAGTGTAATCACTGCTCATGACACTGATTACAGCCTGAATGTGGGATTTACATAGATAAAGTGTTGTAGCCTTTATTTCTTTATACTGAGTGAAAAGAAACCTGAGTCAAGAAGATAGATATTGTTTTATTCATGAACATTGTAAAGGAGAGAGAGAGATGGCCTAGATAGACAATGTAGCCTGGGTAGAAACAACTCAGGGGCAGTTAGTGGGGTGAGGAAGTGGCCTGTCCCTGATCTTGGTGAGGTGTATAAACTGTCAAAACTCATCAGACTACCCTTACAAAATGCACACATTCTCTTACCATAAGTTTTGACTTCATAAAGTTAAAGAGAAGAGGCCTTAGAAATTAATTTAGAAAGGGTTCCAATATTGAGTTTTTGGGCCAGCTGAGTCCTTATGTTTTATGAAATTGAGCAAAGGGTAACTTTGGAGCAGGGTGGCTCTTGATTTTCTGTAGCTACTGTGACCATTTACTTGTGAGTTGATAATTGTAGCTCTGTTAGCTTCTCTACCCTTATGTGAAAAGGGAGGTGAGGCTGGCACAGTTAATGCCTCCTACTTTGCTAATTTCAATGAAACTTTCAATATACTGTTTGACTGACAGTATTGCATTGTTCCTGGCTATGAACTTGGGAGGAGAAATATAGCAAGAATATTTCATCCTTATTGATCTAAAGCCAGCTTACAGATTTCATGTTTATCTCAAGTCTTCCTGGAGTCTCTTAATGCCATGTCTTTCTAGAAGCCAAGATTCCTCCAGCCCTTAGAGATATGCTAAGAGCTCCATTCTGTGGATGATCCCAGCCATGCACATGCAAAACATGTGTTGCAGGGTCCTCCTTCAGATCTCTACTGTCTAATGGACCATTTACTGATTTAGCAGCAGGCATTTAATGGGCACTAACTGTGGTCCAGGTTTTACGATTAAGATGCCACTCTTTTTTGTCCATGAGGTCACAAGCTGGTTGGTGTAAGCTAGTGGATAACTGGGTGGCTTGTTTTATCCCTACTTCTCCAGTTGCAACCCACTCTCCATGTTGTCAAAGATGGCATACTCCAGCACACAAGTACCACTCCCTGATTAACAGTCCTATGATGGTGTCTCACTTTTCTGTGTGTGAAATTAAAGGGCTACATATAGCTCTTTCGAGTCCAGTCTGCTGACCTCTCCTGCCTCATCTCTTGTCACCATCCTGCCCACTTTCATTTTATACCAGTAGCTTTGCCTCTGTCTATAGGAGCCCAAGGCATGTCTAGTCAAAGCATCACCAGTGGGTAGATCTGTGACCAGTTTAGGAATGGACATTTTCATCCTTTATTTGTTCAGCCAAAAGGTTTGGGTGTGTGGTCAGTGTACTGGACACACTAAAAACAATTAAGAAGCAGTCACCATCCTGCCAGCAGAAGGCACGGTTAACTGGAAGATGAGGCCGAGTGCTGGAACTATCCATGAGCAAGATGAGCTAGGGAAGAGCATCACAGTCTGCTGTGGATGGGCTTTCTGTACGCTGTGAATATGTGTTGCTACCATTGGTTAATAAATAAGCTTAGAGGCAGGTAGGATTCTTTTAGTATTCTGGGTTTTTTGTTTTTCTATATGAAGTTGAGTATTATTCCTTCCAAGTCTGTGAAGAATTGTGTTGAGATTTTGATGGGGATTGCATTGAATCTGTAGATTGCTTCTGGTAAGATTGCCATTTTTACTATGTTGATCCTGCCTATCCATGAGCATGGGAGATCTTTCCATTTTCTGATATCTTCTTCAACTTCTTTCTTTAGAGACTTAAAGTTCTTATCAAAAAGGTCCATCACTTGTTTAGTTAGGATGACTCTGACTTATAATAAGTTTTGTGTTGCCCAATCACTGGGCAAGCTTTAGTGAAACATTTCACTATTAGGATAAGAATTTGTACTGTATCAAGCTAATGAAAGAAAATGCTGGCCGTACTTTCTAATGAAAGAAAATACTGGCCGTCCTTTCAGGAGGGGAGGCTAAAATCTTTTTAGATTATGGATTAGTCTATAGAAAAATGTCTGTCGTAAATCAAACAGAGAAGGGAAAGACGAATAGGAATTTCACTTACACAACTTAAGTAAAACATAGCTCTCTGAACAGATGAAGGTAGGTTTCTTCTATATCCCAGAATCTAACCAATATTTATATGTATAATTCAGCTATCATTTGGCTTAAAAGAGCTTATTAGGAAATGTTATCATTTTTACTATTTTCTACAGAGAAAATATTTTACTGTTTAAAATAACTCTGGACTTTTGAATTATATTATGTTAAAAATAAAATAAAATAGAAAAAAAAGAGCTAGCTATTAAGAAGCCTGAGCCATAGACCAAACAGCTTGTAATTAATATATAAGCCTCTGAGTAATTATTTTATTAGCAGCTGCAGGTCTGTGGGTGGGAGAGATTTGTCCGGACCAGGGGCCTGGGCAGGACCAAGAAACTTCCTCCTGCAACAGTCCAACACAGTCAGAAGAGACGTTTAGGAAGGACAAAAGGTGAGCCCAAGAAGCAGAGGAAGGACCAATGGTAGGTTTGGTCAAAAGCACAAGTTTGGACTTGAAATGGGGTCAGTGGGAAATGAACTAAAAAGCCAGTGGTATGCCAAGTTCCACCCTATGATGTGTCCCAGTCCTAAGGGGATCCTGCTTTTCACTGTTTCTCAGCTTCCCAAAATCTGGCCAAAGCTTCCCTCTGTCCCACATCAACAAATACATGACTTGAGTGTGGGAGACAGTTGCATGCATGGTGTCACCTCTGTCCAGCATGTAGTCCTTCATCCTTTCAGATTTTAAGGAATTGTCTTTGTTCTGCACTGGGCTGCCCACCACCAGTGTCCACTCTACTTATGCATTCCAAGCAGGAAGCAAAGGAGCATCATGACCCAGCACACCTTGGCCAGGGTGTGTGTATATGATTTGTCAACAATCGAAGGCTTTATGGGGCTTCATTAAAGACGCCGGGGCAGGAGCACTGTGGGACATCAGAAGAGCCCTCAGCAGTAAACCACAACTCTGAGCTTTGGAATGCAGTAAATGTTTAAGAGACTTCCTTCCTTTCATTACTGAATTTTACTTCACTTTTATACTAGTAAAGAGTTGTGTTTTATTGGTTGAAATTTCTTGATTCCGTTTTCCCCAGGTCTGTTTAAAGCTACATTTTATCTTTGAGGATGTTTGGCTCACCATGGAGGAAGTGCTGCCAGCGAATTCAATTAACTGGCAGAGCTCACAGATATTGTACATGGATTTCTTTTTTTTTTTTCCCTCCTTTTTCACAACTGCTACATAAACACAGCTGGGTTTAATATTTGTTGAAACAAAGATTTAACTTGAATCATTTTACCCCGGGTAATTAATGCTTGGAATGCTGGTTCCTCCGCTTGCTTTGTAATCCTCTGCGTTCCTTACTTGTGCTATGTAGATAATGAAGTGTGCTCCTCCAGGTCTTCGCCCTGCCTTAAAACTGCTTAATATTTGGCCGTTCCCACTAGAGAGCAGATGCTTTTCTTTGCAAGAATTGAATTTCTGTCAGCTCTTTTATGCATCATGTGTTTGGAACTGTAAGTGGATCAAGTTGTTCATCACAGCAGGGACACTGTGAAACACATCTATTACACACACTTCCCACCCCCACCCTACTTCCTGTTTTCTTCCCTCCCCTGAGGAGGTAGAGATGCCCACATCCCCTTGGGAGATACCTCACTCTGTGTGGATATACCCATGTGATCTGGCTATACACCATGGATCTGGCCTGACTGCCTCCCCAAACATGGAAATCTATATCCCTTCAGCCCTGTCTTACTGCTGAGACAAACTCTGCTTTTATCTTGGTAAACACCAAACACTTCATTAAATCCCAAATACACACCGAGTTTGGGTCACTAAATAAATCCACTAAGCCCAGCATAATGAGTGACATTCCAGTAATTGATGCCCTAGAAAATGTTCATTGTGAACCCATTATTCTTTTTTGATGCTAAAATTGGGGCTTGGGTAATTTTGGCTTTGGAGTTGGGCTAATGTAGAATAAAACCACTATCTATTAGGCACCTACTGTATGCCAGGCACCATCTAGGGGCTTTGAAAGTCTTGATGTTTGATCCGTATAACAATTCTTTAAAAAAAAAAAAAAGTGAAAGCATGTTTTAGGGATGCTCCTGTAGTGATAGCTCATCCTTGGGCCTTACAACACAAGGGTGGGAATGAACTAAGGCAGGGTCTTAGTGGGTGTCACTTAGTTTGCAGGTACTGTTGTGGCACATTCACTGGTCTCCAGAGATAGGCTGATGTATTACAGTCATTAAAGTGAACTGGTAAGGCAGATTTTGCTTTTGAAGAAAGTCATCAGTCTTTTGACAAACATTTGTAGTCAACTGGGTCTTCTTCTAAGCACTTTTCATTAGGGCTGAGCAGTAGTGCCCTGGATCATGAGAAATCTGAGTCCCCCTTTGCTTTTATTTCCTAGTCTGTTTGTTGTTAATGTTGGTAGTTTTAAAAAGTGATAGAGGTTATGTTGTTTAAAAAAAAAAAACAAGTGTCTAACTTTCCTTTTGAAAGCACCTCTGCTTTTTCAAAGGTAACTTACATTTTATTTTGTGTGTTCTATTTGCAAGAGAATGCTTCTTGGTTTATTCACGTTGACAACTGAAAAGTCTTAGACCTAATTAAAAGAATTTTCACAAGCACCTTTACTGAACCATTTCATTACGCAGCACTGCACAGATTGCATTGTGAAGCATGGTGATGGTTTAAATCTGACCTTTAATCCTGAACTGCCAGGAGTTTGGAGGGGGGCTGCTTTAAAAATACTCCCCCAAAGCATACATGCATATGCTTGCACATATTTGGTTAGAATTAATCTTTTTATTGAATGGCTACCTACTAATATGTCACTTTGAGCTCAGATCCACTTTGAGTTTGGATAAGATTTTTCTAGCTTCGGTGTGTGTGTGTGTGTGTGTGTGTGTGTGTGTGTGTGTGTGTGTGTGTGGTGTTAAAGCTGAATTGTTTTATAGAAAAAACAAAGACAATTTTACTTACTCTGGACCAAAAAAAGGGGCGGGAGGATTGGAGCAAGTGGATTTTGCAAATGAGTAGAAGAGTAGGAAAGTGCAAGCATCTTGGCTACTGTGTGTTTCTCTCTTGGAAAAAGGCTGGAGTACATGTGGACATACTGGACCCTTCCTGGACATTTTTAGTAGCTAGTGAAAGTAGGAATCTTTTGGTTTTGGTTTTTTAATTATATTTTTCATTCCAAGAATAGCATTCTAAGAATTTGAGACTTTTCCATAGGATACTCACTAGAACCATTATGGCATAGTGAAATAAGCATTCACATAATGAAAATTGATCCTTTTGTCTGACAAAAAGCTGGCTAGAATTAGGACACTTGTGTCTAACATTCTGACTTACATGTAGCCCGCGAGTTGTCAGGAGAGATGGAGGAAACAGAGATCAGGATCTCCAGGGTCATCACCTGTACCACCACAGAGCTCCACATAACTAGTATAGCCCTACACTCCCCCACAGAGAACCAAGAGCTTTGTGGGGGAAATGGGATGCAGAAGATGCAATTAAACCCAACTGAGGTCAAGGTCCAACCATATTCTCAAGAAAGAAATAGAAAAACAGGGAATGAGAGGAAGCAGTAATGGAGATGTATTAGGTTGGGAGACAGTAAGCCAGTGTCACAGACGAGTGCAATTTGCTGCACTAAGAGATCCTGGCAGCAGTGAAAATTAACAAGCTAACATAGTCTGTGGATGGAACAGACCCAGGCTTGACTCTGGCTTCTGCCCACCACTGGATTGTCTATAAGATGGAGGCCTAAGTCTCAGTTTTCTCATCTATGTAGTGGGAATAACAGATCGAGCTCACTCAGTTTTTCTGGTCTTCATCTGAGGCTGAGCGTGGAAACACTTGCTGTGTTGTTTACTAGATAGCAGGGAGTTCCCGTCTCTCTCTTGACAGGTCCATAGTTCTTCCAGAAGTTGTCACTGGAAAGAGAGTGCTGTGAGATTACCTCCACATGCTAACACTTCTGCTTCAGATTTGAGACAAGAACTAACAGGAATAAAGAGATTAACCAGGGGCTGAGGAAATAGCTCAGTGGATAAAATGTGAGAACCTGAGTTAGGATCCACACCAACCACTTAAAAGAAGCCAAAAACAACAGCATGCCAGTAGTCTGAGAGCTGGGGAAGGAGAGCTAGGAGGGTCCCTGCAGCTTAGAGGCCATTCAGTGTAGCCAAACAGGTTCAGTGTAAGACTGTCTCAAAATAAGGTGGATGGATTGATATAAACAGAGGCTTTTTTCTGTCCCACCTGGTCCCATAGCTGTTTCCAAATTGTCACTCAGAGGCTTAGTATTAATTATAAATGTTTGGCCAATGGCTCAAGCTTACTACTAGCTAAGTCTTACATTTAAATTAACCCATTTCTATCAATCTATGTATTGCCATGTGGCCATGGTGTTACAGGTCTGCTCCTTGGGCAGCCAGCTGGCTGGCACCTGCCCCTGGCTCTGCCCTTCTTTTCCCTATATCTCTGCATGGCTCTATCCTGCCTTGCTATAGGCCAAAGCAGTGGTAATAAAACCAATGGTAATAAAACATATTCACAGTGTACAGAAAGACCAGCCCACAGATTTTCCCCCTTTTTGTCTAATTAAAACGGAAGGTTTTAACCTTAACATAGTAAAATTATGTACAACAAAAATAGTTATCAAGTAAGAATCAGTTACAATATCTAGTCTATTTTTATTTGACAAAATCAAAGAAAATACTCTATCATCTATCCTATCTTTGTGAGTATAAAGTTTCATATCGAATTTACCTTTTATCATAATGAATTATATAATTATCATATAATTATAACTATCTAGTTTTCAACTCCATCAAAGACTCCAGAAGGATATACTATTACATCAGTAAACAGGAAGTGCATTGTAGGCAACTTCCAAAACTCTAGAAATGACAGAGACATTTGGCTGCCTGGACGGTCACCCAAAGTTGTTCTGTAACATTGGAGCATCTATCTTCAGCCCATAGGCCTAGAGTATCTGGCAGACTTCTCGGTGAAGCAGGAAATTTGAAGGACTGTCCCACCTATTTTGGCAAAGTTCATCAGTCACTTCTCTGCGTCCTATAGAATGTCCGGTAATTTCTTCTGTGAAGCAGGAGCCTGAAGGACCATCCCACCTTGTTTTGGCAAAGTTTAGTGGTCACTTTCCTGTGGGTCCTGCATGTTTGTATAGCATATTGTCAAGCAGTCCAGGCAAGAGCAATTTCTTGCCCAAGTGGCTAGCCTTGCCACATTGAAAGTAAACTCCATAAGGAGTTTCTTTGATGTCCATCATCCTCTTTGAAGTAATTGGTACTGCCAGCAGATGTGTCTCACTGTTGAGAAAACTGTAAGTTCTTAAAACATCTTAAATGCCATATTTTGTAGGTCTTTGAAGTGTTTGAAGATTACCTATCTAATTGAAATATATCTTTGTATACCTAGAAAACCTAACTGTTATGGCTATAAGTTTGACTATGACTGACTATTAATCTGTATTTTTTAGTTTACATTTTTAAATGAGCTGTATAAACATAATACCTTAAATAAGACTATAAATATACATTATAACAAAATTGATATTAAATTTGTATCAATAAGCTAAAATCCATACCAATGTAAAATATTTTAAGACTAACAGTTGTTTTTTGGATTTAAGTAGATTCAATAATCTACCCTTCTTTTCATAATAATCTACCCTTTTCCCCATCATTTCTATATCATATGCCCCTTTCTTCTTTACAAAGGATTGACTATGACCACTAACAATTTATAACCAACTCCACCCCCCTTAAATGAAAACGAACATTCATAAACAATATTTTGGGAATTTGGGCATAATTCTCTAGAATACTTCCTGTTTATTGGGGGTACTGGTAATCTTATGGGGACCTATGAAAATTTAGAAATATGATCAAATCCTGACTGGGGTATTTTGTGATCTGGTCCATCTCAGCCACCATCCTTAAAGCTGTTTTGGATGCAGAACTCAGAGGAAACTGTAATAGAGGTGTATTTAAACATTAGATCATCTGGGCCATCCATTTTTATTGGTGTCTGGTCCCCTTGTCCTGAAAATATATAGACTTTTAAAAGTAACATACATATCTGCATCAATACAAATATAAACTGTGCATTGTACAAAGATAATTTTTTGTTTTATGTTTGGATAGGTAAAATATATGTTATGTGTCTTATAGTTATTTTAGGTTTATTTTCTCCTGTCTGTAGTTAGGATTTCAGGGGGTCTTCCTCAATCAAATATGATCTTTCTTTTTTGTTTGTTTGTTTGTTTGTTTTGTTTTTCCAAGGCAGGGTTTCTCTGTGTAGTTTTGGTGCCTGTCCTGGATCTCACTCTGTAGACCAGGCTGGCCTCGAACTCACAGAGATCCACCTGACTCTGCCTCCCAAGTACTGGGTTTAAAGGTGTGCGCCTCCATCGCCCAGTCTCTTATTTCCTTTTGTTCAAAAAGCAGAACATCTTTTCCAAAGTAACATATCTTCTGACTTCAACCTTGGAATCAAGGTATTTCCAAAATATACAAGTTGCTTTAATGTAGCAGCCTCTACAATCAAATGTCTCGTAGCAGTTAAAAAAAATCCCAAAGACAACACAATAATATATAGACTCTCTGTGTATTCTCCATCTTTGTGTGGCTTTTTAAAATATTACTTTACTACTTTTTTAAGGACTTTATTATTTTTAAACTATATATCTTTTTTTATGACTGTCTATACCTTCTCTTTTCTATATCTCAAGCCTATGCACATTTTTTAAACATACTGTGACCTGTTGAGAGGTTTCTTTTGTCTGAATCCATTTCCATTGTGTGTCTTTAACCCTTTGTCTGTATAAGCAAAAACCTTAACCTGACTTGAAGCACACTGCTGGAGCTTGTGCTGATAGCTTAAGCCAGCAGGCAGGTGCTAGGAGAAACCTCTCTGTGAGAAGCCCCTGTGAGAGACTGCAGAAAACCACCACATGGCTTAGCTCATGGCAGTTCGTGGCCAGCTCCATTTCTTGGTTACTATGGCTGGCATGAGAGACTAGGAAGCCCAGTTTGGCTCCCTTTCTATGCATTAGAACCTTTTTAAAGCTTTCTCGGGTTTTATGTGGCTGTATGGGCCCCACATTGGGCAACATTTGTAAATGGAGGCTTTTTTCTGTCCTGCCCAGTCCCATAGCTGTTTCCAAATAATCACTCAGAGACTTAATATTAATTATAAATGTTTGGCCAATGGCTCAGGCTTATTACTGGCTAGCTCTTACATTTAAATTAACTCATTTCTATTGATCTATGTATTGCCACATGGCCATGATTTTACTGGTCTGCTGGCATGTTGCTCCTTGGGCAGCTAGATGGCATCTGACCCTGGGCTCCACGCTTCTTTGACCTGTTGGATTGGATTTCCTGCTTGGATTCCTGCTTGGCTCTATTCTGCCTTGCTATAGGCCAAAGCAGCTTCTTTATTATTAACCAATGGTAATAAAACATATTCACAGTGTACAGAAAGACCATCCCACAGCAGGTTGGAGAGGTGGTTCAGCTGATTAAAGTGCTTGTTCAGAAATGTAAGGGCCAGAGTTTGTATCCCCAGCACCCACATAAAATCCAGGAGGTCTTAGTGAACCACTTGTAAACTCAGGGTGCAGATAGTGGAGATGGGCTTCTTGAAGCAAGCTTGCTAGCTAAACTAACCAAATCCATGAGTTGTAGATTCAGCAAGAGACCTTGCTTTGAAAAATAAGGTGGAAAGTCATCAATGAAGACACCCTCACATATATACACCAATAAAAGGGTACAGGACAATAAAGAAAGACACCTAGCATTGATCTCTGACCTCAACCAGTACACTCACCAATAAATAAATAGACTAGGCCAATTTTTACGACTAAGTGGAAAGAGGACAAAGTGAGCCCCCCAGCTCTGCAGAGGAGAAAGCAAGTCACTCTGCCCTCTGGACCCAGCCATGCCCCAGGGATTTAGGAACAAAGTCTTAATGTGTAGTTTATTCAAGAAAGGAGGACAATCAGTTTGTTTGGGGGAAAATGTGACTCTCTGTCCCTTCTGGTGTCTAATTTGTCAAACTAGCAAACACTGGACTCCAATTCATATATACGCAGCAGTTAGTACAACTCCTTGAGCCAAACTTGAAAAGAACTGTATCTCTAGTCAAGTGTTGTGCCTACACTGTAGAGGGCCTTGGTCAGTCTGTTAGAAAAGACAGGCCTGAATTGGCTGTTGTCAAATTCATCATTACTCATTGTTGTGTGGTGGTAGAGAGAAGGAACAGTGGAGTACATAGCAGGAGAACCTTGATCTAGTCTGTGGTATCAGACTGAGATGTAGCATTTGAACAGGGCCCTATGCCATCCAGTATGGTATCTGCTATTCATATGTGACCATTTAAATTCAAATTGAATAAAGTAAAATACAACCTTTTTCAGTTGTACTAGACACATTTCAAGCACTCTGAGCAATCTATTTTTGAACAGCATTGAGCAGGAAATAGATCATTCCCATCATTGTATAAAATTCAGTTGGAAATTTCCAAATTGTAAGTTAAGAGGGTAATGGTAAGTGAGAGCACTCCAAATAGGAAGTAGTCTATGCAAAAGTCCTGGGGTGGAAGGGAAGACAGTGGAGCTAGAGCTCAAGAGTAACCAAGGAGGTGGGAGAACCTCATCTTAGTGACACAGCCCCAGGCCTTGCTAGCAAAAACTGGCTAAGAATATCTTGGATATGACATTTTATACATTATAGTATGCCATATTAACTCTCTCACCCCTAGGCCACAAGTTACAACCAAATGAAGAGACATACCTGTTGTTAAGTGCTGCTAGGTGTTGCAAGGGTTATCCTCCCCCTTCAGTGGACAAAGACCTGCAATCTGTTGTTACCACATCTAACTTCCTTTAGCTCTTTATGTATCACATGCCTTTAATTCCAGAATTAAAGGGGGGTGGGGGTGGAGCAGAGGCAGCTCTCTGTAAGTTCCAGGCCTACCAGGTCTACATAGTTCTAGGACAGCCAGGGCTACATAGACATGTTTAAAAAAATAAATAAATAAAAGCTTAAAAATGAGATAATAGATGGTTATATATAGGATGTGGAACCCCTTTTTTAACTAGGAGTGAGCTCATTCATACTGAATGTTGGGAGCTGGATTAGAAGGAGCTCACCTCATCCACTGTCTGCAGCTCCATCCTAGCACATCTTGAGCATTGGGTACCAACATTGATTTGTGAGCCCTGAGAATGATCTACAGGATTTGATAAGGGGCCTCACAGAAGTTTGATAGCTTTTTAAAAAATTAATATTGGGGATTTTGTTATAGGTTTCAGTAAAGAATATTAGTAGTAGGATGTGAGGCCTTACAAGTCAAGTAGAAGGCAAAGCTGAAAGCATGGCTTGCTAAAATGCTGTAGAAGGCTTTGGAAGTTGGACCTTATTGTATTAGCATCAGGGAGCCCCTGAAGATTTCAGAGGAAGCGTGATTCACTCTTTTCTTTTCTGAAGATTATGCAGTTCAAAGATGGATTAGACCTGGGAGAAAATGGAGAAGGAAACACCAGCTTAAGGACATTTCTAGTAGTCCTGGTGGAAGATAACATTTGGACTGATGACAAAACAAAATACTGGGTAGCCTACTACATCCCTTCATAGCCATTCTACCCAAATTCCTACAATGTCTGTGAATGGCCAGTATAAGGGAACTGAAGTCCAACAGGTAGAAAAAGTAGGAAGACAAATCACCAGTCCCAGGCCTTAGCTAAGATGACTGCACCCCTGTGCTGCAGCCTGAAGAGTCAATGGGAAGCTGATGATGCCAAGAGACGACAGAGGCTAGGGACCCAGCACAAAGACACAATGTAGGGGTAGGCTGAGGGAGGGCAATGCCACCCTGTCATTCTACTTACTCCCTGTGTATTCCCTCCCACTCATTCCATATGTAGGTGCTTGTTTGCCTTGCCATTGAGCTAAATCTCGTGCAGTGGATGGGTATCAGTCTGTCCCCTCCTCCCCAACCTGGGTCCTTTCCAACTGAGATCAGCTCCTAGCCATGAAGAATGTGGTCCTAGCTCAACATTATTCCAAGCAAAGCTGCTGCTGTATTGCCCTTCCCAAGCTCATTCACTTGTTCTTTTATTCTTCAGGAAGTGCTTCACTGAGGGATCTGGGCTAGCAAGAGATTTGGTAGACAGCAGCCCATGGCAGAACCACATACATGGTCCACAGGCCTAGCTTAGTGGTCAAAAGAGAATTCACAGATGGGGGGACATCTGGATTCCCTTTCCTTTACCCCAAGGCAGTGGCTAATTTGACTATTAAAGAAAAATACCTCACTCTACTTCTTTATTATGAAAATAACATGCCTTTTTATAAAGGATAATCAAAACAATCAATTTTATAAAACAAAGTGAAAGCATCCTTACATAGTTAACGGTTGGTACATGACATTTCTGGTTTTTACTGCACATTTATATATTTACATGAGTTAGTAAATGATTCATGCTATAAATGCTGCTCTGCAACTTGAGTCCCCCACCCCATCTATCCCCATCCCTATCCTACCCCCACTCCCTGTGCCACCATTGCTATTTGAAAGTATTTGAGGAATATCTTTTCATGTTGGTTTGGAATTCTGCCACTCCCAACATACAGCACTTTATCTTAAAGCTGTGATCATTTCATAAATCCTGGTCATATAGATATGGACAGTCTTTCAAAGAGTAAGCAGATGTCTACAACAGGACAGGTAGGGACAAGAGACAATAGCTGTATGCATGGGCTGGACTGAAGAGTGATTTCATATCAGTGGGTCCAGTATAAGATCAAGCAGGACAGCTCTTCCAAAGGTGGTGATGGAGAGGGCCCAGGAGCCAGAGATTTGGCCAGGATGAGAATGGTTGTATTTGGTTATTCACAATATTACTAGGACAGCTGTGGGTAGATGGCATTAAAAGGAAAGTAAAAGCAGACAGCTTACCCAGAGAATGAATTGAGCTGTACCTCACAGGGCCAAGGTCATGTACACTGAATGGTGAGGGCAGGTTCGGGGTGGTGTTGATGAGATGTGTATAGCTAAGAGCAGGGATGAAGAGGTACAGAGTCTGGCCTGTGGTTCAGGAGCCAGCTGGATGGTACTGCAGTGCCCAAGATGGATTGCAGAGGAAGAGGGCTGCTGTAGAGAGGAACTGTTGAGCAGTCTTATGCCCTCTTCCCTTTTTTTTTTTTTTTCTGTCTTCCTCCTGTGACAGGTGATTAAAGGAGGAAGCCATCCTCATTGACACTTCTTTCACCCCAAATTACCCCTGACAAGCCCCTATGTAGTGATTTCACCAGCACCCCAGGAACACTCAGGGCTAGTTCAGTTTTAGATGTATGATGGTGGGTTATTTAAGCCTTCCATTTTCTTCCCTTGCTTTTATTTAAGAGACAGAATGCAATTCTGAGCTATTAGATACACATAGATAGACATGCAGTTTCAAAGTTTGAAGTACTGTCAGGTCAAGACAAAAGCTTCTCCATGGCTCGAGATGAACAAGGTCTTCAGAAGTCTTGGCCTAGGTGCTCACAGCGTGTTAGGAGCCTGGGACCACTTGGCTAGCTTCAGACCAGCGGGGGCAGACAGGAAGGAGCTCTTTTCTGTTTGCTCAGTTATCATCACTGACTCCTTCTTTGTGTAAGATGGTAATGAGGCCATTAGGGGAGGCTCACCTGAAGTGCAGCTTGTGAATCCAAGGTAATTAAACACCTCCTGAATGAAAGGGAAAGGCCAGGGAAGGTTAAGTGAGGAATAATCCGCAGCACAGGTGGCCCAAGGCCTTTGAGGAACCAGAAGAAGAGCGACAGTGTAGGTACTGTTTCAAAGGATGGAAATGTCACCCACATCCTCAAGAGGGACAAGGTTTTTATTATTTGGGGGATGGGGAGTAGGTAATATTTTTTTAACATTTTAGTAAAGCGTATTTTTTCATACTTCTGTCTCAAGTTGAAAATCCATGGCAGAACTTACCTGGGGCCAAGGGACATGCATCACTCCTCAGGGGCTCTCAGTCCTGTGGCCTTTGAGTCTGTGGTCCCAGACAGGGAAGCACAGCAGAGCAGTGTATGTGCACTCACATATGCACACACATATGCACACACACATGCTATGACAGATGCCTAACTACTTTCAGATAAAAACTGTTCTATTGTCTCTTACTTTATAGCAGCTAGCCCCCAGGCACTTGTTCCTGTCCCTTCTGACCTTGATATAGTCCAAGCAAATAACCTACCCTTCTAGTAACCTCACAGCAGTATTCCCTTTACTCAGTTAACCTTATTTTAATGGTTGACTGTGTGTTGGCATTGTGCTCTGTGACTTCACAGATCCTTTCAACTGATCTTCACTGCACAAGATGCAGCAACAGAAGACTTTCGCTATTCAGGTTCTTGCCTCCAAACCAATGCTGTCTCCATACCATGAATCCTTATAATAGCCCCAGTATTCATCACCCCAAAGCAGAGACTGACAAATAAAATGTGGTATACAGTAGAATATTATTCAACCACAGGAATGAAGACTTCATATATAATATTATAGAAAACAGTGATACATGGAAGAATCTGGTCCTGTGATTCTAGGCACATGACTTACGCAGCATGGGCAGGGCAGGTAGATGGTCAAGACAAGGGTGGGACATGAGGTTTCTTCTGGAGGTGGTAAAAATGTTCTAGAATTAGATGGTTGTGATTGTTGTACACTTAGACACCAAACTGTACTCTCTAAATGAATGTGCATTTAGAGATGTGTGAAACATACCACAGCAAGCCCTAATGCTGAGGACATTTTTTTCCCTACCAAATTGACCCCTCCTGGAATTATGTAAGGCTTTCTGGGTGCCAGGCTTAGCAATCTGTCCCTCTGTGACCTGCTCTCACACTGTCTTCCTTCTCCTGCCACCAGATCTCCTCCCTGAAGAACAGGCTGAAGAAGGTCTCTACAACCACAGGTGATGGTGTGGCCAGAGCCTTTCTCAAGGCCCAGGCTGCTTTCTTTGGCAGCTATCGGAATGCACTGAAAATTGAGCCGGTGAGTAGCCTCTTAGTGTGTGAGAGTGTCCATGTTATTTACCCCAAGCCAGGCCCTTCATGGTTGTCCAGCTCTCAGTGAAGGCTCAAAAGTCAACTATGAGATAGTGATAATCAGCTCCACTTTCCAAATGAGGACACCAAGGCTTCAGGGAAGAGAAATGATTTACCAACAGTCCCAAAGCTCATGATTTTGTCCTATGCCTCGCTGTCCCTTGTCTTTCAAAGGGTTCCCTCATCCTAGAGATTGACTTTTTGGTGGCTCCTATATATATATATATATAATCATGATATAAATGACAGCAACACACAGATGGGACTGAGCAGTAGCATTAGCTGCCTACCTAGCCCTTCCACCTCCCTGAGCCTGGTTGGACATTCATTTTACCTGCCTGCCCTGTGAGGTGATGTTGTCATGTGGGTACAAAGAGGTCAGGTTCTTCCTGAAACCAAAGGCAGTTCCACCACTTCTTCCTACTTCCCCTGGAAGCTTCCCACTGATGTCCCTCCTGATATCTCTCTACCCTGGCAACCTCTGTGTCTTTGCTGAGCAGACTGCATATGTAGCCCAGGCAGACTGTGTGAGTGACCAAGTATAGTCATACTGATCTAGATCAACACAGTCCATTTCTAGTTTCCCCCCTTTCAGGTCCACTAATGCCTATCAGCTTAAAGCAAGTTCCTGTGTCCTGCTTGTCTAGATATGATCTTGGGTCCAGACAAACCAAACAAGTTTTAAGAGTTGGTGTCATTAGGGAAAACATTGTCCTCACCTCTGTTTAAAAGGAGAGTTCCCAGAGTTGGTGGGACCCAGCAAGCTGGACACATTTTCACCCTGGTACTTACCTCAGTTGTCACATGCATTTCTAGAATCCAGGTACATATTGCTAGATATGAGCTGGACACATGAGCCCCCAGAAAAGGTGGTTTTGGTTGGAATTGACTATGACAGGCTCTGGGTTAAAAAGCAGAAACTCAGGAGTTTAAAGCCTGGCTCTATTCTTCTTAGCTGTATAAAACTTGAACAAGTCACTCCATGAGGTTAATTTTGACTTTCTTCATCTTCAAAATGTGAATAAGCCTTCTTGCCTATTACTTCTTGTTGCTGTGAGCATCACACAAGCCCTAAAATGTGTCATAAGAAAGGTAAGACCTGCATGGGGTCTGCTGAGTGAGGCTTAAAAGAACAGAACAGAAGCACCCCACCCTGCTGCAAGTGTGGGCTGTTGAGCATACCATGACTTGGTGGCAATACTGCTGTGTCTGGAGGAGGATGGACTGAGCCAGATGTGGCAGAGGTTTGGGTGCTGGTCTGGGAGTGTGCACTTTACTCTGTAGGATCATAAGGTTCCGAGTGGAGATGTGATACATCTGATTGCAGATTTAAGCAGGAGAAGGTTCCATGGTAGAAGAAAGGACTTGACCTAGTAATAGATGAACTACAGTAGACAAATGGCATATAATGTTAAGTGGCTTCTGAGATTGAGAAGCTGAGAGAGGATCGTGGTACCTCTGGTAAGAAAGGGGAAAGCCTGATGCCATGGTATTCATAACCAGTAGGATTTGTTATGGAGATGAATTGGCACAGTTCACAGGAGGCATTGTATCTGTGTAAGTCCACATCATACATACTATATAGCCATTAAAGCATTATCTGAAACTAATGACAGGTTTGGCTGTAGGTGTGGCGTATTTCCTTGAATCTAATTGTCATTTGGTCACAAGATACACTTTGTCGTAAATGCACCTTTGCTGTGGTGTTAAAGAAGAGAGAGCACGACATCAATTATCAGATACATCCACGTTTCAGTGGGAAGTTCTCATCTTAGAATCAATGAGATATGGCAGAACTGTCATGCTTTCAGTCTCATTCATCTGTGCAAGGGTGGCTTTTGTCTGTAAAGCAAGGAGGGAAGCCATGAAGGTCTGAGGTTCCCCAATTAAGCGTTGTGCTGATAGTGGTCACCTTGTTACCTAAGTGGTTTTTAAGCTGTAAATTTAATTCTAATGGTTTCTCCTCATCTGAAAAATGGAGTAGCACAATTCCTCATGTAAAATTGTTTAAAATGAGGCCAGATGGTGATGGCACACACCTTTAATCCCAGCACTTGGGAGGCAGAGCCAGATGGATCTCTGTGAGTTCAAGGCCAGCCTGGTCTACAGAGCGAGATCCAAGACAAGCACCAAAACTACACAGAGAAACCCTGTCTCAAAAAACAAACAAACAAACAAACAAAAAAGAAAGAAAGAAAAAAGGAGAAATTGTTTAAAATGGCTACAGAGTACATGTGAGCATGAAAAGTTGCTGCAAGGCTAGAAGAATGGCATGTTAGGTATCTGAGGTATGGAGCAGACAGTGCTACAGGACAGGAATGCTTCCCCCACGGTCATACATATTTTAATCATTTGTATGCTTATCAGATTGTACCAATTAGGGCTGAAAAGATGGCTCAGCAGTTAAGAATATAAACTGTTCTTGTAGAAGACCTGAGTTCAGGTCCCGGTACCCATTAGGTGACTCACAACCACCTGTATGTAATTTGAGCACCAGAAGATCTGGTACCTTCTTCTAGCCTCATGAGCAACACTATCAGTGAGACTTAAAATTGGGGAATGTGAACAGCGTTCAAGCACACAGGCACACCTATACATATTCTAGATAGATAGATAGATAGATAGATAGATAGATAGATAGATAGATAGATAGATAGAACCGTATCTATCTAGTTAGGTCTAGATAGTTAGGTTGGAGATATATAGCTCAATGGTAGAGAGCCTGCGTAGTATACACAAGGACCTGAGTTCTAGCCATTGCACTGAGAGAATAAAATAAAATAGCACCTGCTCTTGGTTAAAATGTTTAAAGAAACAAAACTAGAAAGAAGCAGCACCCTGGTCCCATCATCTAGAGTCGAAGTGGTGTGTCAGCAGGTTTCTACCCTATCTCTTGTCTTCTATTTGCTTTTGGTTCATTTTGTTTGGGGTCTTGAGTTTTATTTTTGCTATGTTTTGTTTACTTCTTTTAAGCAGTTGAGCTATCCTTGACAAATCCAGTATCCTACTTACTAGTCTGTTTTTGCCTTTTAGTATGAGTAAGTGCTTTTCACATCCTATAAAGTATGTCTTATCAAATGTCATTTGATGAAAGTCTGTGGACCACAGTTACCTAGGAGGCTTCAAAAAAGGTAAATATGTAAGCACACTGACAGATTTTTATCTAGTTCCTGAGATCTGAAATCAGGGCCAAGGCCCACTCATTATCCTGTTGCTGGCTTTTATTGGTTGTTGTTCACATTCCCCAATTTTAAGTCACACTTGATGAGAGCATCTTTTTCTAACTCTTCATGTGTAGTTTAAATGATTTTTCTTAAGCATTTTCCCTGGTGTGGATTTACTGGGTCAAAGGATCCAAGAGTATTAAAGGCTTTGGTGCTGAGGAGGTAAGAAATGGGTGGCTGGGTACAGAACAGAACCCAAGAGGCAGAGGGGAGGAGCAAAAGACTGAGAGCAGAGAGAACCTGCAGAGAAGAGGGACCTGAAAAGCCTGGGAGTCACTGCCAGCCCCTCTGCCACACCTGTCCTTGCTACTTGCTGTCCAAACAGGTGTAGTGGCCTCCCACCCAGAACAACTGCTGTGTGGTGGTAGGAAACTGGTGGCCTCAGAGTAACCCCTTACATTGCTCTGAAAATATGAGCTGCTACTTTCTACTCTGCTCCTAAGCAGCTCTGACTTAGGGCTCTTTCACACCTCTGAGCCTCAGCTACTTTCCATGTGGAGCCTGCTCCTTGCAGGATTGTAGTGAAGCTTGAATAAGCCCAGCCCAGGGCCTGCCAGTCAGCCCTGGAACAGCTAGGCTGTTTCCTGTTCCTCACTAGGATTCCTCTCTAGGCAGAAGTATTTGCGATGCAGCTCCTGCAGGGCCAGTTGATCCCTGCCTGCCCATGTAGAGGGACCAGTCCTGGTCTGAAAGGCTCTTGCCAGTGGCTTAGAGCTCGCTTGAGAACCTTTGTCGGTTTTTCCCTACTGGAAACATTCAGAGTGCCTTTGAGCTTTGTTTTATCTGCATCCAAAGGAAAAGGAAAGACCCTCTTGCTGAGGCTGCTTCGTATTGGGCCTAGCTTGGGCTAGGTGAGTCTTTTCAGGGCCAGGTGAGTTGTTTCAAAGGGACTTCCCCTAGTTGAAAAGGGAGAAGATGAGAGAACAACTCTGTCTATCCCTCCTCAGTGGCTTCCCACAAACTAGGGCATGGTTCCAAGCCATGATCTTCCCAATTTGCCTGACCTTTGCCTTGCCCATCTTACAGATGGGGCAAAGGCTCTCCTTGGCAATGACTTCCCAAAATGTAGGAGAGCCAGGAGGAGACTCCAAGACAAGGTTCCTCCTACTGCACTCTCCTGCCTATTTTTGTTCTACTTCTTATGTGTTCCATCCTAATAATTCTTTTTGTTTCGTGTGCCAAGTACAGGCCATGGCATAGAATGTAGGTGTCAGCCAGTGTATTTTGGACCATTGGACAGAAGAATGGGTGTGAGAAATGAATGGATAGAGCAGTGTTGGAGACAGGGGTTGACCCTGGGCCTGTGTTTCATTTGCATGCATTGCTCCCTGTCCTGTTGGGAGGCTCTAGAGGTAGCTTCTCCCTGGAAGAGGGGAGGTGTCTGCAAATCACAAGGGCATGTGACCCACTTTTCAGTTACCTGGAAAACATCAGTGGCAAAGCCCAGGGTATTTAACAGTGTTGGCCAAGCCAACTTGTTCTTCCCACTCAAATGACAGAACCACAAGCAGCCAGGAAGCCCCGTTCGGAGAACCTCTTTATCCATGTCAAGCACAGCACAGGCTCCAGCTCATTTATTTAGGCCTTTCTTGCTCTCTGACACGCCTCCTGGTAGTTGCCAGGCAACTCTGAGAGCAGCAGTGTGTATTGGGGATTAACTAGTTAGGGCTGGGGTCCTTTTTGGCAAGAAGGGGATAAAAGACAAATGATTTTAATTGCTAGGCCAAGGGTCCATTATCTGCTTGGTAGAAGAATGCAACTTTCACAGGGTGGGACAGTAGTGTGGTTCTTGAGTTTGCCTTGAATGGCTCCTCTCTACCTCCTAGGGAGAAGCATGCTTTTTAGAAAGATTATTCTACCTTGCTTCTTTGTTTAAAATGATATCAGGAAATCTGAGCAAAACTGATCCACCCCTTTTGAAACTCACTGGCCTCAGTTTTAAAGATTTGTTCCTTCTGTGCACTCTCTTAACTTCTCTACATGGAGTCACCTCGAGGCAGTGCATGTGAGGGTACATCTCCTATATTTGGCCACTGTGGATCTTGGAAATATCTGCTCAAAGAGTAGAACCTGGGTACATTGGCACCTGGAGAAGTTGCTTGTTCTGTTTGTGGAACATTACAGGTACTCTTTATTCAGTTAGCTAGTATGGCCCTCTTAGGGCCAACCCGCTGGCCTGCCTTCCCTGAGATGACAGAAGCCCAGATCCTGCCCATAGTGCTGGGGTGAACACTATAAACACGCTGTGTGAACATGTAGCAGTCAGCTCAGTTCCATCCTACTTTCCTAATCCATTATAGGTTCCGATGAGTGACACTTGTGTCATCCACCTTGTTTTTGCACATGATTCTGTTGAGTCATATTTATCCATCTAAAAACCCTCGAAGGCACAGAAGTTAAAATAAAGGCAGATTGATAGCTTGGCTTTCAAGCATGAATGCACCAGGCTGTGTTGCAGCAGGTTGGAACTGCACCACACGCATCAGAATCCTGCTTGAGTAACATTGTTGATCTCCTGGGTTTGCAAAAAGAAACCTGTATTTTATGTTTACTTTTAGAGTGATGGAAAATAGAAAATTATTCTTGAAAAGAAAAACTAAAACATCACCACAACCCCACCAATATTTGTGTGTATTACATTTACTTGTTTCCCATGATGCAAAGGGTGTCCAGAGCTCAACAGGTTAAAAGTTAAAGTCTATTTCTCCCACATTGGTGGCATCATATACATTTTACACAGCATGTCACTGAGTATGCCACAGGCATTATTGCCCTGGCCACACTCCCCTGCTAGGCTGTTAGGTTGTTCCCACCTTTTAGTACTTTAGTTAATACTCCACCAAACATCTCTGTGAATAAAGCTTTGGGTTGCTCTTATTCCTAAGCCTTCTGGGTAGAAGAAATTCAAGTGTGTGAAGGAGCCTGACTATGGGGCCAACTTGTCCCAGTGTAGGGAAAATGCCAGTTTCAGCTGACTCATATGAGAGGGACTCATGAATGGGACATACCCAGGATCCTTAATGGGCTGTGGCATACAGAGGACTCCTAGAGTACTCACAGGCCAGTGACTAATTTCCCATGTTTCCATCTTGAGCCAGAAAGGACTTGAGCAGCCTTAAGACACTATGCTCAGCACAGATGAGAAAGGAGGAAACTGAGACTGGAATGTGACCATGCACAGACCCTGTGACTATCCATACATCTTATGAATGAGGAATCCTGGAATGACCCCTAAATCTGTCTTCAAGCTTTTTTTTTTTTTTCAGTTGTAGAAAATGTAAGCTTTGCTATTCTGACCGTTGCCAATTGCACATCTCAGGTGTTGCTGTATTCACAGGGCTTCACAGCCATCACCACTGTATGTTTTTTCAGTCTCTTATCACTCTCAACTGATCCTGAATGTTCATTACCCAGTAACTTCCCATTTCTATCCCCTGCAGCCCTTAGTAACCTCTAATCTACCATCTGTGAATTACTCATTGATGTTTTCTAGAAGTAGAATGGCACTATGTTTGTCCCTGTGTCTGGGTTATTTCATATGACATCAATTCAAAGATCATCCAAGTTGCAATAGATATCAAAATGTTGTCCCTTTTCAAGACTGAGTAATAGTCCATGCATGGGTAAACCACATTGTGTTTTTCCCTTCATCTATTGACCTTTCACAAACTCTTCCTACAAATCTGGGCTTCAGAAAGGTGGATTGTCTCACCTCTTGGCCATTGTGAATAACTCTATGGCATGTGTACAAGAGCTGTACCTCGTGGTAGACTTGCTACATTCTGTGGTAATTCAGAGTTTAACATTTTGTTTGATTTGTCGAGCTAAGGTGGAACCCAGAACTTTATACATACTGGCAGTGCTCCTCCACTGATCCACACCTCAACCCCTGTGGAACCACCAAATTGTTTTCGTCACAGAACCCATGCTTTTATTGCATGCAGAGTGGTACCTTTATGTAGCCCAGATTTGTAGGGAAAGTTTGTGGAAGATTATCTTGTTTTCCCATTTGTGTGGACAAGTAGTCTGGGAGTTATAGCCAGAGCCTCCAGCCTGAGCTGCGCAGATTCAATAAGAATAGGAGTCCAAAGTGGACTACAGAAATGTTCCTGCTCTCAAAAGCTAGAGCTTCCACTCTCTCCCTCCCACTCCCACTCCCCACCCTCTTCCTCTGAACTACTGGTCCTGGGAATGGAGCAGAGAATGATGCTCCCAACACTGGGTTTTCAGGGTCACTACAGCAGCTCTGTGGCTCTAGGGAGCTAAGGAGGTCACATGAGGGGAAGCATGGCCTTGACTGTATCATCTACTGGTGGATGTATTTGAAAGCCCTTCCACCTCTTGATTCTCACAGTTCTCATCTGTAAATGGAAATAGCACCTACTTGTATGATTATTGGGAAAAATAATGCTGATAAAGATATTGGCTAAAAGTTGGCCTTTCCTGGGTGACAGGAAGGTAAAGTGGGAAGAAGAGAGGATGGGGCTGCTGCATTCTAGAACAGTGGTGTCCATGTGTGCACAGCAGGGCCTTGTAGCCATGCAGCGCACAGAGCTTATGGCTGTTCCAGTCCTCACTTTTGAGCTAGCAGGGGAAATACATCTTTTATTTCAAATGCTACAGAGTAGAATTGAATGAAATCCCACATTTAATGATTTTCTTTAATAAGCGTTTGCTATTTGTTCATCTGTGTGGTTGTTCCCAACATTTACAGGCAGGTTCGAGATGAAGGCATTCATTAGAGTCAGTTTTTAAAATGTATTAGAAAAAATATGATTGAAACATTTTTCCTATTTTATAAGAGAGAGAGAGAGATTTTGCCATTGAGAAAGTGACTGTGGTTCAGCACTGGCTCCAAATCAGCCACAGCACAGGTACTAGCACAGCTCAGGAGGTTGGTACCTCAGAGGCACACAACACGTACCAGGTGAACTGAGAGCCATTGTTCTAGAAGTAGACCGCTGCCCAATTGAAAAGAGTAAGCCCTAAGTGTGAGAAGATGCAGCCTGGCAGGAAATGTGTTTAAGTGCTGTGATCAAGCCTAACTGAACATCAAAGTGCACCCATCAATGGATCCAAGGACAGGGAGTCCCCATACTACAGGAACACTTGAAGAAGTGCACTACAGCTGGCACGTTACAGGTGATCTCAGCCGGCCTTGACTTGGTCTCATTTGATGGTCCTAGCTCCTCTCTTGTGTTGCTCCTTTCAGTGGGTTCAACAGGCCTAGTGTCCCTCACATAGTATCAGTACATGTTCAGCCAGTGATTGTTAGTGAGCAGATGAATGGCTGGTGCCTGCTTTCTATGTTTGTAGTGGTGGTCATATTTTAGTGTAGCCATTTAGTTAATATATATAATAGCCGGGCAGTGGTGGCACACACCTTTAATGCCAGCATTCAAGAGGCAGAAGCAGGTGGATTTCTGAGTTCGAGGCCAGCCTGGTCTATAGAGTTAGTCCAGGACAGCCAGGGCTACACAGAATAACCCAGTCCTGGTGGGGTGAGGGGAGAAAATGTGTCACCTACAGCATCATCTGAGGATATACACATAAGCTGGCATACACACAAGCAAGTCAACATAAAACAAAGGCCTGGCCCAGCAACTGTATGGTAGCTGACTAGAGCCATTTAGGGTCTGGAAAGGATCATGTGTGATGTCATCATGCACAGTCCATATTCTCTTCTAGGTTATGTGTGCAGGAAGAGCTTGGCCCCAGGATTGGCTGTGACAACAATAGTGTTCTGTCTTTATTGGAAGCAGAGACAAGCAGAAGTGGTTACAGTTTACCATGTTTAAGTCGAACAGTTTCATTATATGAAAAGGAAATCTTTCCAGTTCATTTTCAGTGATAACACTTGACAGTTTGGAACCACCTGTGACTTTGCATGTTTAGCCAGGCTGTGAGCTTCTGAGGTGCAGGACATGCTATTCTTTTCAAACCTGGCTTATAGTGTCCACGGGACCACGATGTTTGTGGTATTTGTTGAGCAGAGGATAAAATGAGATAGCCCCATTTTACTGACATGAATCCGAGGCTGGGAAATGTCACTTTTTCAGAATGGCAGAACCAGGATCCAACCCCTCCATCTGCCTGAGTCTGGGGGTCACGCTCTTCACCCTATACGTGCTCCACGGTGGGGATGACCATGTGGTCTGTGTTACATACAAATTTGGGGGCCTTTCAGAGAAAACTGAGCTGGTTTTCCTCAGGAGTCAGTTCCTCTAATCTGTGTAAATGGTTCTTGACAAATACAGGTTAAAATAACACCATTTACAAACTATTCTGCAAAGGGGAAAAGTCAAATTTTATGTCATTTTTTAAAACATTCCCTTAATAATTTTAATTGTCTATTATTTTGTTTAAATATTTGATATTTATAGTGATAATTGGATGAATAGGTAAAACATGAGTTTCCCTCCTGTCCTGTGCTGACACCTAGTGGTGAGCTTCCTCACAACAGCATCAGCCCATGGCTCTTGATGGTTCAGCTAATTTTAGGATTTTTTTTTTTAAACAGTTATTTTCACCGTAATAAAAGTAACTGCATTTATAATACTCTGATTTGTTAAAGATCCCTGTAACAATAGTTTTTATTTTAATTTATGAATTTTAAGTCAATTATCATCAAACCTTGATAGTCAAAAATGCTACAAGCATTTGAAAATCTGGAAATGTGTGATCCTCCCTCCAGTGGCCCAGACTAGCTACCAAACCTGTCCTCAGATACTAGCTGGCATTCTCTAACAAATCAGACATGGTCACTATTTTTTAAGGACACCGTGCGGGGGGTGGGGGGGAATGAGCAGAGAGCTGCAGTCTGGAGGTAACTTCAAGAATGGAGTACTGTGGGAGATGGCAAGGAAGGGTAGCTTCCCAGGGAAGCCAGCACCTGGATGAAATCCCTGGGAGCAGGAAGGAGGCAGCATATGCAGAGGCGAGGAGCCTCGGAGGAACGTGGCATAGACAGAAAAGGGTTTAATCCCAGTGCCATGATCTAGTACCTCCAGAACAGCGTTCCTTGAAGAATTGGAGGTTAATGGACTTTTAACCCCACAGACTTCGGACTGAATGTCCCCATCACCTACTATGACTGTTTTATACATTTACAGTGTGTCTTAATGAAGCCCTGCTATTTAGGAAAGAACGATAAAAGGTTGATTTTGCTTAACCCAGTGCTTTCCCAAAGCCTTTCCCTTGCCGCACCTCTATATTCCACCTGGCTCTTACCTCCTACCAGTGGTTTGGGGAACACCACTGTAACTGATGTGGACAGTAGAATGAGGACACCAGATGTGTTGTTCTTACCTCATTCCTGACTATGAATCTTAGAAAAAGGCAAGCTCATTCTTTTTCCAAAGAATTTCTTGTCTGATCAAAAAGAGAATTTTGACCAGCAGGTGACATTGAGACCCAGGTCCCAGCCATCACTGGGCTTTTGTAGCATAGGGCCATTGGCTGCCATTTGTTCCCTAGGTCCAGCAACTTAGTCAGCTTGTCAGATTCTATCTAGGACAACAGAAAGGGGTAATAATACAAGGAAATGACTGGACATATTACAGAGGACCTGAGACTCAAAATGGCAGAAGGGACCTAGAGACCATCAGTGGCTATGGTGGTGTTCCCAAGGATGAGGACCAGTTGACTTGGTTGAAGCATGCAGTTGGGATGGAACTCGCAGGAAAAGTAGCACCTGTAGAGGCAAGGAAAGGCCTAGCATAGCGGCAAAGGTGCCATGAGGACTGCACCACAGGTGCTTGAATGGCAGGGACAAGCCATTGCTGGGCAGCCTGCCCATACAGCGGTGAGAGTGGGGCGACCGCATGCCAGCTTCCCCTTCCTGCACGTCCTCCTCCATGCCTCATCCATGTTTCACCTGGGCCAAACCAGGTGAGCAGCCAGCTTGTCTAGAGACAAGGAGCTCCATGTGCAGGGGTTGGCCCCATCTGTACAGTGCAGAGCAGGAGCATAGGGACATGTCTCAACCAGATAGTTAGCTATTTATGGACCCCCTCCTCCTTAGCAATTAGTACACAGTGAATAACATAATGAAGCCCCTTGGGTTTTCAGTAGATTTGATGCAAACCTAGACTCTATCTCCTCTTCTAGCTGTGTGGCTCCAGACAAGTTACCATACCTTCCAGAACCATTTCCTCAATTATCAATAAGGAAGAAAAAGACACCTTCATTGGGACCTCAGTGATCTATGTCTAGCTTGTTCATACCTCATTATGAAACAAGAGGAAGGCTTACCTAGCAGTAAACAGAAATGTCAGAAATTTGCACGTGTTGATTGACTTTAGTGAATCTGCTGATGTCTATTGCCTAGGGATGATCAGCAAGTAGATGTTCAATTTGCTATTGTACTGTGGTCATCTCCTCAAGGCAGGCAGGTGGGGGAAACTTGTGAAACATACTCTGGGTAACCCCATTGTTGGAGAAGTACTCTATATGTGTTCTGGAATCCATTTGGAACCAGTTAAAGACAAATTGACATTCTGGGAGAGCTAGCATTAAAAAGCTGTGAAGCCTTGAGCACCCTCCTCCATGAACCACAGGATTTTCATTTGCTAAGTGGGGCTAAAAATGCCACCCTCATGAAATTGCTTTGAGAATCAAATGCAATGGCAGATGTAAAGTCCTTGTCCATGTTCTTCCCTGCCCTTCACAAGAAGCCTTTTATCCAGCAATGCCCAATTCACCAGCAGTCACATTCCATGGAGGCGTGGCGGGAGTTTGGAAAGCCTTTAGCTGGAGATTATTTTATGTTTGGTTTGCTTGTCCCTGCTAGTAATGTGACCTGGCAGGTCTCCACTCAGCCCTGTTCCTATCAGTCACAGCTCACTGATATTAATTCATACACCACTTGCCTTAGACTTTCCACGCCCATTTTTCCTACTGCGCTGCATTTCACTCTCATCTTTACAGCATTAACAATGGCCTATAGGGCTTGAGGTTGTCCTGAACAAGTCAGCTGCCAGCTTAAAAGGTCATCATCATCTAGTTTCTGAAGGGAGCTTTTATCCTGAAGTGATTGGTGTTTCCCTTCATGGACAATGTCAAACAAAAGTAGCATAAGAGAGAAAGGCACCTGGTGTTTATGGTTTCTACTGTTTTTCCTTTGTTTGTATTTTCTTGGGTAAATGTGCATAGTATTATTCCAGATGTGCTAGACACAAAACTTGAAGCAGGGAGAGTTGAAATCACTTAGGTTAACGACTGGGAGCTAGTGTTTTCCGCCTTCCTCTACACACCCTCTTCTTGATGCTTGGATATACGATAGTGAGCAAAATAAAGTCCCTGAGCTGGGTATGTGCATCTGCAGTTGAACATACTCCAGAAGCTGAGATAGGCAGTTCCCTTGAGCCTGGGAATTCAAGGCCAGCCTGGACAATATAACAAAGCCCCATACATACACCCCTAAAATAAACTAAATTATATCCAGCCCTTGAAACATCTGTTCTAGGAAGACATGGGTAGGAGAGAAGATGGTGAGCATGGTGTGTGTCAAATGGAAAGAGATGCAAAAAGGCATATGGAGAAAGGATCTAGCCAAAATGTCCAGGAGAGATAGATGCTGGGAGAGAAACTGAAGCTAGTCTGCCTAGTCTGCGCTGTCCTGGCTGCTTCTCGTCACTCAGAAGTGATGGGTTGTGTCACTATTGCACCCGTGGGCACTGCTTGCCATGCCAGGCATTACCCAGAGTTCACAGCTGGGTAAGATGTTGATGGTTCCCCTCTTCCAACATCCTACATAAGCTTCCTTCTGGCATTATGAAAGCCAGCAGGGGGGAGGTTTCCTGTTGGTGGCCCCACGCACAATGTACTGGGCCCTCCCACATCAATCATTAATCAAGAAAAGTCTGATGGAGGCAGTTTCTCAGTTAGGATTCCCTCTTCCAACATATGTCTAGGACTGTGTCAAGTTGACAAAAGTCAACCAACATAGAAGTTAAATGTGGATGAGAACTTTCTGTGCCATTTATGCATAGAGTCATTTTTCCGGCTAGAAACTCCATGGCTTATATTTCCTGAGGGGCTAATATAGCATACATGAGGCTGCAGAAACAGAAAGACCTTGGAGTATTTTTCTAAGTGTGTCTGAGACTGGCAATTGTGTTAAAGTCTAATGGTAATCTTAATTTTCTTTCTCTAGTCAGTGTTCTTTCTTACTAGATGGTTGTTGTTCTCTCTCTCTCTCTCTCTCTCTCTCTCTCTCTCTCTCTCTCTCTCTCTCTCTCTCTCTTTCACACACACACACACACACACACAGCAGATTGACTAGACTGTCTGGAGTGGTCTCTCTGTTTCTGCAGCCTCATGTATGCTATATTAGCCCCTCAGAATATTTGAAATAAGTTTTAATTATGTGGAAAACATACAATATTTTATATCTTTTCCTTCAAGATTTTTTTTAAATCATAGGTTTTTAACGTTGCTTTATTTTCTTTTACTTCACAGAGTCTTAACTAGCCATATTTTTAGTCTTCTTTGCCTGTCTTCAATATTTCCTACTTTCTTTAAAATTCTAATTTTTTCCTTGGTAGCATTTCATATAATTATTTAAATTAATAATGATTTTCTTAAGGCATTCCTTGATGAGTGCATATTTCTCTAATTTTAATCCTTCAGTTTTTTTCTTCTTGGAATTCTAAATTTTTATGATTAAGATATATGTAGTTCTTTCATACCTCATATCTTTAGCTAGTTTTAACATGATACATACTTTTTAAATTATTTTTGTTTTTATTATGTGTGTATGGATGTTTTGCCTGCATGTATTTCTATGTATCATGTGCATGCAGTGCCCATGGGGGCCAGAAGAAGGCGTTGGATCTATAGGAACTAAAGTTGCTGACAGTTGTGAGCTGCCATATGGGTGCTGGGAAATGAACCCAGATCATATGAAAGAGCAGCCAGTGCTCTTGACCACTGAGACAGCTCTCCAGCCCCTGATTTTTACTATTTTAAAATTGTGTGTGTGTGTGTGTGTGTGTGTGTGTGTGTGTGTGTGTGTGTGTGTGTGTGTTTGTGTGTGTGTTGTGTGAGGCTTTGTGCACACGAGCTTAGAGAGTAGAGGTGTTAGACCCCAGAGCTGGAGTCACAGGTGGTGTGAGCCTGCTGACATGTTAGGCATGGAGCCCAGGTCTCATGAAAAAGCAGCACATGCTCTAAACCTGAACTGTCTTTCCAGCTCAGGATATAGTTTTAATCCGTTTTGTGGCTATATCTTTCAGGAAAGCTGTTGTGGTCCATAGGGATATTATTCAGGCCTCTTTCTTTTTTTCTCATAATTATTTTGTATAGGGTTTAACCTTGATGCTTTCTCTTTGTTTGTCTTATTGTCTTATGTAAAATTGAGTTTCCTGATTTTAGAATGAACTGGAGCTCAAGACAGCCTTTCTAAATCTCACAGCTTTAAAACTCAGCAGCCGCCCTGTGCTTTTTCCAGCTTGTCTCATTGTTTGGGTCTACAACCGCTTCTCCCTTCTCTCTAGCCTGTGTGCTGCTCAATAGGTCCTTCCCCGACCCCGCACCAGAGCTTTCACTCCTGGAAGGAAGCCCTGATGCTTTCCCCCGGGAAGCCAGAGGTCTCCTGGGGCTACTAGAACAAGACCACACCAACTCTTACTCTTCTTGCCACTGCAGAGGCTAATGTCTTTGCACTTCTGGGAGCTGCTCTCAGGTTTGTTGACATGGATGCCAACACTGAGGGGGTCTGTCAGTGGTTCAGTACAAAGTGCTCACCCACTTGAAGTTTGGGGTCCTTGTTGATATAGTTTTGTTGTGTATGCAGCATTTAGTCTCAGAACTTGCTGTCTGGTCTTCCTTTTCTATGTGGAGCTTTAAAGAGGTTGGACCACAACGTTCCTACTCTGCTGCCTCCACCCAAATCCCAGAATGCAATGGCCCTTTCTATTTTTACTATTTCTCCTTGAGAAATCCAACAAAAGGTAAAGTGTCTTTCTTGATGGTATTAAGTGCCCTCATGGAACAAACATGTAGTGGAGGAAGCCATAGCAGAAAACTTAAGATTATTTCAAGCCCTGCTGAGTGCTGTGGAGAACAGAACACCTGAGGAAGGTACAGTTAAGAGGGAGCCGGGGGAAATGGGCAGTGCTTCCTGGTTCTCTTCTCAGAGGTGGAGCTTCTGAGCCTTAACCTGAATGTTAAGAAGAAATACACAGGAAGATATCCAGGCAGACCTTGGAGCAAGCACAGAAACCCAAGGCAGAAGTGTGTTGGTGTGACTGAGGGACAATGCAAGACAGAACTACTGGAGGCACAGGAAGCAGAGGAGCAGGCAGGTGAGCCATCATGAAGGACCTTGTATGCCTGGGGAAAATACACGGATTTTAATCTAAACACAGAAGAAACCAGTGGAGGGACTTTAGACATGGCAGCAGCATGATTCAGTTTAAGTCTTGAGGCATTTATTGGCTTCTCTGTGTGGGTGGGGCTGTGGGGGCATAGCATCAAAGTCAGAGAGCTGACTTGCTGCCCATGGTGTGAGGAGAGACATTATGGCCAATGGAAGTGATGAGAAGGGGTCAGCTTTAAGGTCAAGGCAGCAGCACTTGTCCTTGTGGGACCCGAGGGAAAGAGGAGCATGAGGGACATCTGCCAGGCTCTCCGTCTGACTTTCCTGAGAGACATTTACAAACCATTCTGATCCATAAAGCCAGAGAAAACCTATGTCATATACTACAAGACCATAGGTGCAGTGGGGTCAGGAGGAGGAAGGGAGAGAGAGAACGAGGGAGCTCTTTTCAGATTACATAAAGATTTGTATGAATAAACAAAAGCTAAAATAGAGATCTGAGCTAGAGAGATGGCTCAGCAGTTAAGAGCACTGGCTGCTTTTTCCAGTGGACAGAAGTTCAGTTCCTTGGACCCACATGGCTACTCATCACCATCTATAACTCCAGTTCCAGGGGTTCCGACACCCTCTTCTGGCCTCCAAGAGCACCAGGCATACACATGATGCATAGACACCCATGCAGGCCAAACACCCAGACACATAAAAAATAATAATTTTTTAATTAGGAGATATGAATGGATATTTCACAGGAGAGGCAACATGGATGATTCATAAAGTGAGGAAGATGTGCTAGACTAAGGCAACACTACATTAGATCAGGAAAGGTCAGGGAGTCAGTGCTTGATAAATATGGAGCAATGAAAGCTCTTGCTAGTAGAAAAGTAAAGTAAGCCATGATTTTGGAAAATAGTTTGACATTATCTTATAAAGTTGAAATTCTTGTTCACTTTGGCTAGGTGACATGAAAATGTTCATATTCTCCAAACATTGAGAATAATTCAAATATGTGTTTTATGGCAGTGTGTTGTGGTAGATGGTCAGGATAATTAGTGTGTTCCAGCTCTAATGTGCATGGCTACTAGACAAGCACTATGATGGTGACTTTAAGGCAGAGTGAGTGACCTGAGGCTTCATACACATGTGAATGAACCTTAGGGAGTGAGGAACCAAACTGTTAGAGTTGGTAGGGTGGGTCTAGGGCGATAGCTCAACAGCTAAGAGCACCTGATGCTCTTGTGGAAAAGCTGAGTTTGGCTCCCAGCACCCATGTCAGGCAGCTCATAACCACCTGGAACTCGAACTAGGAGAACTGATGCCTCCTTCTGGCCTTCACAGGCATGCACGCCCACACAGTGTACACATACAAAAAGTGTGTGCAGACACATGAATAAAACAGAATATTAAAAACAGTGAGTTGGTGGGGTGTGAGAGGAGTGGCAGGAGGAGGAGGATCATGAAGACACTGTAAAGAGATGGGAATATTTGTTTCTTTAGCTAAGTATGAAGCTCACAGGTATCCAGCTTGTTATGCTACATCACTTAAGTTGCATAGTCTCATTGATAAATATAAATTGCATTACAAATTAAGACAAACTGAATGACACTACAAAATAGATTAGACATTCATTTCCATATTGCATCTTTTGTAATATTATGCTTAAAACCTAGATTCTCTCCCACTACTCTCCAATTTCAGCTACTTCAGACAGACTTCACAAGGATCCCAAAATATTGACCTTAATGTATTGAGTTTTAGGATTCCCCGGGTGGCTGTGGACATGGTAAGGTGACTCAACTTGATTGTGTTAACATTCTTTACTATTTTGAGTCTTTACTCTCATCCCTTGCCCCTTACTTAATGGATCTTTCAAAGAACAAAGAATTACAAACCTCTCTAGGACCAACGCATTGCCCCCTGCAGCTTTAAACAGTTGTGGGGTGTTGCAGTGGTCCCTCTGTAATGCAGTATCAAGCACTCTGTTCCAATACCTCCATAATTGGCTGGAGTCCTCCTCACTCATTGAGACACCCCACAAGACACACACACACACACACACACACACACACACACAAAGATGCCATAGTCAGCACCACCCCCTCTCTAGGAGGTCCATCTTGCTGAACTCATGGGCAGCACAGCTGATGGCAGGTCATCTCTGCAGGCTGCGCAAGCCAGGCCCATTGCCATTCCACCTCTTCCCGCTGTGCTCTAAATCTCAGAATACCAGCAGGTCCTGGAACGTTCCTGTAAGCTCCACAGCCCTGATGTGGTGTGTATTTATTATCTCTCCCTCATTTGGGGGGAGGGAGTAGTAATTGCGTATGCTTGTTTTATGAAACAGTATCTTTGAACTGTATGTAGTTCAGTCTAGCCTGTAGTAGCCCAAACTGGCCTTGAACTCCCTGCAATCCCCCTGCTTCGGCTTCTTGAGTATTAGAATTGCAGTGTGAGCCGCCATGCCCGTTTTACCATTTTCTTTTTAATCAGAGTAAAGTTCAGTTAGGAAAAAAAAAAAAAATCCTACTACTATAATGAATGAAAGCATTTTTCAAATGTTTTCTGAAACTTATCTTTCACCCCTGCCATATATTGCACACAAAGCTAGGCTCTTGACAGCCAAAAGCAATATGTGGAAGAATTGCAATTCAGACGCGGGGCTTGGCTCCATAGAAAATGCTTTCCAGACCAGAGTGCATCCCACCCTGGGGAGGGCTTCATGCTTTTCCACTCTGCAGATGAAACAGTCCCACATTGCCATAGAGACTAAGGAAGCCAAAATGAGATGGTTCATTCACATATTAGTGTGTAACTCTGAGTTTCCACCGTGAGATGTCCTGCATGAACTTGTGCACATGATCGCTGTTTCTGAATGTGGGAAGATGACACTCTGTATTATTTATCCACATCTAAGATGCAGCATCTTTGATTCATGCTGTGTCCTAGGCTGCAGTCTTCCTAGCTCCTTTTTTGTTGATTAATATACATTTAAGTCTTTAGAACTTATGGCAAGACCTCTAAAGATGACTGGTGAATAAGTAGGTCCTATGATATGGAGCAATATGTTAGGTTGATTTCTTTCTATGGTAGCTGAGTTTTCTGATGCCTTGTAGTTTCTGTTTCCCATGAAAGTAGGGACTTTCTCAGGGCAGTTAGGTAGCTTCCATTTTCTAAATTTCCCAATGTAGATTTTACTTGATTTTTCAAAGGGTACAATGATAAAAGACAGGATCTACCTCCACCCTTGAATCACATTCAGAAGGGTTTCAGTCATTAATGGTGCTTTAGCAACAGTGACAGATTGAGAATGAGCAGAAGGTTTGACCTGAAGTGAGGGACATTCTACCAGATAGCTGGCCTGCACTCTTCAAAAGGTTAATGCCACTCAACAAAGGGAGGCTCAGGGTCTATTCCAGATTAAAGCACACAGGAGGCAGGATGACTGAAAGGAATCTGGGAGCCAAGATTTTCTTTGGTATAAAAAGACATTTGGGGACAATTGGTGAATTCTGAATCAAATCAGATCTGAAGATGAGATTTTCATCTTATTGATGATTTCCTGATTTTCATCTTTGCACTCCAGTTATGTAAGAACATTCTTGACTTTAGGAAATGTGTCAACTTACTGTAACAATTGTCTTGATGACATGAGAATCAGTGTCAGAATAATTTGGGCATAACATGAACTTTATTTGACTTAGTTTACTAAAATTTCATTCATAAAAACACGTGTATGTTCCTGAAATATCTGTCAGTTAACTCTATTATCTATGCATTAGGAGATACACCCATCCTGTCCACCACCTGTGCTTCGGGGTTGTTTGTTTACATTTGTTTATTTGAGGAGTGTGTCACAGCATGTGTGTAGAGGACTGAGGACAACTTGTTCTTCTACCATATGGACCCTGGGATTGAACTTTGGTTGCCAGGCTTAATGGCAAGCACCTTTACTCATGGAGCCCTCTTACCAGCTCAGTGTTCATTCCATGACAAACTCAGAAGCGATAATCTTCTGCCACCCAGTCCCATGGGTAAACCAGACCTTCAGGGTGAAGTGGCATTTTCATGTAGTCCTTATATTTCTTACCCACTTAAGTGACAAATGGGCTGCTGTTTTTATAGTGTTCTCTCATATTTCTGCCAGGGAAAAGATGAAGTTTTGTGTTGTGTCAGAGCATGGCAATCTGGGTGAAAGGTGAAGGCTAATTTTTCCTTTTGTTCTTGCAACTTTTCTGTAAATATGTAATTTTGTCAGAGAAGATTTCTTAAAAATCAAAATTCAAATGAGGAAGGAGAAACAAAGGAAGAGAAACAATTCAGATGAGAAAATGACTAAAGCAGAACACAAGACATGATCTTGAACATAACTTTATAGAACAGATAAGAAAATGAGTTTAGCTTAGTGCAAGCTATTTATAAATGTTATAGTATACTACATCTATATAATGGGGGGAAAACACATTTTAGCCCCATTCAAAAACTTTTTTTTTTTTTTTCGAGACAGGGTTTCTCTGTGTAGTTTTGGTGCCTGTCCTGGATCTTGCTCTGTAGACCAGGCTGGCCTCAAACTCACAGATATCCTCCAGGCTCTGCCTCCTGAGAGTATATTTTTTAAGAGGGGAATATCACAGAATACTAAAAAAATACATGTATAAAAATCATATAAATTAACCATTTTAAAATTTAGTGTCTTGTTGAGTAATGCAAAGACTTTAACATATTATACTCACTTATGTACTAATCTTACTGTTACTGTACCTTTAATTTCACTTGAAGAAAGCCAACAAAATACTGATGTAGTTGATCAGTTATTCCATGATTTATCAACCTTTGTACTCACTACTACTTCCCTGTGGGCTTTTTTTTCTTTCCTTGTTAAATTACTTCTTACTATTTCTTTCTGGAAGAACTGCAAACCCTTTTGTTCTTCCTGTGTCTGAAACTCTTATGCCTACAGGATAGTTTTTCTGGGTATGAAATTATACATTACTAGTTGTTTTTCTTTTATACTTTGAAGGCTTATTATTGATGAGCAGTCTGTTATGAGTCCATTTGTCATTTTATAAAAACTTACCTTTTCTCTAAGATTTTCTTTCTCACTTGATTTTTACAGTTTTACTATAGTATATGAAAGCTCTTTTTTAAATGGCTTTTCAAGACAGGGTTTCTTTTTGTAGCCCTAGCTGTCCTGGAACTCACTATGTAGACCAGGCTGGCCTTGAACTCAAGAGATCCACCTACCTCTGCCTCCTGAGTGCTGGATTAAAAGTGTGTGCCACCACCTGTTGCTAGGCATTTTTATGAAATGAAATGAAAGCATTTTTATCTTGCTTGGTATTTAATGCCTTTTCAGTCCTGGTACTTGTGTCTTCTTTAAATTCTGGAATATTCTCGGTCATTTTTTCCCCTCAAATACTAACTATACCTCTACCCCTATTATGCTTTGTTGTGTGACAGGGACGGTGGTAGTGGTAGTGGTTGTGTCTTCTGAGCCTAGAAACTCCTACATAGACATGTGGGCATTTTCTAATTTGTCATTCATGTTCCAAACTGCTATCTTTAAAAAATGTTTACATGTAGGGGTACAATGTGTATCCTGTAGCTGTATGGCAGCCCTAGTTAAAACAATCTGAAACTGAATCCATGCCTGCTTCTCATGGCTTGGGTTCTGTCTTTTGTGAATACATGAGTCTCCCAAAAACTAAACCCTGGAACGATGAAGTGGCTTCAGATTACCATGCTCTCCTGTCACATGGGTGGATGCATGTGCTAGGAGACCTGAGAAGTATCAGGAGCTACATTTGACCATTTTCATTCTGTTGTTTCTAAGAAAAATGACTTCAGTTTTTTTCTTTTTTTTTTTAATCATGGTGTACAAAATTTTTATCTTGCTCATTCTTTTGGCTAAGTCTACTGTTTACCAAAACTTGCTATATGTTACTTGTTCTTTCCAGTAGCAGAATTTTGGTTTAGTTTTATTGTGCAGATGTTGTTAAACTTAGAATTTTTCAGCAATAGGGAAGTGATGAAATGTTTACAATGGTATTCTATAAATTGAAAAAGTCCATTGTTATTATTCAACATTTGTTAAGCACCCACAAAGTGCTGTTCCCCAGGTAGCACTTCAGTTGGGTGGAGGTCTCAAGCTGCCACACTGCTACTGTGCAAAGTGTCCCTTACAGTTTGTTTGTTTGTTTGTTTGTTTGTTTGTTTTTTAATCTTAAATAGCATATCTGGAATTTGTCTCCAGGAGTTCAGTAGTATTTAGGGGGAAGCCATACTACCTTGCTTGGGCATTAGGGCAAAAGATGAGGGTGGCATATACATTGCTGTGTCATTATTGGTTTGAAAGTACTGGTCATCAGTTGTTTGACAGTAGAATGCATGAGCTTAAAAGGAACACAGTATGGAATAGAAGAGTCTGCACTGGACGTGCTGGCTAAGAAGAGGCTGGAGCAGAAGAGATCAGTTTTGTTTTGTGTGGCTCGATCAAGAGCAGCTTCCCAGAAGAGGAACTGGCCACTTGAAATGGGTCTTGGAAAAGGAGTCTTCTGAGAGAGAACAGTGTGTGTAAACCTTTTTTAAGCCTAAGGTGTTGTACTAGGCTGTGAGTACCATGTGTTTCTGAAAGATAACAGCAGGAATCCCTCCCATGCCTTACAGAGAGCTTGCCGTGTCCATCAGCCATTGGTGGAGTGACTTTAGGAGTTAAAAATACAGAACATTCCCATCTCAAAAGCTGTCTGAAATGAGATGAGTCCAAGACAGAGGCCAGGAAAGGAAAAAAAAAAAAAAAAAAAAAAAAAAAAAACCTGTTCACCAGCCCTGGGAAGAATCAGTGACATGATTGACATGATGGACATAAAGCAAAGAGGCCAGACTGAAAAGGTTGGAAGGCCAGGTTGAAAAGATAGAGGGGCCTTGTCCATATGGTAGTGCATGCCTATATCCCACAAACACTCGGAAAGCCTGGACCATATAGCAAGACTGTCTCAATAGTAACCATGAGGGAAACTCCATCAAGGTAGAAAATTGGGGAGTAGACTGACAGGGACAGTCAGGGGGTCACTGAGGGTGACTTTTAAGTTCTAGGAGCTCTGGTAGCTTGGGAGCATGTAGGAAGATTATGGTTGTTGTTCCAGCCACAAATGTGTGGTAGCTGTTTCTTTTACATCTGTTTCTGTCAAGCAGCCGGAGGAAAATAAACAATATTGGTTTTCCCGAAGAACAGTGAACTAGAGAGGCTGCCCAAGAAAAGAATGGTCCCATCATCTTGGCGGCGTGTTAGAAACATAATGAGAATAACACGAGAAACTTAGTTCCCTAATTTAATATCTTTGGCGGAATCCTCTCCTTTGCAGGGAATGGCTTTGATACTAAGATCATGACTCCCGCCTTTCACTCCCTTTCATCATGGTAGGTGGAGTGCAGTCATGTGTCTCGTCAGCCAGCACTGTGCTCATGCTCCTTAGAATGTTCTTTCTGAATAGTTAGATATTCTCACTTAATTTTGAAGCACTTTTCATACCTATTATGCACTAGGCATGGTGGCAGGTACTTTCCCAGGTCTTCTCCTTCAATACCCATGGCAACCTGAAAGATGGGTGATCACCTTAGAATTAGGGAAGAGGACCTGAGATCCCCAGACATAGAGTGGCTATCCAGCCCCGGTCAGAGCATGCCAGCTACAATCAAGGGTGGGAAGTAGTGAAGCCAGTGAGGAAAGCAAAGCAGGACCAACCCAAATGACTGAGTAAGGCTTTTCTGTCCTCATGGTGAGGAGGAAGAGCCACCGTGAAGGGCAGGACATCAACTTTATTCATGTTTAGTGTAACCAAGAGCTGTCACTTTGACAACTTTGAGTATGGAGCAGAGTAGGTTTAAGAGGTGTCTAACATCTGGATGCTAATCAACCAGAGTGCATAAAGCAAGAAAGAAGTACACACCGAAACCTAGCAAAGAGGAATTGGCAAGAAACCCAGCAAGGTACATCCAGAGAAGTGAGAGAAAACCAGGAGAATGCCTCAGCCCATGTGTGAGGGTATTAACAACTATGGCTGGGAAGATGGTTTAGTTGGTATATCACTGCCTTGTGCTATGAGGACTGGAGTTCAGATCCCCAGAACACACATAAAAAGCTGGGCGTGGTGGCACACAAAAAATCCCAGCAGTCATGAGACAGGAGGCAGAGACAAAGATAGGTAGATACCTGGGAGCTCACGGGCCAGCTAGCCTGGCCTACATGGTAAGGCCAAGCCAATGAAAGATTGTCCTCTGACCTCTACATGAGTACCATACAGATGTGCACATGTGTGCATGTATGCAGATCAACACACACATGCGCGCACGCGTGCACGCGCACACACACACACACAAACGTGAAAAAAAAAATTAAAGATTAAAAAGGTGTCAGTGGCAAAGGAGGCCAACAGGGATGGCCAACTAGGTAAAGACAGACACAGGAGGGAATTCTAATCTGATGGCTTCAGTTTTCTCTGTGATATCCAAGGAGGGAGGGGTGTACATGCATGTGTTGAGTAATGGTTGGGGGCAGAGAGAGACAAGGGTCAAACAAAGAATGGTAGTGACCCTAGCAGGGTGAGCCTGGAAGACTTCCCATCTTCATTGGCCTAATGCTGAGATTTCCCATTGAGGGGAAGGGTGTGCTGTCCAGCCTTCCTTGTTTTGGCCTGTGTTTGACACATGTTCTTAAATCTTTTTGTCCTGTGTCTCTTGTGGCTATTGTTCAGTGAACTGGTGAGAATTGGTGATCAGCTAGAGAGGGGTCCTGCTGAAAATGCCTTGGCTGGTGGTATTTATGTGCCACGTATTTACATAAATTGGTGACTGCAGCTCTGATGGTGTCTTCTCTTACAGTCTTTCTATAGTGGCATGGCTCCCACAGATGCCCTCCAAGGTCAGTGGAACTTCTGCCATGCTACAGGTGAATTCTCCCTAACAGACCAAGTTTCTCCTATGGTGAGCACTATACACTGACACAGAGCTCTTTCTGAAGGTTGCCCACCACCTAACTACCCTCGCCACCACCCTGAGAGATACGTATGGGTAGGTGGAAGACTGGCCTGGCTTCAGATCCTGGCTCCGCAGCTCAGGAAAGTGTGACCTAAACATGTCCCCTCTTCTGAGCATCAGATTTATTATCTATGAGACCAAAAACTAATATTTCCTCTCTGTAAACCAATGTCTATGAGAGGCCAAGCATTATGAGCTGTATGGTACTGTTGGTTGTCTATCCTTTTCCCAGTTTCAATTACAGGATAATTCTCTGTGGGAAACTTTAGGCTGAAATCACCAACCTTCTCTTCCAAGGTAGCTAAATTGGAGGCATACATTTGGCTGTGTTCCTCGGTTTCCACGGCAGGTGCCAACCACCATCACAGCCACTCCTGCCTGCCGTCCATCAGTCTGAGATGTTTCTCATGGAAGTGGGACAGAGTCTGCCCATTGCTTTATCAGAAGGCTGACTGTTTGCCCATGGGTGAGGCATTGAAAACTCGGCGGGCACTTAATGTGTTTAGTCTGTCAGGTGATTGGTGGCCTCCAAACATTTGAAGACAGGGCACATCTAGCCTGTATTTTCTGCTACTTATTGACTTACACCTCAGTCCCTTTGCTTGTTTATATTCGTTGTGGACCCACAATGGAATCTGAGCCTTCACCCTTTAGCTCTAGATGCATACCTGGCTTTATCCCTGAAGCAAGCCCACAAGAAAACTGAAAGAGGATTTGGGTTCCTTTCCCTGTGTTTGAAGCATATTTTGAGGGGTTTATCCATTTATCTAAATACTATTTGAATACCTACTATGTACAGCTGTCTCAGAGGCTGCATGGCAAGGCTGAAATGAGTGGCCTTCTCCAGACAGATGTTGAGAAGGAGCAGTGTGTCTGAGGTAGCCATTAAGAGACCATGCCAAGCCGGGCGGTGATGGCACATGCCTTTAATCCCAGCACTCGGGAGGTAGAGGCAAGTGGATCTCTGTGAGTTCAAGGCCAGCCTGGTCTACAAAGTGAGTTCCAGGAAGGCGCAAAGCTACACAGAGAAACCCTGTCTCGAAAACCAAAAAAAAAGAGAGAGAGAGAGAGACCATGCCAAGGCAGCACCTGATGGCTGCGTGGTTTCCATCCTCATGATACCACCAGATCCTTCACTTTTTTTTTCTCACTGCATCTTCTTGTCACCACCTTTTATCTTGCTGCTTCCTCGGGCACGAAGAGCTGGCCGCTAGAGTTCCCTTAATGAGGGAATCTCATAACCCAACTATGGTCACCTCAGAAGAACTCAGACTTCTAGTCTGAGAGATCAGTGACTAGCCACTATGATGTCAGTTCTTTGGAGTACACCCTGAGTGGCCCCTGCAGGTATCTCACACATTGAATTGCTTCCAGGTTAATACATTCCAGCCCTTCCTTGGGGATCAAGTTTTTTGGGCAAGAGAAAGGGGAGCAGAGCCCTTTGCTCAAAACTCTTCAGCAACAGCCGCTCAAGTTTCCACTGGTCCTTTTCCATGGTTTATTTTATGACTACAGCGGGGCTCTCAGCTTCTCAGTTCTGCTGTCCCACCTTAAACTGCACCTGAAACACCTTCTGTCAGAAGCTACAGCATAGTAAACACTACAGGAGTTTGAGCCAGAGTGACTTGGGTTCAGGTCTCTATATCTGTCAAATCACAGTTATCTGAATTTTGATTCCTCATCTTAGTCAACCCATGAATAAGTACCACCTTTGTGGTCTTGAGGGGTGTCCTTACAGGAGGAGTGTAAAGTGTTCCTCTACACATCACAGGGCATGCTGCTGGGGCTTAGTCTAAGCATTCCCTTTCTTGTGCTGTCACCTGCATGGCTACAGAGCTAACAGACTCACCATCAGCTGCTGGGAGACAGTCCTCTCTAAATGGTGAAGACAGTCCTCCATTCCTTCTCAGCCTTCCAAAGCCTGGAGTAGTCTCATGTGTGGCCAAGGCCTTGAGTGAATGCCCTACCTCCGCATTCTTCTCCTCTACTAGATGGTGAACTTTCTGAGGGAAACTTCTAGTCATCTGTGTCCCTAGCACATAGCTGTCCTCATGGGATGCTGGTTTAAGGCTGGGCTCCAAAGCTGCCCCTCTCAAGCAGCTTTACCGTGGTTCTATCTCTCTTGCCTTCAGGGATGGTGTCCAGGACTTTGAGTGTCCCCAGTGCAGATACAGTGTACACTTAGTACATGCCAACTGATGGAATCATTAAGTGATATTTTCACCAGCCCAGGGCCTGGGACATATTAGGAGCTCATTAAAAGGTAGCCGGGCTTCTGTTGTTATCATTAATACCAAAAAAAAAAAAAGGCAAGAAGACAAAAATGAAGATAGGCATTGGTCACCTACTCTGGTGTGAAGTATGGACATTGATTGGAAAGCCATTTCAGAGAAGCAAGATGGCCCTTTATTCATTTTGGGGAAGGGAGGAGGGTTAACGAGAGAGGCTTTTTCAAGTGTTTGCTCCATCTTGCTGCCACTTTACTATGTGTGGCTGCTGTTGCCATGGCAATTCTTTAAGCAATTGAATAGAGCAGCACTGAGTTGTTGCAAACTGGCTCTAATTGCTCCCATGCACCAGGCCTGCCCACACGACACGCTCCACACAGCGCTCCCTCTTTCTCATGTGTATTTTCATAAATATCTGGGCATTGTGCAGCTCCCTTGCCCTTGTGACATTGCCATCCTTGGGCAGAGGGTACAAGAAGCAAGTCTTGGTAGGAGAGAGGGCACCACCAATTTTCCCTGTGTGAGCAAGCCATGCAAACCAGGCTTAAGGGGGTAGCAGGATGTGGGCTCAGCAGGACCTTGAAACCAAATAAAACACTCATGGGATAGGTTTATTATATGTGTTTGCCATTGTTGGATAATTTAGCCATCTTTTTAAAGCCGGCTGTACCATTGCTGTGGCCTCCTGCCATGAGGACCCTATGCATTGTGCAGTAAGAACTTTTGGCTTTAACCTTAGCAGGACTGGTAAGAACTGGCATGGGGAGGGTACTGGTGGATTTGGTGCCTTCCTGCATGTCAGGAACTGGTCTGGGTGCTTCCCATGTGCTCATTTAGTCCATCAGTAAACTGGTCCTAGGGTAAAGATGAGGGAGCCCGTAGTTAAGAACCATTACCAGTGAGGATACTGAAATGCAGATATTTAGTGTGAGCCTTTGTAGCCTGTAGCTGAACTGAGCCATTAGCCTGACTGATCCTAAGCCTGTGCCCTTTCTACTGATGCATTGTCTCCTAGGGAAGAAGTCAGGTTGGGTGGTGTAGAGGAAGAGTTCTTGTTTCTATATATTTCTTGTGTTTTTGTTTGAGATAAGATCTCGCTATTGTAGTCCAGGCTGACCTCAAATTTGTGATTCTCCTGCTTCAGTCCCCTAAGTGCTCAGATGACAGGCAGGTACCACCACACCCAGCCAAGGAGCCTCTTGGAAGAAAACTTAAGCACCTAAATGCTACATGGCCCTCTCTTGATCTTTTTTTGAAATAAGTTTTTATTCTAGCCTGCAATGATTGGAGTATGAATGTCAATACCAAAGTTGAAAGCCAAGTTAGACTCTAAAGTCCTTTTACCATGAGGCTGTCTTCCATGGGTTCATTGGAAAATGAAGATTCCATATGCATTTGAAAACTTGCCTGTCAATATTCCAGGAAACCTAGTAGCCAATGGAAACATTTTCTTCTATTCTTGGGATATTTTTAAAATTAATTTGAGCCTACAGTGCACTTTCTCCAAAGCCCAGAGTGGAATGTAGGCAGCAGGGCCTGTATCTCTGTTGACCAGTGGGAAGAGGAGGCTGGACCTGTGCTAGGGTGGGAGAATCACCTTTGAATGTTCTTTCTCTTATTTTCTGCTTTTTATTTTAATGTAGTTTATATAGTAAAGGGTGGAAGGGGAACAAAATGTGGACTGTTCTCATAGAAATGAGAATACTAGCAGCAAGGTCATTGTTTTAATTTTTTTTTTTTTTTTTTTTTTTTTTTTTTTTTTGGTTTTTCGAGACAGGGTTTCTCTGCATAGTTTTGCGCCTTTCCTGGAGCTCACTTGGTAGCCCAGGCTGGCCTCGAACTCACAGAGATCCGCCTGGCTCTGCCTCCCGAGTGCTGGGATTAAAGGCGTGTGCCACCACCGCCCGGCCATTGTTTTAATTCTTAATAGTCTACATTAACCACTCTGAGCCATTGATTCAGACAAATTTCATCGAATGGTGGCGAAATAGAGGAATCTATGGAGATTTGGCTGTAATGCTGCAGGCTCTATTATGTCTTGACACAGCCACTGGAGGTTATCAGATCAGTTTCGTGACTAATCGAGCACCTGCCTGGTGACATCAGGATCCCTATTCTGTCCTTTGGTCTTCCAACCCAGCCTGTCAGCCATGCTACCAGGACTCAAGGAGGCTGTGTCATTTACAGGCTTCACACTCCCATCATTTCCAGTGGCAACATGACTATCTTCCTAGCAGCTGTTCCTGGTGGTTTCTCCTGTGTCACTGACTACTTTTGAGTCACATGACCATGCCCTAGGCAGTCACTGGCAGTGGTCTCAGCAGAGATGAGACCCCTGGAGCTGGCCTGGGAAATGAGACTGGAACATTTGTCCTTGAAGGGGATGCTGGGATATATGAGCAAAATGATGATCCTGATAGAGACAGGCTAGAATGTTGGGTAAAGTGCTCCCAGGTCCCCCCAAGGAGAGGAGCTTTCACTCCAGGGAAACAAACCAGAGGTGACAGACAGGTGTGTCTGTTGAAAGCAAGTCCCAAGTTTCTTTGGAAGATCCACAGGGCATGGTCATGGCCACTCCTCTGGGTTCTCTGGAGCTTCCGGGCAGTCATTGTTCCTGTGAGGCATCATGTACACTTTACAGGATGAAATTTCTCAGAAGGGGCCTGCAGTGAGTGTAAAGAGCCAGATCCAGAGAAGAGCTGGATTCTGGATGTGGAACGAGTAGGCATGATCAATTTGATTAGCATTGTGCCGGGGTTATTTTCCTAGCTGAAGCTTTTGTTTTTGAGGGTGATATTTTGAGAACTGCAATCTCCGTGGGAATATCTTGGTTATATACAGCAGAGCCATCTCTGTATCTACATTTTCTTGTTTAACACATGGCTGTCTTTATAATGAGTGCCTCCTTTATGTGGGGTTATCAGAGTAACTCTGAATCTATTTTACAACTAAATTAATGATATCCAGGAAACATTTATTTGGCTCCTTTTCTATTTATAATATTGTTACCAACTAATTGCCTTTGAGTGTTCCTACTTACAGGGTCCTTTATGCTAGTTAAAACCCATCCCACATAGGTGAATCCCTAATGCCACTCAGGACTACCCAGTCACTTGTGAAGTTTCTCTTCTTGTGGTGATGACAGGAGCAATCATAAGAATGTATACCGGGGCAAAAGGCCAGGTTATGATAGCATCTAAAAATAACAATATGTATTGTTGCTTTTATTCTGATGATAAAAGTAATTCATTGTAAAACATTTGTGAAAGACAGAAAAGCGTAAGGAGGGGAAGAGATCACTCAATACCCAACCCCACCCCCAGGCAACCTGTATTAGGTTTAGCACATTTCTTTCCAAATCACCTTATGCCTTTTTACGTAATTAAACTTAGGTGATCAATACAATATTTTCATTCTTTCATGTAATTTTTATCATGATTTTGTGGGGTTTTTGTTTTTTTGTTTTGGATTTTGTTGTTGTTGTTGTCGTTGTTGTTTTGTCTGTTTGGTTTTGTTTTTTCTAGATAGTGTTTCTCTGTGTAGCCCTGGCTGTCCTGGGGCATATTTTTCTTATACCACATTATCCATAATCAGTCTCCAGTGGTTGTATGATTCCTTTGTTGAATTTGGTTGTCTGTTCCCCTTTTGATATAAACTTAAATTTTCCTTGTTGCTGTTTCTACACTCACATGTACACATGCAAAACAAAAGAATTTTGTTTTAACTCTCCTTTTTAAATTTAATTTTATTCAACTTTTTCCGTACTGTTAGGCAAGTATCTGTTTTTCTACTATTCACACTGTCTATGTCCACTGATCTACTGTTCTTTTGGGGTTTTTGTTTTGTTTCCTACTGTTTTAAATTCTTATTTACCTAAGTTTTTCATATAATTCCCACATTAACTGTTTTCTTACAAGTGTTTTTAACAAATACATCTTTTCTAGACTCAGACATTTTTCCCTCAAATACAAAAGTCCACACACCCTGTGTGCGGGCACATGGCATCATGCCAGCATGTTTTGTCATGTCTTACCATTCTCCCATGTCTTTTCTAGAATATTTAGGACAGTTCCACATATTTTATTTTATTCATAAATTACAGTAAGTAAGCATCTCTTAAAAATAAAATGTTAACATTTTCCTTTTCCTTTATTTATTTAAAAATTCAAAGCTATGGGAGAGTTGAAAACAATACACATTGAACACCTATTTATTCTTCATTTGCAATCCTTGGTAATTAGTGCCTTACATTGTCTTCCTAAATATGTAAATGCTGTACCTTTTGTTTTGTTTTTGAATCAGTTGACTATACTTTGCAACAACATGACACTTAACTCCTGGACATTCCAGTCTTCTAAGAATCAAGGCACTCTTTCTCTCTGATGCAATCATAAGGCCATTGTTACTCTCAGAAAATATTTTGTTGATAGAATAATGTTGTCCAATGTAAGTAAATAATGCACGATCTACATTCAGTCTCCAGGTGGGCTCCAAAGTATCTTTCATAACAAACTTCTTAATTTAATAATTATACCTGGGCTCAAGATGGGTATGGTAGTTAAGTACACACCTTTACTCCCAGCATTTGGAAGGCAGAGGCAGGTGGATTTCTGTGAGTTTGAGACCATCCTGGTCTACAAATAGTGAGTTCCAGGATAGCCAGACATACTTAGTAGTAAGACCCTGTCTCGAAACAATGATTGATAGAGGATGGATGGATGGATGGATGGATAGATGGATGGATGGATGGATGGATGGATGGATGGATGGATGGATGGATGGATGGATGGATAGATAGATAGATAGATAGATAGATAGATAGATAGATAGATAGATAGATAGATAGATCGGTAGATAGATTAGATAGATAGATAGATAGATAGATAGATAGATAGATAGATAGGTAGATAGGTAGATAGGTAGATAGGTAGATAGGTAGATAGGTAGATAGGTAGATAGGTAGGATAAGATAGGTAGATAGTAAATAAATCTGAAAAGGATCATTATATTTGCTTATAGTATTTCCTTAGCTTCCTTTAACCTGGAGCCAGCCCATTTCCCTTCTGTTTTATTTTATCTTGGTCTTTCTTGACATTGGCATTTTTGAAGAGTCCAAGCCGGCTGTCTTCCCTGGTGTCCTACAGTGTAGATGTTCTAACTATTGACTCATGACTGTTCCAGCAGCCCAGATGCCTAAGGTCTGTCTGTGTACTTCCTGCCTAAGTCCTGGAGGCAACTCTTCCTTCAAGGAGCCAGGGTTCCTTTTCCAGAAGAGAGCTATTCAACAGCCAAGTCTGGGGCCACTTGTGCTGTGCTTGCTACTCCTTGGCATTGCTGATGCCAGCCTTCAGTGGTCAGAGCCCCCACAAACAGCCCACCATAGGAATTTCACAGCTCAATGTACTTTTGTCTTCACATACTGAAAGCTTGGCTTCACATCAGTGTCTCCAATTCTAGGCCAACCAGGAGTCACTCCTGTTTCTTCTTATTGTAAAGTGACTACGTTGTACAAAGGTAAAAACATCCTGCCTTCTTTTCTTCATGGACTTTCTTATTTATATGGAGCCACTTTTCTCTCCTGCCTTGTCACCATCCTGACCCAGATGCCTACCTTGACCTCCTTGAACACTGATGTGCAGAGCTAGGCCTCCTCCACTGTCCACCCCTCATGACAGTCCTTCCCATCCCAGGCTGATTCCTTTTCTACCTGGATTCCTACAGATTCCACCTGAGTCCCTACATCCTGGACTGTCACTGCCCTCACTCTGCTGTGCACACATCCATCTCATCAGGCTCCAACACCTCAAACAGGCTCTCCTGTCCCTTCCACACAGATGCCCCACATACACGCACACACCCTCGTGCCCTATTTAAGGCCTGACAACAATACCAGAGCCAGAACTCTAATGAAACCCTTGTCCCCCAACATAATAAGTCACGATCTCGCGCGCGCGTGCGCGCGCGCGCACACACACACACACACACACACACACACACACACACACACACACAGAAAGAGAGAGAGAGAGGGAGGGGAAAGCCAAGCCCACAGCTTACAAAGCCTAACTTTCCCAATAATTATAGGGCTAGAGACAGGAATTCTGTTTTTAAGTTTCTTCTGGAACTAACCTGGAACTAACCAACACCTCTGAAAGCAGATGTTGGGCAAGTCTGCCTTGAAGATGGAAGGTTTTGCATTCTTACCTGAGATGTATGTCAAGTAGGCATCACAGTAAGCAGTACAAATAAGGTTCTGCCAGCATATTCTGTGAATCCAGCCTCGCTGACCCAGGCATCCTGTCTGTGAGGCAACCAGCTAGCTTCTACCTAGGTCCAGGGCAGGGCTCATTATGTTGACTTTGGCACCAGCTAGAAGCAGCATCAACCCAAAGCACTGCTTCCATTCTCTATGTGACCTGGAAACAAGTTGCCTCACCCTTTGGGGTTCTGTTTCTCTGACAGTAAAAGAGATGAGATGGATCAAATCCAGAGATTCTCCACCTCTGTTACCCTCTGCCCATGAGCCCCCATTGGCTTCCTAGGCAAATAAGGAAAACCACAGCCTAGCAGTAGTCTGTTGAGAGTCCTCTAGTTGCTTTTACTCTCTCTGGTCTCATGTGCCCATTGGCAGCCACCTTTAACAATGTGCTTCCTACCTGAATTTCCTAGTAACACACAGTATGTCCAGGGAACATAGAAATGGACTTTGACCACAGTGAGGTGGTGGTGGGTTTGAACTTCCAAGTTAAATCCTTTACTCCACAGCCCAAGCCCTTCTCCCTGTGGAGAGGGAAGGAGGGCTGCACTGGGAGTGAAGTCAACAAAAAAGCCCACCTTGCCACCCAGATGCCAAGACAAGTAGGTCTCAGGTGGCATTTCAGTCCTGATGACTTAGGATGGTCCATATTCCTGCAGCTCACTGTAATGCAAAGAAATTAGTTAGGAAACTCATGTCTCATGTCCAGAAGACCAGGTATGTTTCAAAATACAGTAACATGCCTTCTCTGCTATTCCAGAAAACCTAGTTCTGACCCTTGCCAGGAAGCCTGTGCCCAGCTTTCAGGCCCACCCCACACTGTTAGGCATTTCTACTAGGCATAGGGTTCCAGCTCAATTGAGGGAGGTCTGTGATGCTCCCACGCTGCTGGCTGCCAGACTAGCCAGCAGCCATGCAGCAAGGAAGGAGCATTGAAAAGAGACACGAAGGAACTCGAGTCCCCATGATGCCGAGAAGGACACTCACCTTTCCTCATTTGAGTCCTAGTCCCAGGATGCTGTTCTTGCCTGAGATCGGCGTCTACAGCAGCCTCTGAGCTTTCAAGTGAAGTGAGCCAAGTGCCAGCCCATTCACTCGCACCCCACCCTGTGGCTAGGGGCCATGCTTCCCCTCGAAGCCAGCACAAGGCGAGGTCCTCATGGGGCCTGGCCCTCTGCGTTCATGGAGGAAAAATGAAAGTTGCTTTATTCCTCGGCCTCTTCATGTCTCCCATTATGAGAAGAGGGCTCCACAGTGAGGCGTCAGGCTGTGATATTTCTGCTTCAGCGTGAGAGATTCATATGTTTGACTAATCAATTCTCTGGCACTGACTTCCTGGCCTGCATTTTGTTCTCTTGCTTTTGATCGTCTGTTTGCCTTTTTGCTGTTCTGCTGCTCCTTGTTTGGGGCTTTTATTTTCCAGGAACACTTTGACCCACTGGATCCGCTATATTCTTCTCCCTCTCCCTTTGTCGCTTTTCTCTCTGATTCTGGTTTCCTGCATGATTGACCGCACACTGCTTCCACATACAAGCAAAGTAGAAACCTCAAGTCACCAGGCCTTGATAACTCCTGGGTTTTGTTTGAGGGGCCAGGAGATAGTGGACCCTGGCCCTCAGCCCCCACCCCCTGCCGGGCTAGGTTGTAGTCCTCCACTCTGCCATCCCCCTTCCAGCCTCACTCTACTACAAGCTGATGTGGGGTTGGTGCCCCAGGCGTCACAAAGCTGGGTATAGCACTCACAGCAAACTATAAGTGGGTGTACACGGATATTAACATCAGCCATGTTTCTCAATAGAAGAAACCAAGGGTGTTCAGAGCTCATGAGTGATCAGGCCAGGACCAAAACCAGTCATGCCCTGAAAGACAGTTGTTCTGCTATGAGAGTTGTCCACTGACTGCTGGCTTCAACCCTCTCCAGCCAGCAATGCAGAGCACTTCACCCTCTTTAGCGTGGGATGGAGGTCATTCAGCCCTGGCATAGTGAGGTAGTCTTCCAAGGCCCCTTCCAAACCTCTTCCAAGATCAGAGGAGGATGAACCCCAGTGCCTTAGCTACATGGGCACTTAACTAGAGAGCCCGCTACACATGGTGATTGGGTCATAGTGGAAGGATCATGTTGAGAAGGCATCTGAGAAGGCTTTGTGGTTAAATGGAAGAGGTAGGGGTTGAATAGAGCTGGCATAATATGTAGGGCTTCCACAGTCAACAGAAGGAGGGCAGTGGATCTTTGTACAGCCTGCTTTCTAGCCTATCCTGAGATGACTGTGTCCTAGACAGCATTTCCATGAGATGTTCTCAAGCCCACAAGGATGCTCTTGAGTCTTTCTTGTGGCACCTCCCTGAAGCTCTCCAGCCTCTTATAAGACCCTAGTGCCAGAGAGCTTACTCCTGAAGCAACATGTCCCACCTCTAAAAATTCCTACTGTGAGGGATCTCATCTTAGTGGAAAGTATCTCCATCTGCTCCCTGTCCTCTCACCCAGACCTTGGCAACAGTTGGCATAGTTGGCTGGACCATGAACAGAAATGAAGCTGTGCTGTTTTGTTTGCCTAGTAGCATCATCTGGTGGGAAGGCTCTGGATATGGAGTTCAGAAGGCTAGAGTTACCTCTCCCTGGCCCACTTTTGCTGTGTGCTGTCACAGAGTTGACTTCCCTTCTCTGAACCATCATTGTCTCACCTTTGAAACAGGATGGCAGTCCTTCCTGTACCCATCCTGGGTAGCTCCTGTTCACAAAAATGGCATTCTTCCAATTACAGGGACAGTGCTGCACAGCAGCCTTTCTCCCCTCTATTCTCAGTCCTAGGTCCACTTGACTTCACACTCTTACTGTCCCATGAATCCTTGTGTTGGTTTAGTTTCTGTCTGTACATCATGTGTACACAGTTGTGATCAGTACGATCTGCCCTGCTGGCCTGGGCACCAGTCAGCACTAATGCTGGGAGCACTGAATTGATAGTCTGTCACATCTTGACTCTGAGGGGTGTCTTCCAGAACCAGGGCAACATGGCAGGGAGGTGATGTGCCTGGGCCAGTGCAGGCCTCTAGGGCTGTCAGAGAAGTATGATAATAAGGACAGTTCTGGACTCCAAAGCTGAGTCTTTGAAGGGGAAACTGCTGGCCCAGGAGAAGAGTGGAATGTGAAAGATGCTGGAGGCACAGGAGTCATCCAGGGGAGGCTGCAGTCTGCAGCTGGGGTAGCCCCAACTGCATTTGCAAGGCTGAAGGCCTCTTGTAGCTTGAAGAGAACCTTTGCAGATGTTTGTAGCTGTCACCCAAGAGCAATCCCTTGTGTGCCACCAGAGAGGGCTAGGAAACTGGGTCGTGAGCACAGGAGTGGACGTGGCAGAAGACACTGCTTCATGACCAAGCCCTCCTCCCAGCTGCCCTTTCCAGGATTCCTGGCCCCACTTTACATGTAAGGAATCTAGTGGCACTTTAGAAGGTAAGACCTGAGTGACCCTACCTACAGCTCATGTGCTACCTAGAAAGATGCATCATCTATCCTGTGTACGTACACACACACACACACACACACACACACACACACACACACACACACAAAGATACACACATACACACACACCCTGCCTGGATGTTTCTGGTTTGTCTTTCTGCTTGGCAATAGGAGCCAGAGCCCATTCATATATGTTCAGGCGTGGTTGAACATCCTCAATTTTCAGATCTCCCATGTGTGCTATGTGTGTCTCAGCAGGGATCCTCCAGGGAGCAACCTCTGCTCAGAACCCATGTCCCTGCCAAACAAGTGCAAACAATCTCATTCTCCAGTTCTTCACTGTGCTTTGAGGACAGTGGTGGTATGCCATGACATAATTGTGCATTTTATGTTAATTTTGTGTTTGAATAAACAGTGTGCACACATGGGAGCTATTTGAAAGATATAGCTGGTGGTGCTGTGCTCTGAGTTCCTTCGGCTTCTTTCTATGTGATTTTTTTCCAAGTTCAAAAAATGTGTTAGAAGTAACATGATGATAATTGGAAGCTCAGTGTATCAATCTTTTTCCTCTGTTCTTTTCTACTTTTTTAGATGCAATTAACCCTTCACATTTTACCTAGTCCCTTCTTGGTTACCTTTGTTGCTTCTTTGATATTCAGATATTCATGCTTTCTTTCTTCACTTTAAGAATAGATAACTTGTAAAACAAGAGTTTTGGGGTTTTTTTCCTCAATGGAGATGCTCAATTCACAAATTACATGTATATGCCTACTTTTCTTTCTTTTTTAATTTGTCAAAAGATCATGGCACAATTACATGCAAACTGTAAAGACAAGAGATTGGCATCCAATCAGAGTACCTGCTGCGTTTCCAGAGCAGAGCATTCCACAAGAGATGGGGAAAGAAAAGAAGGAACTTTGAGGATGTTGGCTTGGAATTACAAACCATAAATAATGCATTTCATTTATAACAGTCTTATTTTCTATAAGTGTGAGTGGACACTGATTTCAAAGACATGCTGGCATTTGAGTCTTTCCAGACAGGTGTAGGAAGTGCAATCGCACCGTCACTGAAAATGGAAGTTAAAAAAAAAATGTGTTTCTTTCCACAACTACTGCTACTTTTCCAGTTTCCCTTTTGGACCCTTGCCATGTACAGCCCTGGCTCTGTCCTTGCCTAGTGTAGCCATGGTGGTGTTTTCTTGATTAGTCCCATCTCCATTTGCCTGTGGTATTCTGGAGCTGTCACATAATGTCATCCTTAACCCATTGCCAGTGTGCTTGAAAAGAATCCTGAGACTCTAGATGGATTTTGATGCTAGAACTTGAAAGATAAAAAGATGTTTCCAGAGTGAATATGTTTTAGGGGAAACTGAATAAATGAAGTTTGAGGATGGAGATGAAAGCTCCTTCTCTCTCTCTCTCTCTCTCTCTCTCTCTCTCTCTCTCTCTCTCTCTCTCTCTCTCTCTCTCAACACTAGTTACTTTAAAACAAAATTAACTTTTCTATATTAATATTTTCGGATTGAATTCATTTGGGAGGAAGAAGTAAAAATCACACATAATCAAGTCAAATGGCTCCCAGCCTAGAACTTTGCCTATAAACACATAGTGAGCCAGTTAATATGCTGGTTGTGGTTGTTATCTGTGGTGGTAGTAAAGATGCAGCCTTTTGCATCAGTCCCTTGCTGCACAGATCATGGGTCATCTTTCCGTAGGCTGTGAGGGCTATTTGGAATTTCCTCTTGGAAAAAAGCTCATGACTAAAAGCACTATTCACTTGTTCCCCTAAGACAGGTTACCATATGCAAACACTCTTTGTGATTCCTATTGGAGATGGGGCTCTAGGATAGAGTACTAGCCTAGCATGCTCTCTCTCTCTCTCTCTCTCTCTCTCTCTCTCTCTCTCTCTCTGTGTGTGTGTGTGTGTGTGTGTGTGTGTGTGTGTGTGTGTGTGTGTTATGTTTCCTTTTTAAAAAGCACACAGAAGCAGAAGTTTTGGACTGTGTCCGGGTTCTTAAGTTTGAGTATATATTTATTCTGTTTTCCCCGAAAGTACATCTTTTAGTGGAAAGACTTAGAATAAACCTGGGTTCAGCTCCCACCCATGTGAGCTTCTGGCTGTGTGACTCAGGATCAGTAGCTTACCCTCCTGAGACAATCTCCTCATTTGCCAAAGGAACTTAACTACCCTGATTTCGGTAAATTATTGTGATCATAAATGAGGGAATATGAGTGAATAATCATACCAACAACAGCTCAAAAATTGTGCTCACTCTGTGCCAGGCTCAGCTCAAAGCACCTTACATCATGTCATGCTTGCAGCAGCCCTATCAGGTGTAAACTATATTTTTCTCCTGTGTGGATGAAGTTTGCAAAGTAGGGAAGGGCTCAGAAACTTGCCTAGCCTCACACAACTTACAAGTGATAGGGTCAGAATTCTCACACAGGACGTTCTTTGCTCCTCACAGAGGCTTAAGTAGTACTTATTCCTGGAACTACCCCTCTCTCACTCTGAGCATCAGCCTATGGACAGCATTCCCACCTGCTCTCCCGGATGGATCGTGAGGCCTTTGTCCATGGAGGTCTCCCTGCCAGATAGAATGAATAGCATCTGTGACCCAAAGCCACCCAGGAGCATCATGTCACTAGAGGATCTTTAAATATTCCATTTCTAAATTCAAAGCTAGTTTGGGCTATATTTACAGCATTTAACATGTGAGAAAGTAGGCTTTTAAGTGGAATGGTTGTGTAATGGAATATTTCACGTTCCGGTTCAGCCATAAAGCTCAGGGCTGATAAACAAAGCATCCGAAGCCAAATGGCTCCTCATCTGACCCCAATTAAAATAAAGATTTCATTCCATTCTGTCCTGACAGGGAGGAACATATTGTTGCCTTTAAGGGAGTTTGGTTTAGTTAATGAAAGAATTTTGTTTTATTCCCCCACCCCCACCCCCTGCCACCACCCAAATACAATATCTAATTAAATAAGATTCAATTTGTGAGGACTTCTGGTAGGGATGTGTTAACTGTTTTTAAGCTGTGTTGCCTCCATGTCTGAAGATGTCCAGGATGCTTGTGACTCCCCCCTCAACATCCATTGTTTGAAGACAAAGTCAGCCCATGTCACTGTAAGGGGAGCATTATCTCTTCCAAGGTAGATCTGTGTACAATCCCAACAACCTGTATAAGTCATGTGGGTTCTGTGTAAAATACCATGTATTTTCATAAAGGCCGTTTCCTAGAAGCATTTGTACTCATCCATATTGTGATTTACCAATCACTATAGAGCTGTCCATTTAGAATGTATCATGCAGAGAGTTGTAGCTGCTAAAATATGTTAGGTAACATAAGTTGGATATTGATGCCAATTATCACGAAGTTCTTTCAGTTATCTTGAAGAAATATGTAGCTGTCTCAATACTTCATCTTTTCATGTGAAGAGTAAACTGTGTTGGCCAGGCAGGTTTTGAAAGGCAGGCTGGGGGTGGAGATCTTGTGTTACATCGTTGCCGTTTTCTTGAACCCTTTTCAATACGCGTTCTGTGGCCAGTGGGACCATGGATATCAGTCAGAACCTTTGGGAGCATGGTGGAGAAGTTTCCTCTAGCTCAGCAATGGAAAAGAGACATTTGGATTGTGGCAGGTCACCTGCAAGCCCCTGAGGAATTGCCTGGGTGATCCACCGGGTTGGAGTAACAAAGGCTGTTCTGAACACAGACGGACTGGCCCCAGGTGGGCCCCTCCTCTCATCATCTCGAATATGCCAGAGAAGGGTCAGCAGGCCTCTCGGGGCCCACTGGCTCTGCCTTTCTCAGATTCTGTATTCAGTAGAGCAGAAAGTACATGATGTTCTTAAATCCACAAAGAATTTATGGTCAGCTGCTTAGGATTTATGTCCTGAGAAACAAAAGGTCTTTAAGTCTGTAAGCCTGGGATGTTTTAAATGTATGTTTTTAAAAATGTCTTTTATTCCTTTGTAGTGGCTCCTCCTGAGCATTTATTTTGCATCCTTGAGTGCCCATTCTCTGCAGGCTTTGCAGGAGGTGAAGAGAGACAAGTTATTCATAGTCTGCCTTCCAGGACTTTCTCTCAGTGGGTTTGAAAAGCAAGTAAAGATGCCATCCTAAAAGGATCTGTCCATTGCTCTGGGGAGGAGGGGTAGGCGGTGCAAGGAGCACAGGGAGGATGTTTTGTTGGGCCTTGAAGTGTGAGTGCAGTGTTACCAGTTGTGAGAGGGAGACAGGCAAGAATTAAGACTGCAGCAGAGGAGGTCAAAACAGTGAGTCCCACACTAGTGCTACAGAAGTGGCTGCAAAAGATATGAGAGATACAAATGGGAGGATGAGCCTGAAAAGAAAAGTGCATCAATTACAGTGTTTCAATCACAGATGGCATACATGCTGATGGCCTCTGAAGATTCTAATACAGTTGAAAAAACCCTGCCCTCATGCTGTTGTGGTCATTGTGATGTCATGGTGTGGTGCTGGTGTGAACAAACCTCCACTGCCAGTCATACAGAATTACACCAGCTCCAGTCAAGTGCCTCCTACAATACTCAATAACAAGCAACTGCTACTGGCCAGCATTTGCTTCCTATACTTTTCATTGTTATTTTAGAGTGAGCACCTTTTACTATTGAAAAGTTCACTATAAAGCATTTTTTACCTCATTCCTTTAAAGAATAGTATTAGTGTGTGTGTGTGTGTGTGTGTGTGTGTGTGTGTGTGTGTGTGTGTGTGTGTGTAGTTGCTTGGGAATTGTGGCCAGTATGACTAGGACTTAAATCCAAATCCCTTCTAACTACTAATCCAATATTGTGTGTGTGTGTGTGTGTGTGTGTGTGTGTGTGTGTGTGTGTGTGTGTTCAAGAGCATATGGTACAGTTGTTCATGGAGGCCTGAAGCATCTAGAGTCACAGGCAGTTTGTGAGTCACTTTTGGATGATGGGGACTGAGCTCAGGTCCTCCTCTGCAAGAGCAGTATGCACTCTTAACAACTGAGTCACCTCTCCAGTCCCCAGAATTGGAATTTTTGTTTACTATTGTTAGGAATGTAAGATAATACAGTTGCTATTAAAAAAAAAAAAACAGTTTGATAGTTCCTCAAAAACATGCATTGTCCAGCAATTCTGCTTCTGAGTGCATGCCCAGGAGAACTGAAAGTAAGGTCTTGAAGATATATTTGTACACTTACTTTCATAGCAACATCACTCATATGATGAAATTTGAATGTAATGGACACCCAGGTGTCCCAGAGCTATGAGTGATAAGCAAAAAAATGTAGTACATGCACATAGTGCAACATTATATAGCTTGAGAAAGGAATTTGTGACAGTGTGGGTGAACTTGGACATTCTACCCTATGAAATGAGCAGTCACAAAAAGACAAGTCAAGATTACAAACATAGACAGAAGACTATGGGTTAGCAGTGGCTGTAGGTCATAAGCCTCTGGAGCTGGTTTGTGGCGGGAATGTTTCATTGCTTAACCAGAAAAGCATTTCAGTTTTAAAAGAGGGAAAGGGACTGATGGGGATAGATGGTAGTAATGGTTGTGCAACACCATGTTCTTATTTAACACCTTGAATTGCACGTTTGAAAATGTTTGCAGGGGTCTGAAAAAATGGCTTGGTGGTTAAGGGCACATGATGCTCCTCCAGAGGACCTTAGTTCAATTCCTAGCACCCACATGGTAGCTTAAATCTGCCTGTAACTCCAGCCCCAGGGCTCCAACAACCTCTTCTGGCCTCCATGCACATAGTACACACACATGCATGCGTGCAGGCAAAACACCCAAACATGAAAAACAAAAATAAAGGGAAAAACATAAGGGAAAAAAATTGCAAGCCAGCAGCATGGTCCAGCAGGTAAAGGTGCTTTACTTCAAAAGTTGTCCTCTGACCTACACACACATGATATGGTCTGCACACACACACACATACACACACACACCGGGGGGGGGGTAATTTAAATTTGTTTCAATAAAAGACTAAGGATATAGTTCAGTTGTTAAAAGTACTTGCTTCACTTAGATGAAGACTTGAGTTTACAGAACTCTTGTAAAAATCTGGACACAATGGTGAGTGGCTATAATCTCAGTGCTGGGGCAGCAGAGCTTGCTGGCTAGAAAACCTAGCCAAATCCGTGAGCTCTAGGTTCAGACAAAGTCCCTGTCTAAAAATAAGGTAAGCAGTTGAGGAAGAGACTCCTAGTGGACCTCTTGACCTATATAGTAGCCAGGTATGGTAGTGTATACCTGTACTCCCAGCATTGGGGAAGCTGGGGAAGAAGGGTCCTGAGTTCAAGGATAGCTTGAGCTATGGAATGAGCTGTCTGAAAACAAAATAAGCCAAGTGGTGGTGGCACACAACTTTAGGCAGGGAGATCTCTGTGAGTTCAAGGCCAGCCTGGCCTACAGAGCGAGTTCCAGGACAGCCAGGGCTACACAGAGAAATCCCGCCCCCCCCCCCTAAAAAAAAAAAAACAAAAGAAAGAAAAGAAAATGAAACAAGATAATTAGAATGATGAAACCTGTGAAAAAATGAGTAACTTTTGGATGGCACTCCCTTCATATGGCAGAGTGGCTGGAGTGAGCATAAACTTGTCTGCCATCAGTCTACTGGGCAGTTTCAGGATGCTTGCTGTGTGCCAAGCACTGACAGTATAAAGAAGGAAACCTAGTCTAGAACATAGGAGAAAGGTAATTAACAGGAACTGGGTATCATGGTGTTGAACTATAGTCCCAATACTCAAGAGATTGAGGCAGAAGACCAGCCTGGGCAGCACAGTGAGACCCTTTCTCAAGAAAGAAAAACAAAGGTGTTTAAATTCTGCTTAGCAGTACTTCCCAGAAGAGTGACTGAGTCCTAAAGGAGGAATTAGCCACATCCCTATCAGTGACCACCACTGTTACCAGCTCTGAAGAGAAAATGGTAGTTAAGCACATGGGCTTTGAATGCAAACAGTAAACAGCAGGGTCTTTTCAGCAGCCCTGAGTGACTATCGTAGTCTTCCATTTCATTGTGCTGTCTTCTCAACTATAAAGTGAGAATAATAATATGTCTGTTGGGTTTGCTGTGAATGTTAATTGAGTTAATATCTAAAAAGTGATGAACATACTGCCTGGTGCTCAGAAAGAGCTGGGAAGAAGGGAACAGTCACGGCTCCAGAGCAGACACCAGGTTTAAGCATCTGAGCTGTTCCCCTTCATAGAATGTGGCTTTGCCCAATGATTCAGGTGAGCAGGCAAAGGTGAGAACGGTTAAGTAATTTGCCAAAATCTATGCATCTATCAAGTGCTCAAACCAGGAAATGAACCCTGACCTGATAGTCCCCTAGCTCTGGCCCCTCCTATGACACCATCCTGCTCACATCACTCTGCTTCCTGGTCCCTTCTGCTCCTCAGACTCTCAGATATTATGAATCGTGCCTTGCTTTGGTAGGAGTTAAAATTCTCTCCAAAGAGAAAAATGCTTACCCTGTAGTAGGAACATACCCTATGGACAAACAAGATGAGCTTCAGGACCCAGGAGGTCTAGTTCCAAATCCCAGCTCTATTCTTAAACAGTTGGTAACGTAAGACAAACTCTGCCAATGATCAATACACAATTACTTTACCTCTTCAAGCTCCTCAATAAAGCAAAGATCAAAATTGCTACCTTATAAGGATGGTCACAAGGACTAAAGAAGAGGATTATGTGAAGCTAGCATATTTCAGGGGTACATGGTAGGGGTTCAAGTTTCCCTTCATCCTTCCCCACCAGCTCTTCTTTGTAGCCAGAATTGCCCAGTGGTTATCCACACAAGTCTGTATGTAATTATGCCATCTCTTGGTTCCCAACATGAAATTTCTAACAGAAGCCCTACACCTGAACACCTTCCCCAGTGTCCTCTTCAGGTTCCTTGTGCAGTAATCACACCCTTTCTCTCTACTGGCATGGGGTCTAAGTGACAACTGCAGTTTCTTTCATTTACTTATTGTGTGTATGATGTGAGTGCATGGGTCAGGGGACAACTTTTGGAAGTCAGTTCTTCCCTTCTACCATGGCTTCAAGGGACTGAACTCAGACCAACAGGCTTTCTCCGCAAGCAGACAACTGCAGCAGTGTCTGTGCTGTGTAATACAAAGTCCATTGCATTCCCCCAAGGTCTGGGACATCCTTGGATGAGGCTTTGTTGTACTGAGGTGAAAGGGAAATGAGACTGTGGAAATAAAACTAAAAATAGGCAGTTTATTTAGCTAACCATAGAAGATAGACTCCACACACTCACTTTCCCCAACTTAAATAATGATCCCACAACACTCTTGGTCATTGCTCATGGGAATAGAGATGCTACTTGGCAGTTCACAGCAAAGGACTTAAGGATCCACCTTGTTGGATTCAGGAAGCCTTCCAGGGCACTACCAAGTGCCAGGTACTGTGGTAGGTGGTAAGCCATCAGTATAGAAAGACACCTCCCACACTGCAAGGTAAAAGCTGTCACAAAGGAAGATGGGGAGCCTACGGAAGACATGACAAACCCAGTTCTCTAGGAGGGTACCATACCTCATGATGAATGTTGTCACTCAACTAGATGGAGAGTCCTATTCACAGAAGTGAGCAGCAGTGCTGACTAGGTGGCACCTAAGTGGTTAGGAAGTAGCAGAGAGAGGCAGGCGGATCTCTGTGAGTTTGAGGCGAGCCTGGTCTACAGAGTGAGTTCCAGGACAGCCAGAGCTACACAGAGAAACCCTGTCTCGAAGAAAAAAAAGAAAGTAGCAGAGACACCCAGGCCCTGGCTAGGTGGCACCTAAGTGGTCAGGACATAGCAGAGACACTAGGCTCTGGCTAAGTGGCGCCTAAGTGGTCAGGGTAGCACAGATACCCTGGGCCCCATTCATGGGAAACCCAGACAACCAAGGCAGTGTGATCTCAGCAAGCATGAGCTGCAGGTAGACACTGTGCCTGCCCAGGGCTCTGGGCAAGGAATGGGCTGTGGCAGCTTTCTCTCTCTCTGCTCCAGCACATAGATGGTAGCATCCTCATAGCAGTGTTTAATTAAACTGGATTTCCATCCAGAATGCACCACTAGCCTGAGAGTTCTTCCAAACGGGTCTGATTCATAGGACATTTGTGCAGGTCTGAAGGGGTATTCATTCTCATCTTTGCTTCCCCATTCAGTCCTGCAGAAGCTCTCGTTTGCAGAAGGCAGCTTTGGTAATTAACAAAGCATGTTCTGTGAGGTCAGGCAAGAACTCAGGATGGGACTTTTGCTCAGGATATTTTTAAGCTTCATTGTAAATACCACTGAGAGTCTTAAAATCAAGGCCTGTTTGTGTTAAGAGAAAAAAGAAAAAGACTCCACACTAGGCATGTCCTGCTCAGAAATTGCTTGATATGGCTGTTATTTGAATGCTGACTCTTTTAGCTATTTTGTTGTTAAAATACCAAGAAAAGCAGTGTGGCTTTTCAGACATTAAATCTCCTTTTTTTGGAAGTGATGACAATGCTCCCTGAAGTTTTCTTCTTACCTTTCCACCTTTGAACAATTGATTTTGATTAGAAACATTACACCCAGCATTTACTTTGACATCCCTGAGTACAAACAGTCATTTTAATGTTTTTTTTTTCTAAAAAAAAAAAAAAAAAAACAAAATCATGACAGGGACATCAATCCTTCGCCTGGTGTATGAAGGCCTGGTATATTAATTGGCTGTCAGATTCTGAAGAAGTAATGGATTAATGTGCTTGATCGTAACGCTCTGCTCAGAGACTGAAGTTTGATCCTGATGTCCCCAGTCTCTCTGCTTAATGCAATTACAGATATGCATTCAGGACATCTGAGTGGATTGCATTTCATTAATATGATTGGAGCGGACAACATTAGCCTGCTGTCGGGTCCTCTCTGACAGCTAATTACTAGAATGAAGCGTGTATACCACTAAGGAACAATGGTGCCCTTATTGGGGCCATTAAAACAATAGAAAAATAGCGCTTTAAGAACCTCAGAGAGTTACTTTCTATACATGTCACAGGTCATCAAGATAGTTCAGTATGAGAAGTCAGAAAAATGAGATGGGCAAGACCTACCAGAGTCTCTAATGACAGAGCTTCTGACCATCTTTAAAGATAACAGAGTCCTCCTGTTGTCCAGCTACTCATCTGTGGGCTTTTGTGGTCTAAAACCATGTAGACCTGGTAATTTTCCCACTCCCCTTTTCTTCAGCTTCCTCCCATGATAGAAGAGAGTGGTGACTTTGAGCATCCATGGATTATTCTTTCCTTTTAGTTTTTTGGACAGGATCTCTGATTTAAACTCCTGTGTAATGGAGTGTGGCCTTGAACTTTTGATCTTCCTGACTTCACACACTGGGATTATAGGTATGCATCACCATACCTGGTTTATGTGATGCCGGAGATGGAGCCCAGGGCCTCAGGCATGCTAGGCAAGCACTCTACTTACTGAGCTACATCCCCAGCCATATCATTACATTTGAGAAGGAAAGGGAGCCTTTGTCTGTGCTGTTGAGACAGCCATGTGGGCTATATGAATGTCTGAGCTTGGAGGGAAGAGATACCTTAAGGAAGTTAACTCTCCTGGGACTATTTCTTGCTCTTCCAACCCCTTACTAAGACCAGGTATTCCTTTGATGCCCAGTGTATGATCAGTGCTGTTCATTGCTGAAGACTTAGGAGAGAGAGAGAGAGAGAGAGAGAGAGAGAGAGAGAGAGCGCCCTTTGTCCCCAAGATCCTCAAACCCTGTTAGAGAAAGACATTTATAAAAAAGAAGAAGAAGAATGAGACAATAATGGGATTAATAGATGGGCAAGTGAATACAAAACAGCAAAAGCTGAAAGCTTGTCAGAGGTGCTGTGGGATGAGTAGGAGTTCCCTGAATACCTACAGGATCGAGCAGGGCTCCTGGCAGAAGGCAGTGGTGCAGAGGCTGGAAACGGCCTACCAGGCTGTTCCCTCAGTTGGGTGGCTGTAGCTTACTGATCCAGCTGAGTCCATTCTTAGCTGTACCCTGAGGACATACTACTCCGTTACTTTGAGCCATCGCCCCAGAGGCTTTAGGATTCCCTATCAGGAGTCCTAGATTCCAGCCTTAGGCCTGATTTCTTGGAAACTGTGTCAAACCTACCCCCCCCCAGGGTCATGTGACCTCAATTTTCTTATCTGTGTAACTGTGCAACCCCCCACACCCTGACAACTCCATAGATTCAGTTTTATCTAAGACATCAGTTCTCAACCTGTGGGCCACATCCCCTCTGGGGTCACATACCAGATACCCTGGGGTCACATATCAGATATGCAGATTTACATTATGATTCATAACAGCAAAATTACAGTTATGATATAGCAACAAAATAACTTTCCGGTTGAGGATTACCACAACATGAGGAACTGGGTTAAAGGGTTGCGTCAGGAAGGTTGAGAACCACTGATAAGGGGGCAGTTCTGTGCACAGGACCCTAAGCTGCCGTGAGGGGCCAAACCAATAGTTAAACTGTTAGATCTACTCCAGGGCCCACTCTCTCTCACTGTTCCAATTCCTTTGGATAACTGATATAAAAAGTTAGTTGCCTTAAGAAAGCAGAAAGCAAAAAAAAAAAAACATAGCCAGGCAGTGGTGGCGCACACCTTTAATCCCAGCACTCAGAAGGCAGAGCCAGGAGGATCTCTGTGAGTTCAAGGCCAGCCTGGGCTACAGAGCGATATCTAGGACAAAGCAACAAAGCTACACAGAGAAACCCTGTCTCGAAAAAAAAAAAAAAAACAACTATTAAAAAAACAAAACAAAAAAAAGAAAGCAGAAAGCTTGGGGGTGACAGGGGACAGTTCCAGACTCTTGTTTGCAACCTATTCTAAATATCCAAGGTCATGTAGAGCCCCTCAGCATCCCTGGCCCATGCAGAGCAGTGTACCCTGCCATATTCTAGGGAACACCAAGCTTCTTCCGGCTACTTGCCCACATCCCTGTTTTCCAGGTCTGAGTGCCTGGGAAGACCCTCCACCCCCACCCTGAAACCCCAGCAGTATGTTATAGAGTCTAGGAAGTCTGCTGCTCTCCTGCACTACTGTCGGGGAGAGCGGGAAACCACTAAGAAAGTGACAGTGGGTATTCGGGCCCACAGGTCCCTGCCTCGCTTCCTCAACCTCAGTCCCCTTCACGTGCCTCTCTGTGGCTTCTCATGCCCTTTTAGGGTACTGCTGGCCAAAGTGTCCAACTCTTGGTTCCTAAATCAGATCCATGGCCCAGACTAAATTTCTTCAAGATGTACAAATACTTGAGAAGTGCCAGACTTGAACCAAGCAGTTTAAGGCCTCAGCTTCCTGGAATGGGCATTTTATGAACATCTTTAGGACAGAGGAGTCAAACATCTATGAAAGTTAACAAAGTGAGGAATGCCTGGTGTGTTGGTGCCACACTCTGGGTAACCCATGTTGGCATTCTGATAGGTCCTCTCACTGCCACTACCCCCTCAGAATTTTGGATGTTTACTGGGAGGAGAGACTAAGCAAAATAATGGGGGTGGATGCCAAGGAAATGGAGTTCTTACCCTCTCTCTCCCATTGCCCACAGTTGGGACATGGGGATGATGAGAACTGTTCTGCCTTCCTCCAGACTCTGTGCCAGACAACGGGGGCTCCCTCCCCTGCAGCCCCCACCCACCCAGGCCTGTGTTTACCTGCAGCCTTCAACTGAATTTGGCAAGTCTGTGGCTGCCACCGCCATTTCTGAAGCAGTAGCCACAGGTGTCACCATTATTCCCCAGGAGTCTCATGGTGTAAGCACAGAGTCCTGCTTTCTTGTCTGAATCCCATTCACTAATCTCTCCATGGGTATCACAGCTCTCCCCGACCTGTTCCCTCCCACTACCCAGCTAGCACAGTTCCAATGGTTTCTCTCTTAATGATCCGCAAAGAAAGAGCCCATGGCGGAGGGGAATGCATCAGTCCTGCTCTTGCTCCCTGGTCATCCTTGCTAACAGGCTTAGCTGTGCTTCACAGTCATTATCACATGTCGCACAGTCTTTGGGATGCAGAGATGATTTGCCAGCTCTACAATGCTTCGTTTTACTAAATGAAGGCAGAACAAAAAAAAATTACACATTTAAAAATGTACAATTACTCCTGACAAGTCTTAAACTAAAAGTCACCTGTGTCTCCAGTGCCTATGGGACAGTGTCTCAGTTCTCCGGTATCCAAGAGCCAGATCCCCTTCTCTTCATTTCCTTCACATTCTCCTCCCAGTACAATTACTCTGGCACAGGAACACCATGAACTGGTCAACATGTTCTCTTTTTGTCTAGAATACCCTTTTTAATTATCTCAGCAGACTGCCAAAAATCATCCCTCCCTATTCTCTGTTCTAAGTAGCCCAGGTGAAATTGTCCCCTCTTTTGTGAATCTTTCTATCCAGTGAGCCCCATACTCACACCTAAATCCTCTTTTGCCCTTACTGTGTGCCAGGCTCTCCCATGAAGCCTACAGCCCCACTATGATAAGCATGACCAAGTTTTAGGTGTACCCTCCAAACCTGGATACTATGGAGGGAAAAAGAAAGCTGTCTGAAGGGCCTGCCCAGGTGAATGTACCACCATCTCTTGCTTCAAAGCAGTCCCTTGAACATATCCTGTTTTATGTGCCCTTCACATGTAGCAAAAGCCAGCCCATGGGGTCAGTAGCCCAGCCAACCAGCTCAGTGGTGACCTCATCCAAATCTGGAGTTATATGGAAACAGGTTGGGGTGAGGATAGGAGGCCTGTTGTTACTGAGCCAACTGGCACACATTCAGGGGAAGAGGAGACAATCTCAGAGTGTTGGAGAGGTCTGGGCTTCCCTAGAGGTTTGTGGGACCAAGCGCTCTGGCTGCTGTATTCACATGGCAGTGTTGAGTATCCTTTCTGCATGAGACACAAGAGGAGCCCACATACAGGGCTTCAAATGGACAGGGGCCAGAGGACCTTTCTGCTCAGCACTGAGGCAGCAAGTTAACACCATTTATTCAGCACATTCACTTGCAAGCTCCTCAAAGGCATGAGATAGTGGGAATCCACAGATGTCCGGTCCTAGAATGCTGGGAGGTGTCTTTAGGGGGGTACTCTCTGGTTTCCTGGCTAGACTCAATGTTTTGACTTCATGGTTACACTTAGTATCTGAAAGCCTTTTAATAGGGACTTCAGAGGACATCCTGTTTCCTGTCAGCATATTTATCCTCTGGCTCCTGGTTATCCACTATCTCTGGTATCAGGAAGACTCTAAAATAGCACAGCTTTTGTCCTGTAGTCCTTGTGTGATGCTCCACAGCCCCACAGCACCAGTGTCATCCTTTTGACTGTCCCAGTCTTACCAACAGTACTTGGTGTCTCTAGTTGATCCCTGTCCCTCCTTCAGATACCAGTGTTCCAGAAGTGGTCTCCAGAGCAGCTCTAGGCCCCATACAGTAGCTCTGTTTGTGTGTGACTACAGAGCTATTAAAATGTGGCTAGTCAAAGTAGGGATGGCCTCTAGAGTGAAATGCACACCAGTTTCTAAGGTTTGATATGGGGGAAATGGACATAAAACTCAGTTTTCTCAATTGCCTGTTGAGTTGTTAGTATGTAATAGGTAATGTAATTTTCCTTCTTTTGTTGTTGTTTGTTGGAGACAAGGTCTCATGTTGTCTTCAAACTCACATTAATTGGTCTTTCTGCCTCAGCCTCCTCATTGCTAGGATCACAGGCATATACCACCTTCTTAGATATATTTACATATTTTATATTTTATTTATGTGTCTACCTGCTTGTCTATGTGTACACTCCGTGAGTACAGGTTCATGAGGAGCCAGAAAAGGGTGTCAGATCCCTTGGAACTGGCATTATAGACAGTTGTGAATTACCACGTGGGTGCTGGTAACCATACCCAGGTCCTTTGCAAGAGCAGCAGGTACACTTAACCCCTGAGCCATGTGTTCAGCCCTTTACTTACATATTTCTGTTGGAATTAACTGTACATGAACATTGTCCAAGGTTTTCTGTCCACCTTAATATAGTGTTGCCCTGCACTACTCGTCTTGACGAATATTGCACATTGGCCATTGTTGAGTGTGCTTTGAACATGAAATTCTGCCTCTTACACCTAGCAGATAAAGTGCTTTCACACAGGTTGGCCTTCACTAGGAACTTCTAATGTTGATTTTTTTAAAATCCAAGTATAAGAATTTATATTTGTCCCAAATACATCTCAGCTTGTTAGTTTCAGCCAATTGTTCCAGTCTCCTGAGAATTTTTAACCTTCCTGCTACTGAACTCCATTACAAATTTGACCAGGATTTTTCTCTGTTTTTTATTTAAGTCACTGTTTAAGATGTTGGTGGGATGGGAACAGATAGAGGTTCTACTGCATTCGAAGCCCCTCACCCACCATGTTTACCTCAGCTTTCTACCCACCCGTCAGCCATGGCTGTTCAACCCACAAGGAGACTGTTTTCAGGTATCTTACTGACACTCTGCTGTGTTTGAAATAGACCCTTCTCAGCCTGAGCTCCACCCCCAAGCCATCTGACCATTTAACCAGAAAAAGGAAGACAAGAACTGGATGTCTGCAACACAGTGGTGGAGTGTTTAGGATACACCACCAAAAAGAGAAAGAAGCAAAGCTACATGTGGTGGCATAGATCTGTAATCCTAGAACTCAGAAAGTTGAGGCAGGAGGACCAAGGGTTCAAATCCAGGGCTGGGGAGATGGCTCAGTGGTTAAGAATACTAGCGGCTCTTCCAGAGTACCTGTGTTCAATTCTCAGCACCTACATGACATCTTATAACTGTCTGTGATGCCAGTCCCAGGGGATCTGATGCCCACTTCTGGCTTATAAGGCATTACATGCACATGGTGCACAGATATATATGCAGCAATACACACACATATGCATAATAAATAAAATATCAAAAAATAAGAGTTCAAGTCCTTTGAAGACAAACTACAGTGTATCATAAGGAATGTATCTACCTCAAAAAGGAAAAAGAGGTTGGGGGAATAGAAAAAGAAACACACCAGGCGGTGGTGGCGCACGCCTTTAATCCCAGCTCTCGGAGCAGAGCCAGGTGGATCTCTGTGAGTTCGAGGCCAGCCTGGTCTACAGAGCTCGATCCAGGACAGGCACCAAAACTACACAGAGAAACCCTGTCTCGAAAAACCAAAAAAAAGAAAAGAAAAAAAAAATTGGTGGGACTGCTGTTCTTCACTGCTCTTAGACACAAATGAACTAATTTTTATTAAAGTATTAGTGACTGATGACAATCAGTCTTCCCCTTTGTACTAACAAGAAAAAGACTTAGCTGGACTCTTCAGTACCATATAGAAAAGAACTGTTTGGAGCTCATACACTAGGGGTAGAGTCAATAGGGGAGAAATTGAGGGAGGGGTGCTCAGGAAAAGAGGTTGGGGGCCTTGTCCAGTGCCTTTGGAGTCATTTCTCTGGCTGTTTCTGAAGTTGGTGGAGAACCTACCCATATCATGTGGTGATGGCTAGCATTCGCAGCAGGGCATGTGTCCTGTATGTGCCCCTGCTATGCTAAGGGTCTCAAACTGTACTGTACTGCTTTCTGCCTTATATCTCCTTTAATCCTAGGAAGTTTGAGCAGCAGATCCAGACCTCTAACATCAGATCGAGTGTGTGACCTTCATCTTTGGTCTCAAACACAGTCCCTTCTTTCCAGCCCTTGGGTCTCTCCTGCAGGGGCTGTGTGGGTGCACACCTATGAGCACGGGTAGACAGGGAGTAGAAAGACATCCTCTCACAGGCACAGGGCAGAGGGGATCTCTTTTCACTTGTCTACCTTTGAAGCCTTCACTGTAGGAGCTGTTTTGAGCATGAGGGTTAGAGGGAGCCGCTGCAGACCTCCTGCCTGGCCGAATTGTAAGCATTAGCCAGTTCTCCCCGGTGGCTTTGCAGGTTCTCGCTCTCTTTCTTTGGGGATGATAAGATGAAGGCAGGTGCCACATGAAGGGGTCTGTTTTCAAGCATGAAGGATGCTCACTTCAGCTCTGGCTCATGGAATGCTTTCCCTGTCCCCCAAGGGCATTTTACTCTATAGTAATAGGTCCTGCTAACTTGAAGAGTACCATAGCCTCTTCTCTCAGGTTTCAGATTTGTGTCCAAAGGATCCCATCCAGTGCCATTTGGGGACCTCTCAGGGACCTTAGGAATGGTCCTTGTGGATTTACCACAGAGGCAGGCTAGGGGTGGCCCCTTGGTCACAGAATGGATAGAGAGCAGTGAGCTTTGTGGGTATCTTGTCACCAAGAGAAGGATAATTTTGTAAGTTATACTGAACAGTTTGGGCCCACTTCCTAAATTGTCTGCTATAAACCAGACTCCACTGGACTCTGTCTCAGAGGACATGGTGTCTGTTGCATTTAGAATTAGCTAGAGATAATGAATTCTGGATTTTACATATTTATTACCATTGTCCATGCTCCCTCTGGTCTTGTAACCAGTGCTGCTACCCAACCTGGCCCCCTCTGGGAGAGCAAGAGGCTCAGAGGTGTCAGCAGTCACGGAGGCGGTGGGAGGGGAAGCACAGTCAGGCTCGCTGTAGAAGCAGTTTGAATCATGAGTGTGCATCCACTGCTCTTCCCTGAGCCAATCGCTGTGCCAGCAGGTGGGATCTGGAATGAATGAGAAATTCAGTATTCTCCCTCTAGTCTAGCACCCTTAGTTCATACAAGGTAGTATGAACTTCATGTGTAGACTGTTTTCTTCCTATTCATATATACCTGTGACTATGCTTAATCTGTAAATTAGACACAGAAGAAATGAACAAAAACTAGTAATAATGTAGAATATAACTAAGACTGTACTAAAGGCTGTGTGATGATCATGCTTCTCCAAAAACAACTGTCTGTGGTCCTCTCATCCTTGAGATGTGGGGTGACAAACCTGCACAGTAAGATGAAGTGACATATGTTAGGTATCTGAACACAAGCTCTGTAACACCATGACAGAAGTTCAAGAACAGCTAAGTGACTAATGGGCAGGTAGCCTATATGGTATAGATACGTTGGACAGAGGTGATTCACACGTGGGTAAGATAGAATAGAATAAGCATATGATTTCCTCATGCAACTCAGAACAACACGCAATCTAAAACACATGGATTATTTGTTCCTGTTTTTAGACCATGGTTTTCCACAGGAAACTGAAGCTGTGGAACATGAAACCATGAAGTACTAACTAGCGTTAGCACCTGACTTGGGAGTGGTAGCATTTTACCCTCTAGCTGGCAGTATTACTTGTGGAAACATTGGCTCTTTGTGGATTGGGGACTCTGGGAAGGCAAGCATGGACACTTGAGCTAAGTCTTGGAGGATAGAGAGGCATTTGTCAAACTATATGGTTGAAAGCAGCTTCTTTGGTCCTCTCTGAGCCTCAGGTTTTTTTCATACTACAATGTGAGGTGGTAATGTATGTGTAAAACGTAAGGCCCAGGGTATCAGTAATCAAGCTCTCTTTGGGAGTCTTGGTGCTTACATAACCTTAAGAAACAGGTCTTTTCATCCCCTACCCCTTTTCTTGAATTGTTTTAAGTTGAAACTCTTGATTTTGCAAGATGTGTATGTGTTTATATTTTGATGGTCCTGTTCAGACACAGAAAAACATTAGGAATACCCCAAGGAATCTTTGAAAAACAGGCTACAAAGTGGCCAAAGGTCATTTCCATCCAAGAAAGCCACCTGTGTTCATTTTGAGGTTAGAGAGCAGCCTTGTGTCCTGCCCTCTGGATGCCTGTGGTTCAGTGAGGAAATAGCCAAGAACTGTGTGTGGCCTTGGCTCCTAACTGAAAAGCACAAGGGGGAGAAATGCTTCAAGTCAGGGTAGTAGCAGCCATAATACTGGGTATGTATAAATAGACAAGCTACAGGTTGGCTGGACAGGCTTAATTGAACCTGGAACCCTCACTGCCTTTCTTGGTTATAGATGGTAGAAGCCCCACAGAAACTGACAAAAAAAGAGTTGGGAGAGGTCCTCTGTCTCTTCCTGAGAAGTCCAAGCTATCTCTTTCTCCCAACATGGCTAGATCTGAGAGCTCAAATGGTACTGTCTAGCCTCTCATTGATTGGCCATTGGTTGGCTTTGCTTTTCTTTACCCATTTGTTTTGTTTTTAAACATCATCTTGCTCAGCAATCAAGGGAGAAGGATCTTTGTGGTCTTTGAGCTTGAAGTTAATCTCTGGCCTCTGTGTCATGCATCAGTCTGTTGTAAAAGAGATGCTGGCCCTGCGTAATCAAACATGAGTAACACTGGGCCAGCTCCTGTGACCAGAAGATGGAGTCTCCTGGTTGGCCCCAATGGGAAAGTGAGCTTCGTTGCTGTATTAGTTACCTTCCTCTTTTCTGTGCCTACTTACTTGAAGCAACTGACAAGAGGACCTACTTTGGCTACAGTGGGAGGGGAACCTTCCATCTTGCTAGAGAAGTGATGGCTACACGAGTGTGAAGGAAGCTGATCACATTGCATCCATAGTCAAAAAGCAGAGAGCAGCTAGGAACTGGAACCAAGCTATCAACCTCAGGGTACTGCCCTGCCCAGCCCACTTCCTCCATCAAGGCTCCACCTCTAAAGGTTCATATCCTTCTAAAATAGCCACACCGGCTAGAGACCAAGTGTTCAGATACATGAGCCAAAGGGGACATTTCACACTGAAACCACAGTCAGAATCCACAGTGGAGTGAAATGGACACACGATGTGAAAAGTGGCAGTCAGCAGTACCCAGAGGGTTGAGGGCCAGAGAGGATAGGTACTAATGTGTACTAGGGCTGGCTAGTTGTACACGTGGAGGTTCATTGGCATCGACTTGCTGAGGTTCCTATGGGGCTGTGGCTGCAGGTAATCTCCAGGGCAGGGCACTGGCCAGCTGCTTCCTTCCTTGCCTCTCAGTCAGGGGAAATGGCGGAACCCAAAGCAGATGTCCCCTGGTGCCAGCCCTTGGAGAGCTCCGTGTCTCAATCCTTATTCAAAGACACATCACCCTTTGGGTCCCTCAGGCCCCATGTGGGAGACTTCTTTGGAATTATTTGCCCACTTCCCTGATGCTCAGCATCTCCTACACAATTTGAACTCACAGTAACAGACAGCAAGCCCCTTCTTTAAATGGTTTTCTCTTTCTTGCACACTTGATCACCTTCTATTCCTCTTACCAGTGAGGGCCTTAGAGCATCAAGGGTGACCCGGATGAAGCCAAATAGGAAAAAGTGGCAGCTCCCAAATCTGCCCATTCCAACTATTCTCACCCACCCATTAGTAGTTCCCCATGCATCCAGCACAGCCTGAGAACTGGTGATACCTGGTTGTGCTGACCACTGACATGGTGGTAGGAAGAGTCAGCATCTTATCCCCAGACCAAGGAGGAGAGTCATAAAGAAACTCAGCCCCTGGACTGACTTAACAGGGTGGTGGCTAGAAAAAAAATTGGAAGCCTAGACATTAGAGCTTATCTGTGGAAGCTAAGAAGATTCTTTGATCAGTTCCTAATATTCATGGAGCCTTGCTGTAAACCAGCACATGCTCCTCAGAGGTAGGAGCACTCAGAAGAGAGTCTTCTCGGGTCCCATGTTCGCTTGTTCTCTATCTCTCTCTCTCTCTCTCTCTCTCTCTCTCTCTCTCTCTCTCTCTCTCTCGTGTGTTGGGGGGGGGAGCCAGGGTCTCCCAGTGGAACATGGCAGGGGCTGGGTGAGGCCCTTCAGCCCTCCAAAGCATGTGCTTGAGTTCTCAGGTGCGGGAGCCCCTACACATCCTGAGCCTGGTCTGCCTCTGCTCCACAGAGGAGATTACAGAGCTTAATGATTTGCTCCTCCGAGCTGCAGCTGATGCCAGCCTCTACCCCCTTTCCACCTAATTAGTCTCATTAATGAGCTCCTCTGCTCTCCATAGAGAGAGTTTCCTCTTTGGAATAAGAGGCAAAAATACCTTGCCCAGGTAGATTGCTGAAGCCTTTAATTATTGCCCACACCTGCTAAGCCTTGTGACTCACACCCAGTGATAGTGCTGAGCAGAAATGGAGCTTGCTTACAATCCCAAGCACAGCTTAACTCTTTCAGCACCAGAAGAGCTTGATGAGAGGCAGTTTCCCCAATAGTTGACATTCGCTCATCTCAAGGCTGAAGAGCCCTGCACTCACACTGGGAAGCCTGAGAAGCAAGGGAACAGTTCCTGCTCAGGGGAGTTCCCAGGCACAGGCAAGAAACTATAGATCGTTATAGCAGCCGCCATTTACCTTACACTGACTTGTGTCTTATGTAGGCTTCAAAATGCAACTTTTCTGTGGGCATGACCAGCTCTGAGTTTCAAAAGGAGTGGAAGAGCATGAGCTAGGGAACATCACCTATCCAGGTGCTAGGCTGAGGTGGAAGTAGAGAAAGTGAGGCAGGTCTGTGGCCTCTACCTCTCTTACACTGGGCTCCTGTCATCCTGTCACACCATGACATACACCAATAACCTATAGTGAGGCTAGTACAAGCCACTGTGCCACAGGGAGGGGGCAGGATTCACAGTCAGGCAAATGAACCATGATAAGCTAGAGCCTGCCCTGCCAGTCACTCCCCATGAATGCTAGTCCAGCTGGAGTGTACACTGTAAGGAGAGAGGTAGAAAGCCAGGCCAGGTGGTCAGGGCTCAAACAGGGAGACCCTCACGTGAAGAGTCGAAACTTAGTGCTTCTGCTCACCACACCTTTCTGGCACATAGTACAGCACCCAGAGAAGGTGCTCAATAAATGTTGGTGGCTAGAAGGCAGCCACAGTGAAGGCAGGGAGAATATCAGACAACTTCCTGGAAGAATCCTGCATGGTGTCCATGCATATATCCTGAGCATGAACTCATGCAAGGGCAGAGTCTGCCATCCATCCCACAGAGAGGTTTGTGGGTTCTCCCTAGGCAGTCCATGCCAGGGAGTGGGGTTTACAGTCCAAACTCATCTCTCTCTCTCTCTCTCCCTTTCACCTTGTGACCTGCTAGATAGCTGCTCACTAAAGGGCTTGGAACACAAAGACCAGAGTTTCCTGGCATGAGCTCCTTGGATTCTGGATGTGAAACTTTTAAGATAGGAATGCAGGCTTCCAAGAGATCAGAGATGCCAACTCAGACAGAACCAAGTCACTATGATCAGATTTAGCCACATTGTAAAATGTATAATATAATATTTACTAGCACTTATTGGATGTGGCAACCATTGATAGAAGACACTAGCCAGTTAGGTACTTAGTCCTAAGAGACAAGCATGATTTTTTTTTTTTAATTGAGAAGAAATGTGTCTTGAAGAAAGACAGAAGACCTGCCATCCCCCAGGTCCCTGTGGTATGTCTGGTCCTGAGTCAGGCACTTCATATACCCACCTGGTCTTCCCAACAGCCATGTGTGGTGGGCTTATATCAGCCCGTTTCACACAAGGCAAACTCCTGACTCTCCTACATTACATGGATAGTAACAGAGCCAGGAGCCTCGGGCCAACCCATAGCAGAACCTGCAGTGCCACGTAGCACCCCTCATGGGGAGCATCAATCCCAGTAGATGGGTCCTAGGGCAAGCTCTGGCAGAGCTAGTTGTATAAGCATTAAGCTACCCAGGATCTGAGACCCCAGACCCATCTGGGACCCTATGCTTTTCAGACAGACAGTCTGTGAGGTCCAGGATATTCTAGATGAGCATTTGTTCACTGTTCTTGTGGGGCAACCTGGGGGTCTCCGGGCAGTGGACAAGGGAGCTCAGAGGACAGCTTGCCCCTATGGAGCACATGTGAGTGCCAGCCCCTACTTTTGGGGATTCCTCTGTGCTTCAAATGTAATCCCTGCCCAGACCTCTGCTGGGCTTGGGAAGGAGGTAGCACCAGTGAATCCCACGCTCCTACTCACATCTCCAGGGCTCTTGTCTAGCAAGTGAGATGGTCAGTCTGCTGGATCCAGGCTATAGTGACCTGTCATCTCCCACCTCCTAAAATCACTCTTGATCACATTGCTTTTCCACCCAATTACCAGGTTCCCTAGGCAGCCTGCTGAACAGGAACTCTGCTCCTACCCTGCCTTCTTAGCAGAGCAGAGGCCAGAGGATATTCTTTCAAACTGTGGTCATCTACACCCCCACCTCCTCCCTGGCCACCCAAGTTTTAGAGTCCCTGGTGCCTTAGGAGAATGGCAGCTTCATGTTCCTTTGTGACCTATATCCATACGCTGCTCTTTGTGTCCTGGCCATTCTGGCCATCCCATTCAGCTTACTCTCCACTTTTGGACATATGTCATTTTCCTGAGGAGGTTTTTGCAGCCCCCAGACTTGCCCTTGGCAAGCTGCTATATGCAAGCTCTCCCAGCAGATCACAGGCATTAACTCTGTATCTGAGTGTAAGATAGATTGGCCTCCTCTGGATCCATGCTGGTCCAGATAGGTTCTGTGCATCTACCTACTAAAGCAGTGAAAGGAAGATTATGAAATCTCCCCTGCCTTGCAGATGTTCAGTAAGTTTCTCAAAGCCTGGGCCATGGAGCATGAGTACATGCTTGCCAGGCCAAGGAGGTAAGAAATGAGGAGTCCAGACTGGACACTATCTAGAATGTTGTGCTTAAAAAATAATTATAAAGATAATGAACCAGGCACTGTGGCTCACACCCATAATCCTAGCACTAGGAAGGCTGAGGCAGGAGAATTGCCAAGAGTTCAAGGCCAGACTGGAGCTACATGGTGAGCTACAGGCCAGCCTCAGCTACAAGTAAGATCTCCAAAAACAAAACAAAACTGATGTTGATCTGAGTTCCACATGACCTAAAAGCTGATGATCCATTACTAAGCCACCACAAAAAAGCAGAGTCCACTCAGCCTAAGTGATCCACCTGCACAGAGCCTTCTCGGATCATTTCACCTCTAAATAGTAGAGCCAAGAATGCCTATGGTAAACCTTCATAAACCTGTACTAGTGGTGGAGTGGCTGGCAGAACCTGACCTCCTGTTCCTGTATCACAGAACTGCAGTTTAGTCCCTTTAGAGAAGAAATAGTGACGGCTGCCGGGCAGAGGTTGGAGAGGCCATTGTCCACAGCACCCAGCTGCCCTGCCCAGGGAGGACAGAGAAAAAAGTGTCACGTGCCTTGTGTGGTGTCAGCTGTTCCCCACCACTTTGCTCTCCTGGCCCTTGCTGTGCCTGCTCATCACTCTGGTAGGATTCTAGGTGGTGGTTTCCGCCCCACCCCCTCCATCTCCACCACTAATAGCTGCTGTTTAGCTCACCCGCGCATAGTTTAGCCTCGTAATTTTTCCTCTAGAATCAGCCTCTGCAGATTCTAATCACCTTACTTTTCCTTCTTCCCTGAATTCCCTCCAATTTGGAGATTCAAAAGAGGCGCTTCCCTGCATGAACATGCTGTGATTCAATTTGAAAATAAATTCCTCCTGGCAGCAGCCATCTTTCTGGAGAGTGACATTTAAGACTGACAGTGGACAAGATTGTAAACAGGTTTCCAATAAGAAAAAAAAATCCGCAATAAGTGCATTCTGTGAAATTTTTTAAAATGATGTGTGCATGTGTGTGTGCTCATGTCTGTAATTGCAGCCTGGCTGGGGCACCGTCTGCTCTAAGAGGAATTCAGGGACCATGTAAACTCTGTTGGTGTTCTTTCACTTTACCGAAAGCCACTTCATTTCGTGAGACTGACTTCCATAGAAAAGAATAGGCAGTTCATTCAGCACAGCCTGTGTTCACTCCTACTTTGTACACCAAGGTATGTGCTGAGAAGGGAACATTGGACCCAGTAAGACAGTTTACCCCTGTAACCGAAGTGCTCATGTCCATGAGTGAAAACAGGAATAGACAGGTACCTGATGTGATACAGGTAAGCTTGGGGCTCATGAGAGCTCAGTGGAAGACCCAGAAGTGTGCGGCTGTGGGGGAAAGGACATGTGGAGGCCATGATGCTAAACTTCACTTGTAAGATGAGGGGTGGTTAACCTGATACAGAAAACAGGAAGGGCATTCCAGACAAAGGGAATGGTGTGAGCTGAAGCAAGGAACTCTAGCACAGTATGGGGTACAGCTTACAGGAAGCTTGGGGAGCTGGCAGAACTGAAGACTTGCAGTTTGCAGGAGTTGTGGTTGGAAGGATGTTGAGGGCTGGCATGCCCTAAAAACAGTCTTAGAGCTTGTCACAAAGGCAGGATAGGACTTAAGCTGAAGTGATTTCAGTCTCAGGTGACAAGACAGCAGGAGCAGGAGAAGCGAGCCTGGAAGAGGAAGCATTTGTGGTTATTGGGCCAGCCTAGGACAGTTGGGGCAGGGGCAGGAGAGCCTCAGGGTAAGAGCCTTGGTGAACAAGATAGCCCAGCTGCAGGTGTTGTTACTTTGTATCTCTTCTAAAGCAAGAGTGTTCAGTGTTCTTAAGCCCCAAATAACAGCTCCTACTTGGAGGCTCGGGAGCTTCTATCCTGAAACCAGGCAATATATCACCAGTAAAATTAATGTAGCTGATCTCTGCCTTCTCCAGTCATCACTTCTAAATAAAACTCTTTCCAGGCTTTCTTGGGATCATCTTTTGACAGTTTCCTGCCAACCTACCAGTTACTCTGTGGCAGCTTCTAAAGGGAGATCATGGAACCAGCCAGACCAAACACTGACATCCATAGACTTCTTTTGTGCACCTTTTCTTCTCTTCCTTCTAAACTAACCAAGGCCAGAGGGAGGGGAAGACAAGGAACTCAGCCTTAACTCCCACCTCTAAGCTTCCAGTGTCCTCTTTCAGAGCTGTATTCAGTCAATGAAGCAACCCCTTAAAAGGTGAAAGTGTCAATCAACAGAGCTGACATCACAACCATTGCTTTCCGAAGTCTTCTGAGCTTCAGCTGACAATGGGCAGGATTGGAAGGATGACAAGGATGTGATTGGAAAGTGATCTTCAGGTGTCAGTTTTCCTAACTGCTCCTCATCAAGAACAAATGAGGCTAATGATGTTGGTGACCTTTTGAAGGGTGGTGGCAGGTGACAGGGAAGATTAGACTTGCCTGATTGGGAACCCACCCCCTCCTGCTCGTTCCAGGGACTTGGGCAAAGTCACCAGACCTTTCAGAGCTTTATTTCCAGATCTCCAGGCACCCTGTCATGCCTGTCACAAATACTTTTTTTACTTATGTGGTTGCCCACATTCTAGAAAGGGACCTAGACTGGCTTTGTCATGATCATTGCAGTTTTTACACAAGGCCTGGCTCATAGTAGATATATAATAAATAGTTTGTAACTCATTTTTTAAAAAATTGCATTTGTTTTTGGGGGACACACCTCACACAGGTGGAAGTCAGAAGACAGCTTCCAAGAGTCAATTTTCTCTTTCCACCATGCAGGTCCCAGGGATCAAATTCAGATCATCAGAGCTGACAGCAAGTGCTTCAGCTACTGAGCTTCTTAATGACCCTGTAACTAACTCACTTTTAATGCTGCCCCCATCACTGCATTAGCAATAAGTAAATTAGATTAGCAGAATGCTATGTGTGGTCTCCCCTCCACTTGTGGAGTACCCATCCTGCTACCATGCTTCCCCTGATGAAGTTTTGGCCCTTACTGTCACCCTATGGGGTTTTCCCCTAAGAATTTTATAATGAAATTAGAAGACACAACACACAAAAGTAAGTCTTTTCTGTAACATACAGGCAAGAATATTACAATGAAAACCTGCATACCTGCTATGTAGATTACCCATTCAACATTTCCATATGCATGCTTTGTCACATGCTCTGTTGGAAATACGGCTTGGTGGTAGATCCTTCACCTGGTATATAAGGAGCCCTGAGTTTAACTCTCAGCACTAAAAAAAAAGAAAACTTATATTATGCATGTATGAATGCACTGTATCTTTATACATTTCGGGATAAGAAGACATTGGGATCCTTCCCCAAAGCATTCAGCATGTCTACTGGTAACTAGAGTAAATACTGTTGGAATATGACTAGCAGGCTCTCAGTAAATCTATCATCATCGTTATCATCCTTATTATTAGGAATAAAGGATGGTTGTAGTGATTCAATATAGTCCAAAGCATCCAAGCTGGTCTTTATTCCATGGGCTAGCCTTGGCAGAGAGATGGCCAGAAGTCCAAACACCACATATCCGCAGGCACAGAGTTTCACCCCATTCCCTGAATACTTATGCCCCTGATCATCCCTAAAGGCCTTTTAAAAGCTCAGTAATGTGATCATAATAGTTTCTGCAGCATGAAGTCCAGTTTGGTTCTCTGGGTTTGGGCCATACGAGGTTTCAAAGGGTCAAATGCAGTGTTCCCTCCTCTCAGAACCATCTCTGAAGGGACTTGGTACATGGTGACAAGAGCTAGGAGTTCAAAGGCTAGTTCTAGGAAGTCAGAACCTGGGGCTTCCCAACGGGCCTTGGCCTTGTGTAGGACTGATTCTTTCTATATCTCCCTGGGCCTAGAGCCCAGGCTTTAAAAGAATCTGTGAGAACCTGCTCTTTTGCAGCATCATGTGGAACAGGAATCAACAAATATGCCTGTATGCCTCATATTTCTGTAGCTCAGTTTCTCAGCTGTCAAATGAGCAAAGCAATGGTATCTACCTATCTCATGGGGTTGTTGTGAAGATTAAATAATTGAGTACATACAAAAGAAATGCCTGAGCCGGGCAGTGGTGGCACATACCTTTAATACCAGCACTCAGGAGGTTGAGGCAGGTGATCTCTATGAGTTTAAGGCCAGCCTGGTTTACAGAGCGACTTCCAGGACAGCCAGGGCTATGCAGAGAAACCCTGTCTTGAAAGAAAAGAGGAGGAGGAGGATGAGGAGGAGGAGAATAAATGGAGGGGAGGTCTGGGAAGGCATTAGCACACAAGAAACACACACAAGTACCATTTCCCTTGTCAACATATGCCACCACTGCCATCGCCCCTACTTCCTACCCAGGATTGCAGTACCTCAAAACCATATGAGCAGCTGTGTGGAGGCCAAGCCATGGCTCAAGCATGAGTAAATAAAACGTCCTGGGGTGAATGCGCATGGGCCACCAGATGCAAAAATTTTAAAGTGATCAACAAATGTTGACTTCCCACCCAAGTGAGAAAACAGAAGGGTGGGGGCCGGTAACATGGCCAAGGGGACATGGGGTCCTTAGAGCATCATTGCAGATTAGTAGCCCCTACAAGTGGGCTCTTTTGTTTGGTTTGTTTTTGTTTTTTGAGACAGGGTTTTTCTGTGTAGTTTTGTTGCCTGTCCTGGATCTCGCTCTGTAGACCAGGCTGGCCTCAAACTGATGGAGATCCACCCAGCCACAAGTGGGTGGCTCTTGAGGCCATACTTGTCCAAGATCTGCCTACCAGCATTCTGGGCCTTAAAGCAAATCTGGGTTCTCTATAGCACTGTGATAGTGTTTATGGGAAATTTGCTTCAATAGAATGGTCCAGGGGAGATCATCTGTCACAATAGGAAATTCCTGCTCACTGCTTATCAAGGCACCACCAATTATTTTAAACAGGACTCCACACGTAGTCATAGCCTACAAGCCCTTCAGCTTCCCAGTAGAGTGGTATCAGAAGCCATTTCCCTAAACAACTGCTTCACAACATGTGTAGACACAGAAGTGTGCATGCCACTCTGGCACTGTCTGGGTAAATCATAATTAATATTTACTTAAAACAATCATTAGTCTCTGCTGGGTGACATTTTTAGCCAGGCCTTCTCCACACCTGCGATTGGCAGGCGAGTGTGTGGCAGCAGGAACCCCACAGTGCTTCATAAACAAGCCTGGACACCTGTACGGGCCATGCTGCACACTACTCAGGCAGCCGGCTGGGACCTCCGACAGCCCACCCCCACCTCACCAGTGGCATCCTTCCTTCCTTCCTTCCTTTATTTCCTAGAATCAAAAACCAAACACGTTTCCCTTTAGTTGATGTGGCACCAGTGCCCAGACCACACCCACAGAGAAGCTGTGGCTTTTCCTGGACCATGTAGGGTATCTCTAGTAAGGAAAAGGAGGATTGTAAGGACAACTGTGATATTAAACCTTCCATGTATGTTGTTTCCTTGAAACTATATAACAACAACATGGCAAGGCAGCTCCTCTCACTGCCTTGCTTTTTCAGAAGAGAAAACTGAGCCCCATCTAGCTGAACCTGTGCTTCCCACTGTCCTACCCAACCTCAGTTGCATTTGACCCCATCCAATTAACAGGGAAACTAATGTGTACCGAATGCCTCCCAGGTGCTGGGCAGTTTACAACAGGAATATGCTCACAGGAGGTAGGAGTGAATACTCTTCTTACACAGATGGGCAAACTGAGGGTCTAGGGTTTTTAATTCCCTGACTCATAAGCACTATAAACAAAATTTAATCCCCAGCCTGATTCCCAGCTTACCAAAGACCTTAAGAGACATTCGGCATGCACACAGCCAATAGTGTCTACTCTTCAGACCTTGTTATTTCCCTTCTTCTCAGCTGATGAGAGTATCTGCTTAAATTTTTTTTTTTTTTAGGTTTGAACTGTTGAGATGGCTCAGCAAGTAAAGGCACTTACTAACAAGCCTGATGACCTGAGTGCAATGCTCAGGAGTGAGTAATAAGGAGAGAACCGCCGGGCGGTGGTGGCGCACGCCTTTAATCCCAGCACTCGGGAGGCAGAGCCAGGCGGATTTCTGTGAGTTCGAGGCCAGCCTGGTCTACAGAGTGAGTTCCAGGAAAGGCGCAAAGCTACACAGAGAAACCCTGTCTCGAAAAAAAAAAAAAAAATTAAAGAAGGAGAGAACCAACTCCCATAAGTTTTCTTCTGACCTTCACATGTACACAAGCACACCATACATACAATCAATATTTTAAAAAAATAATACTAAGTCAGGTATGGTGGCATACACCTTTAATCCTAGCACTGAAGAGGCAGAGGCAGGTAGATCTCTGAGTTCTAGGACAGCTAGGGCTATACAGAGAAACCGTGCTTGGGGGGAAAAAAGAAGAAAGAAAGAGAAGACGAGCAGAGCTCTGTGAGTTCATGACCAGCCTGATCTACATAGGTCAGCCAGGGATATGTAGTGAGACTCTTTCTCAAATATATACATGGAAAGCTTGAGATTTTATTCAAAAAACAATTATTTTTTTAAGTTTTAAAATTTTTTATCCAACTCAAAAATTACCATTATAGGAATAGCTTAACATTTATTCAGGAATTTATAATTTTCAGGGTTCTTCCATTATTATTGCACTGTTCCTTTAAAGTAGATCTGTGAAGGTGGATATTACAAACTCCACTTCACAAAGCATTAAACTGTAACCAGTAACATGCCCAAGACTAGTGCAGGTAGAATAGGAGCTCAAGTCACCACACACTGCAAAGGATTGCTGCTATTCTGTTGGGTAAGACCACAGAGCGGGGAGCTTATACACTTTGAATTGGGAGGTTGGAGCAGTCTTGAAACAGGGGAGCCTGACTTCAAGGGCCCTTTTGTTAAAGATGGTGACAGCTCCTCCCCTGTGCCACAGAACCAGGCTGGAAGTGGGAGTGGGAGGTGGGTATCAAGTGTGGTGCCCACACTGATATGTGAGAGAACTGGTGGATAGGAGCAGATAAGAGTAGCTTTACACTGGGGCTAGAGATGGCTCTCTCAGAAGCACTGGCTGTTCTTCCAGAGGACTCTGGTTCAATTTCCAGCACCCACATGGTGGCTTTATATTATCTATAACAATTGTCTAATTCAATTCCAGAGGATTCAACATCCTCTTCTGGCCTCCATGGGTAGAGACATCCATGCAGGAAAAACACTCATACACATATACACATATACACATATACACATGCATACATACATACATACATATATACACATAAAATAGAAAAAAATTTAAGTAAATTTTTTAAAAAGTGACTTTACACAATGAAAATTATCAGTGAGGGCATGTAGGGTCTGGAGGGGAGTGGAGCTGGCATTTTTTGGCTCAGCAAATAGCTGCCCATCTGCTCTCTGTCAGAATATGTTAGGAGTGCATCTGGATTGCTGCCCCAGAGCCTCAGCTCCGGGCAGGTCATGTGGTCGTCTCCACGACAACTCCAGGAACGCTGGAAACTGCTGCACTTGGAGCCAGATGCTGCTCTGCACATGTGGTCTAATTAGCCAGGGTTCCCTGCCTCCTCCGCCCACCCCTCCCAGCATACACCACCTCCTCTTTTTCCCTGCCTTCCTCCTTCCCTAGCCTTCCTCACAGCCTCTGGCTGCTGTGCACTCTCTTGGTCTCTTCTTCAAGCATCCCTCTTATCCTGGTACTGTGCGGGGAGCTAGAGATTTTCAGGGGAATCAGACACCTAGGGGGCAGGGGGACTGACAGGCAGCTAGGCAAGGCCATGACTAGCCACAAATGCTCTTGCAGTGAAGAGCTTGGGTGCTCAGGACCCACAAGAGGTCCAGCAAAGGCCATGGCAAATGTCCCCAGTCAGCTAGATCTTTGAGTTAGGCCTTGAATGGCATAAAGAACTCCCCAGCAGACATAGCACATGAAAGAGCAGAAGTCAGTGGAACTGTCTGGAGAACTGTAGTTTGCTCTGGTTACTGGAGCACAGGGTACTTAGGGAATGAGGAGCTATGGTTGGCAATCAGGCTTCTCTCCACATCTGAATTTCACTTGGTTCTGCAGGCACTGGTTGTTGGCTGTTGGCTCTAAGTAAACAAAGGTTTACTCAGGAAGTTCCTGCAAATTCTACCTAGGCCTCTTTCCCAAGCTGGTGGGAAATGCTTGGGAAAAAGTAGTCAGATCATGCTGAGAAGTGACCTTTTTGTGTCTTCTGAGGAGCTTTCATCCACCATCGTGACTCACCAGCTCTCAAGAAAGTGTACCCAATGAGGGAGGGGCCAAGTAGCATCTCCCTCACTCACCTGTGCATGATGTGCTTGCACAGCCCAGACCCCAGCTCCTGCTCTTCCTGCCCTACCCACTCTCTGCTCACACCCTTTCATCCTACTCCACTTAGCCCATCCCTGCCCCTCCCTCAGTGGTGCTTTGCTTTCATACTACCTCCTACCTGTATGGCCCCTCCCCATGCTTTCCAGGAGGATCATCTTGATCACAGATATTTGTTGAAGGGAGAGCAGGGAGAGCGCTGGAGTTCCTACTTCTGATGTGATGCCCAACCTCAAAAGAGAGTCATGAAAGACATTACTGGCCCCTTGCATATGCTTGTAGACAATAGCACTTTGACAAACATGTCATTTAAGACCTTGGATATGAAGTAAGGAATCTCTCCCTTGTACACCTGAGGAAACAGGCTTAGAGAGGCTCTCTTGCTTCTCCACTGGAGTTCTGGGCTGCACTGAGCCCTTTTGAGGTTGAGACCCCAGATCATCCAAACCCAGCACCCAGAAACACTGGACTCATTGAACTAGGTAGTAACTGTAGTACACAGAGAAGGGTAGCTTCATTTGGAGGATTATTGGCAGTCACTTGGAGTCCCCAGAAACCCAGAAGAAAGCCCTGTCTGGGCAAATGAGCATGTTCTGAGAGTTCTGCAGTGCCATGGGAGAAATCTGGGCCTGTGGCTCCTCCTATTCTGTAGCCCTGGGCCAGGCACACCTTCTTTCTCTGAAGGATGGGGATGAAGAGCCTGTCTCCATAGGGCTGCCACAAGAAGCCAGTCTTCAACCAAGGCTCATCATAGGGCCCAAAGCAGGCTTACACTCCAAGCAGCTTTTGTGATAGTCCCTTTTTCCCTGGCTCTTGTTTAGTCTTGCTTCCAGAACCTGTCATATGCTGGATATAGATTGTACATATCACATGCATGGAGTCAGCTCCCTGCAGTAGAATCAATGTGTGCAACAGGCAAAGAATGTCAGAACTTAGGAGTTGTGCCCTCAGCTAAGCACTCACATGAGTCACTTATAATCCTCACAAAGCTGGAAAGCAGGGTCTCCCATCTCAGAGGACTTAGGAACCTGCCCTGAGTTCCAGACCCTATGGGTGGTGGGATCCTGCACTCTGTCTCCCAATTTCTTCCATTCCTGCATCTGCACAGAGTGCTGATGTGTTCTGTTTCTCTGTGGAGCCAAAAAAGACTTCACAGAGAGCTACCCCCTCAATGTGTAGAAACAACACATGTCAGTGTTAGAAACTTCCTTAAAGAGTCCAGCCACCCAACTTTACAGAGAAAGAAACTGAGGCCTAGGCAAGGAAAGGAAGCGAGGCCAGCTCAGGTGTGGTTCCCATGCTCTTTACACTTTACAGTGCTGCCGTTTGTTCACAGCCAGACGCTTCCTGCTTCCTGGGCACCAGGCAACACTAGACAGAGAAGAACATCCAAGAGAGGGTAACAATGAATGAAGAAGCCGGGGGTAACAGACAAGCCCTGTGATTCAGACTGTGGATACTGTTGTAACAGCCCCTCCAAGGCCTGTGTCACCAAGGGACGAGTGCTGCTCCTTGCATGACTTGGGAGGGCTTCTTTTGTTTATTTGCCATGTCCCTTTGCCTTTTCATATGTGAGCTGCTGCAGATTTGCATGACTCCAGCCAGCACTGGCTGCTCTATTGATCTTCTCTCCCAGAGACCCATGAGGCCCTCAAACCTATCATCTCTTTAGTAGGCTTTCTCAAACTATGCTTTTCCCACCCCGCCAAGACAGACCTTCATATCTACCCTGTGTAAGGAAGCATTAAAATGAAATGGTCACTGTGTTATCCCAGGTCTGGCTCCCAGTGACCCTGAGTTGACTCTGTCTCTGCTTGGGAGTTCTAGCCACTAAGTACTTGATCCTGAGATCCCTGTGTGTCCCATTTGGTTCTTACCCTGGGAGAGCTATCACTGTGCTGCAGCAGTGAGCCACCTTAATCCACATAATGACTCTGCCACTCGAGCACCAGATAGAAACTGCTGTTTGCACTGTATCAGTGAGAAGTTAGAGGCTCCACAAGGTGAACAGCTACATCAGGCATAGTGGAGCCATAGACTATTTAGCATTGCTCCCCTATAGTCTATCTCTTTGGATTGCCTCTAGAGCAGCTCCAACTGGCAGCTAGGTGACAAATATAATCCTATTATTATGTCTCTTAATGCAAGAGAAATAATATCATGTTACATGAGCCTAGATCAAGGTAGATTTTGACTCTAAACACTGGCCATGCCACTGCCCAACTCAGTGACTTCAGACAGGTAACCTCACCTAGCAGAGCCTTGATTTCCTTAACTGTGAAGTGGAGGTGATCATAAAACCTACCTCACAGGTTACCACAGAAGATAAGCAGGATAATGCATGTAAAACCAGCCAACACTGGTGGAGTGCTCAGCAAGCGGTAGTTGGTTTTAATCACTGCACCTGCTTTCCTCCAAGAGCTGATTCCCATCTGCATGTCTTAGGGGAAGAAAATCTTGAGCTAGTATGCACGAAGAACAACTTCATTGTGTCTCCTCGGCTTCCACAGGCCTCCCTGCTCATCTGCGTTCCTGTGCTAATCAGAATTTCCTGACTTCTCCCTGTTTGTCTCCGTTAAGGAAGGGGCTCCTGGCACAGATGAGCTGAGGCGTGGGCTGACGCTCCTGTGATTTGAATGTCTTTACTATAATCTAGTGAGTGTGTGCAGGGGGCCTCTGTCAATACTGGAGCTGTGGCCAGAATGGGCAAATACCAGCAGCCCGGCCATCTCTGGCCCACAAATCATCTGAGGAGCTCTGGTTGAGCGCTCACATTTGCCCTAACTTAAAATCATCCGAATAGCAAGGCAGCTTCACAAGGAGACATTGATTCTTTGTTTAAGGCTTATTTACAGGAATGAGAGTCAGCCCCCTACGTACCTCAGCTACTCCACATTTGCTGCAGAAAACTATCTTGATTCTGTTATTCCAAGGATGGCTTGGCCCAGCCCTGTCAGGGTCATCTAATTGCCTATGTAGTGATCCTTCTTCCTACGTCCACCTCATGATCCCATTGTGTGCAGTGCTTGGACTTGGGCCTGAGAGTCATTAGACTGGAGATCCCTGAGACTTTGGACTAACGGCTTCTCCATGTGGGTGTCCCTTCTTCATGAGATGGGAATGATAAGTGAAGGCCTTGGCGAGGGTGGGACATGCTGGCTGGCAAAGATGAGACCTCAACATAGATCCCTTCTCTCTATGCTCACACTGCCAGTGTTATGGCAAGGGGACCCACTGCCCCTCCCACCTTTCTTTTGTCCCTGTGTTCCAGTAAATGAGGATTTGGGAGCTATGCTACACACCATGGGGAAGTCACATTGGTCCCTTGGCAGCTGCCCAGCTGACCTGTGAGGAGTGGCCTTCAGACAAGCACAGCCTGTCTTTCTAGCCTTAGGAGGGCTGTTGAAGACCCAGCAGGGAATTTGGAAATATTTCAATTAAGTGCAACCAGGATGGGATTTTCCAGCTTTCTTAGGTTTCAGACAATGACTGTTGATTGGTCTAGGCTGGTTGCTCTCACCTCTGCCAGTAGTTCTCAGCCTCTACACTGGAGGTAGTTTGTAAAGTTGTAGGATTGGGAAGTTTTAAGCCCCCCAGGTGATTATTAAGGTTGAGACCGATTGACCTGCAGGATTCCACCTATCCCTGCCTGGTCCCCAGCAATCCCATGAGGCAAGTAATTATGCCTGCATTAAAGATGGGGGCTGGAGAGATGTCTCAGAGGTTAAGAGTACTGGCTGATCTTCCAGAGGTCCTGAGTTCAGTTCCCAGCATCCACATGGTGGCTCCCAACCATCTGTAATGAGATCTGGTGCCCTCTTCTGGCCTGCCGGGATACACACAGACAGAACACTATACATAATAAATAAATAAATAAATAAATCTTAAAAAAAAAAAAATAAGATGATGGCTAGTTGTAATACATGGGGGCAGCAAGAACACATCTGGGCCAGGAACCAACTGTGTGTCACACTCTCCCATCCGCCTCTCTGGAGCAGAAGCACAGCTGGTTATCTAGGAGCTTGCAGTGGGCTGGGAAAGCATACCTGCCCATGGAGAGTGTTTGTGGAGACACTGGGAAAGAACTGGAGCCGCTTCACCTGAGCCACCTAGCAAGGTTTTCTGAGGAAAGTGACAAAATTGAAGCCCCGAGACTATGGAAGAGGATATATGAGTGTGGAGGAGAGAGATTAGGTGTCACTAACCAGGGAAAGGCGGCTGTAGAAGGCACAAGAATCTTGAGTGTGTGCTCAGCAGTTCAGAAACCCAAAAACCTAGCTAAGATCTTTCAGCTAAGATCCTAAGTCAGGGAGGCAAAGCCACCTACCAAAGGCTTAACCTAGAAGAGATGGGGCAGGTGAGGGCAGGAATGATCTTGGTAGCCTGTACCTTATGCAGTCACACAAGGCTTGTGCTCACTTTGATAATCTGCCATCATATTATAATTCTTAATACTTTCCCTGTGAATGTGTGCTTTGTGTGAAGTCCCATGGGACAGTGGGGACAGCAAAGGAGCTAAGCATAGCCATCACAGTTCTGTAACATCACCATGCCACATAGCACACATGATATGTGAGATCAGCAAGACTCGAAGCATGTACTAAGTAAATATAGAAAGGTCTCCAGTGGAGTAAGTGGCACCATCAGCAATGGCCACACTCTGGTTAGAACCAGAACTTGCTCCAAGCACAGCAACAGGACGGGTTTCTCAGTGACGTGAGTGACTCAGGAGCTGTCACAAATGATAGGAAAGAGACAGAGCGATCATGGCCTCTCTTCCTTTCTAATCAGTAAGGCAGAAAATGTGTGGACTATATATACATCAAGAAATAAAATTAAAACAGTTGAGCTAATCTAGTACAACATTTCCATTGACTGATGAGAAGAACATGGGAGCTGGCGAGATTGCTTTGCCTGGTGGTTAAGGGTGTAATGCTCTTCCAAAGGGCCTGAGTTCAGTTCCCAGCACCCACAGTCATGTGTATATACACATAATTAAAAATAAAATAAAATCTTTTTTTTCTTTCCTTTTTTTTTTTTTTAGAGCTGAGGACCCAACCCAGGGCCTTGTGCTTGCTAGGCAAGGGCTCTACCACTGAGCTAAATCCCCAACCCCTAAAAATAAAATCTTTAAAAGAAAGAAATACAGGTGCATGTACCAGCTATGAAATATGATGCCCATCCAAGTTAGTATTTTTAAAACCAATATTACATGATGTAAAATTGAACAACAAAAATCATGCTAATAACCAAACATTGATTTCCTTCTTTACTTGGAATGTCAGTGTACTATTGTATACAAACAAACACCATGACAGATCTGGAAAGAAAGAGAGAGGGGAGTGGGAAGGGCAGGGAGGAAGGAATAGATTTTAACAGCATTTTTGTTTTCAAGAATGTTCATTTTACACTGGGCCCTGTTTGTCACAGGCAAGACCAATCGCTCTTAAGAAGGACCATTCTCTGTGGGAAACCTACTGTGGAAGCATCCGTCTGTGCTCCTCTGTTTTAACCTTCACAATGACACTGTGAGGTAGCACTGTTACCACCAGTGAGGGAAGGCAGATTGAGTTGCCAGAAGTTAACATGGCTGCCAGTCAGGTCAGGGTTCAAGAACAGGCCTTTTAACTCCAGGACATGTTCACTCTTAACCAGGTTGAGTTGCCTTACAGAGACTAAACCCACAGCTTTAAGTTTTGTGGGGGTCTCTTTAGCAAAAGCAACCCCGGTCCTCTGGTGTGCCCGGTGCCACCCCGCCCTGCAGCTGTCTGTCCCTGCAATAGCTGGCCTTCTCCTAGGGGGATTTTCAAGCCAATACAAATAAGCAAATGTTTGTACCCTGACATGTTCTGCTGTTTTTTTTTTTTTAATTGAAATTAAGGAGTTTTTCATAAAATTTCCCATCTTAACCATTTCATACGTGCGGTCCCATGCCCTTCAATACATTTACAAGAGTGTGCAACCATATCCATCTCCCAGACTTGGTCATCTTGTAAATCTGAAACACTCTACCCACTGAGCCGCTCCTCAGCTGCCCCTGGCCCCAGAAGAAGAGTAGTCTTCTGTCTATGAATTTGATCACTCATAGTTACCAGTTTTCTTGGTTGTCTTGTTTCACAGTGTCATCAAGGGGCATCCATGCTGTATCATGGCTCTGATTCCTTTGTAAGGCACGTGTAACATATGTAAATACCAAATGTTGGCTCAACAGGTGAAGTCCCGCTGCACAGCATGAGGACCTGAGTTCGGGTTCCCAGCACCTACATAAAAATGGGGCCTGACTACATCCCTATCATCCCAGGGATGAGAGGAGATACAGCAGGACCTCAGAGCTTGCTGGCCAGCCAGTGTAGTTGAAACAGCAAGCTACAGGTTTGATAAGAGACAGTATCTCAGAAAGTAAGGTGGAGAGGGGCCAGCAAGATGGCTAAGCAGGTAAAGGCATTTGCCACCAGGGCTGATTATCTGGTTTCAGTCCCCAGGACCCACATACTAGAAGGAGAGAAACAACTCCCACTGTAGGTTGTCCACTGACCTACACACACTTTTGCACATACTCACTTCTCCTGCACATATACACAAATACAATTTTTTTTTAATTTTAAAGCTACTTTAAAAATAAAGCGAGGAGCCAAACAGTGGTGACACACACCTTTAATCACAGCACTTGGGAGGCAGAGCCAGGCGGATCTCTGTGAGTTCAAGGCCAGCTTTAGTCTACAGAGCGAGATCCAGGACAGGCACCAAAACTACACAGAGAAACCCTGTCTCAAAAAACCAAAATAAATAAATAAATAAATAAATAAATAAAGTGAGGAGTCATTGAGGGGATGTCTGATGTCAACCTTTTATACCTTCACACACACAGAAGCACTGCCCTCTCCCCCACAACCCATACAAATAGCGTTGCTGTGGACAGAATGTTCTCCCATTCTTATATGGTCTATACCTTCATCTGCTTCCCACCTGTACCTGGTATTTTTGTTTCATTTTGTTTTGATTTGTTTTTGTTTTTTTGAGACGGTTTCTCTGTGTAGCTTTGGATCCTGTCCTGGAACTCTCTCTGTAGACCAGGCTAGCCTTGAACTCACAGAGATCCTCCTAGCTCTGCCTCCCAAATGCTGGGATTAAAGGCATGCGCCACCACTGCCTGGCTTGTACCTGATATTTTTATGATCTGTATTTTATATTTTTATTCTTCTTACACAGAACCTAGCTTATGAGAGCTATTTTTTAAATGTTTGAATATCTAGATGAATCTTCCAAAAAATAATGGGTTTTTAATTTTAAAAGATTTTAATTTTAAAAGTCTATAAAGAGGAGACTGCTCCTCTTGTCTTATAATCATATAGTAAAACTAGGATCTGATAACAATTAAATTTGTTAAGGAACAGAGGCATTAGAGTTAGCAGGACAAAGAAAGTTGTTTGAAGAGTCTGGTGGGGCTCGTGTTTTTACACCAGTACTGAAGATGCTATGTGGATGAAGCCATTATTTCTGAAAGACTCAAACCTTTGGAGTCACAGGCTTCACCTGCTAACAAAGATTCAACTGATTAGTGATGGAGTTTTCGATTGATTCCATATGTCGAGAAGACAATCCAAGAGGGAAAACTTGTCTTTTTGTAACAGAGTCCTTGATGGGGTTGAACAGCTGTATTTTACTACCCTTGGGGTCATAGATGGAAAACTCTCTACTAATGCCATCCAAGTACAAATGTTCACGGCCTGACTCCCCAAAGTTAACATTGCCATCAGCAGTTGCCCCAGCACCTAGAATGTCACCTAAGAAGACAAAAGGTTTAATCAATCAAAGAAGAGAACTAAACCAGCAGTGCTTGTAATTTTTGTAGAAGAGGGAATTAACAAGAGACTGTTGTATAATTTATTGAAGAGTGGAGCAGTGGTAGCCACAACAGCTGTAGGACACAGGTATGCAAAGCGAAGGGGAAGAACTCCGTGTGTTTACCCTTGTCCTGTGGAAGGAGCCTTCACTGAGTCCTGCTTATCTCCCAGAGAGGCTTGTGGTCTGAAAGGCTAGTGTTCTGCATCCTAAAGATTTGATAAACAGACCCTCCATGCTGTCCATCTGAGACACGTCTATGGCACATCTACAGGAGCCCACTTGTGAAGTGTGACCATTGTTGGTATTTTGAAGGAGAGGCACTCCAGAGAATGAGCCCTCCATGGTTGGCTCTGGGTGACTGTGCCATTACCTTTTAGCAGTATTTGCTTCCATTCCTGACACCACTGATGTTTTTTAAGATCTTTTCAGGAAAAAAAAAAAAAAAAGGAAAAAAAAAGCCCTCATTACCACATTTCCCTGTGGGTTTCCCATCCATGCCTGTGGCCTTTTGTCAGTTTTTGTGGCCTCTGATCCTGGGGGATATCACTACCAGTGAGTGGACAAGAAACCCAAAATATTCCTGTCTACTGGAAGATGAGACTCTTTCTGCTCTCCTGTAGCTTAACTCTGCCGTGGGCTAGCCTCACATACAAGTCCAATTGCAACCTTTCTTGAATTCATCACTCTAATCAAGCATCCTCCTGGTGATGCTGGGCCAAGGCTCCAGGTACAAGTGGACAGCTCAGCTGAGCAACTCTTTTAACACCCTCCACTCTGATCTTAAGAATCACCCACCCCAAATGGTATCCCAGACTTCTTTACCAAGGCACAACAGGGTCTGTGCCACACCAAGGCCTCAGGTCCTGTGGCAAGAACCAAGATTGAGCTCATTTTGTGATTGTGTAACTCACATCCCTGCACTTGTAACTAGGCCCAGGCTCTACACTGTCCCCAGGGAATGTGGAGATATGTTCAGCAGAGACTTGCCTTCACAGGCTCCTTGTCAAAGACAACTCTGGGAAAGACTATTCTAACACCCTAAGGTCTAAGGGTAATGATATCTGGTAGCACCAAGAAAGGGTGAGTAGTTGCCACACCCAGGCCTGAGTCAGAGAGAAAGAAAAGAAAGCAAGGACAGCTATGGACAATACAGCATGTGACCAGGTGTGGAGGAGCAGACACAAAGGGACGCAGAAGAACTGTCCAAAGGGCTACTCACCTAGCCAAGGAGTTTCCTTCATCTCCGACGAGACCCTGGTATGTGTCACACATATGTGGTGTGCAAAGTTATGCAAACGAGTGTATCTGCTCATAGGAAACACAGTAGAAAGGACACAAATCTAGTCATCACATAAAGGCAGCACCTGGGCAGCTGGACTCCTGAGTAGGATGCTGACGTGATTGAACTTTGGCCAGAATTGATAGGGACCAGAATGAATGAGATGGGACAGAGCATGAAGGCAAACCCCCACCACAGCAGTCTGGGCCTATGCCAAGGTCATGGGTGGTAAGCAATGACTGAGTGTGTATAATCCATCCCAGGCTGGACAGGAAGGACATTGGAAGTCTGGCAGGTCAGCTATGGATCAGTGAGGCTCTGACAACCAAAAAAGGGAGACACTGATTTGAATGGAGATGTGGGTCCATAACTGAGAGCAGGCCGTGAGCATGCATGCATGATGTGGATGGACAGGTGTTAGAGGGCTAGTGAGGTTCTGGGCTGGTGGTATGTGTCAGAAGTTGTTAGTGTGTGTAAAATCCTAGAGCAAATGTGGCCCCAACAGCGAGGAGAAAGACTTGCAGAGGATGGAGTTCTACCTGAACTTGGTTTTGGTCAGTGGCTTATTCCTCTCGTGTGCCACACAGTTTGCGGTTCCTGCCCTGCCTTAGCCACCAGGAAGAGCTCCAGAATAATTCTGTGACTTAAGTTCAGAAACTGAGAAGTAGCACATCCAGAACTGTTTCTTAATCATTTCACTATGTGTGCCTCTCAGCAATCATTTTTCTTATTTGTTGTCTCAGGTGCTTGCACAGAGTGCCTCAAATCCTTTGTGAAATAAGGGAGGGTTTAACTACAGAAAAATGTATTTCCCCATTCTCACATTTCCGGGCCATCCTTGCAGCCTGAGCAGTGAGGCTGCCCCAGTATCTGAGTTAATATTGGCTAGACTGAAGCAAAAGGAATTCTTGGAACTTACAGGAGCCAGACAGTAAATTTAACACGTAACTCATTAAAACGGATAAAAGCAGAGCTTCAAACATCTTTGTGGTTGCCACCAAGTCCATGAAAGGAGGGAGTGCCCTATCACAGCTTGAGATGTAAAAGTGCGATCTTTCAGAACCAGGAATGCAAACCAAAATTAAAGACATGTCTGCACAGACAAGTGCTGAAAATGAGCTCAAAGAGAGTGAGGTGTTGACTGTACAAGGCCGGGTGGTTTGTTTGTTTTAAAATTTGGGGCATCATTTTCTTGACTCAAAATGTAGTTTGTGGACAAAAACTTATTCATCAAATAGCTTAAACACAAACTTTTGCAGGTGGCAAGTTTTATTTTTGATCAGCCAGTATTATGTAAATCATAACTTGCTATAGGTCAAGTTAGTGTGAGCTAGGCATGGCGGTACACACCTGTAATCCCAACATTTAGAAAGTTGAGGTAGGAGGCTCACAAGTTGAAGACCAGCCTGAACTGCATAGCAAGACCCTGTCTGGGAAAAAAAAAGAAACAACAACAAAAACCAGCCAGGCAGCAGTGGTGCACACATTTAGTCCCAGCACTAGGAGGCAGAGGCAGGTGGGTCTCAAGAGTTCAAGGCCAGCCTGGTCTACAGAGTGAGTTCCAGTACAACCAGGGCTACACAGAGAAACTCTGTCTCAGAAAACAAAAAAACAAGAACAACAAAAATAATAATCATTTGTAAATGAATTTAAAACTACTTTCTGCAGTTGGTACCTGAGAAAAGGCCACCAAGCACCTCCATGCCCAGTGACAACCCTACCCAGCTCTGAAAGGTTCAGCTCTGCCTTATCAGGGCCCCTTCAACACAAGGTGCTGACTGACTTAAGGGTTCCACCCTAAACATTGAAGGAAAAGTTTGGAAATCATCACACTGGCAGGCACAGCACTAGCTTGGTGCAGGTTGTGATCAACAGTAATAGGGAAGGGGGTGAGTAGAGCTGCACAGCTGATCTTGCCTGTCAGCCCTGCCTCCTGTCCTCTCTGACTTGGAGTATGATTCTTCCTCCCTGAAACAGCGTCCTCAGCCATCATCTAGAATGACTGGTGCTAATCATGGCTTCTTTAGTACAGTGTAAAGGCATAGGCAGTGGAAACCTGCAGAAGGGAGGGGCCTGTCTCTACCATCATGTTCCTTCTCCATTTCCCAGGAAGAACCCATCACCTTCAGTGAGGAAGCCTTCGTGTCCCACTACCGCTCTGGAGCCATGAGGCAGTTCCTTCAGAATGCCACACAGTTGCAGCTCTTCAAACAGGTGCCCAGCCTCTCCCAGAGCCTGTGCCAGGCCTCTAATAGGCATTTCTGCACCTTTCTCCACCTTGGGCACTAAGAATGAGAGAAGGGAGGAGATGGGCCTGGAAAGGACTCGGCGCGGGGTGGGGGTGGGGGCAGTAAAACAGGCTTCAGGTGCCAGACGGGTCCTTGGCTTGCAGTTTTCTGAGTTAGAAACACACAACCAGCATTTTCAAGAGACTTGTGGTTTTCAAAGGGTCTTTCCCATCTTGAACAACTTTGCCCAATTGGATGACTCCCTTGTTTACAGACAAGCTATGGTATGCTTGCTTTTTTTCTTTCCAGTTTATTGATGGCCGACTAGACCTTCTCAATTCCGGCGAAGGTTTCAGCGATGTCTTTGAGGAGGAGATCAACATGGGCGAGTATGCCGGTAAGATGCTGCCCGTGGCGTTCCTGACACAGATGGGCTTTTTTTATTTTTGTGAGAGGGAAGGGGGAGACTGCCTTCAACCTTGTAGAAGAGGAAGTTGGGAAATTCCTCATTGTTTTGTGACAGGGTGCATGTAGTTTGGCCCATGTGAAGCCTCTGACCCCACCCAGAGTACTTACTTCCCCTGGGTAGAAAAGTCCGGCAGAGTGTCATGGCCAGCATGATACAAGGGACACTTTCCAGATTCTGAAGTAGGGAGCTGAACTCAAATGAGGCCCCTGCCTCATTGCTAGCTGTGGCGCCTGGGCCAACTCATGTCCCTTTTGCAGCCAGTGTTCTACCACTTGTGCGCTGGCAGTGCCACAGACTACCTCACAGAAGGAAGGGAGCCATTCAGAATGTTGCATAGTACCCCGAAACAGTCCTTACTGTAGGGTCAGTGCTCAACACATGTTTCTGTGTAATGTGAACACCATCAAGCCACGTACAATGATATGTAGTCCCAGGCATTGGGAGGCTGAGAGGGGATCACTTGAACCCAGGAATTGGGACCAGCCTGGGCAATACAGTGAGATCCTTTCTCAGACAAATGAATAAAATGTGAGCATTGTTGCTTGATGGCCAGTCTCAGAGGGATCATCCTCTCTCTGTCTCTCTCTGTCTCTCTCTCTCTCTCTCTCTCTCTCTCTGTCTCTCTCTCTCTCTCTTTCTCTGTCTCTCTCTCTCTCTCTTTTGTGGAAGCATCTGGGGTGCTGAGAGGTGTCAGTAATGAGCACTTCCTTAGTCCCAATCTGCCTTCTTCCCATACACCACTGGTTCAGTCTTTGATGGCAGAGATGACAGTACATGTAGTTTCTGTCTTTGGAGTCAAAATAATGATACCATGTTACTCCTGAGCCTGTCCATTCTGGGTTGTGCTGATGACCTGGGCAGCATGCACAAGCTCACAGAGGCAACTTCATATCTACTTGCTGATACTACATACCCACCCAGCCTACACCACAATTGTTAAAGCAAGTCTCTCTACCAAGTCTCTGGACAGTCATGGCAGATTGTCGACAAGCAGTCCCTGAATACCATACCCCAAGCTGAGTAAACAATGTGAGTACTAGCTTTGGTCCTCAGGGAAAGAGACGCACGACTAAGACAAACACAAATTAAGCCAGTGCAGGAGAGAGAGACTGAGTTATGTGTGGTTGGAATAGCACTCTGTTGACTCTCACTGCACTACTCACGAGCTTACAGAAGGAGCACTGTGGGAAAGGGGTTCTGGGAGAAGATGGATTCTGTATATTGCTGAAAAGTCTCCTGCTGAGACCTCCTTGGCCCTCAAGATGCACTGAACAGGACTCACCCACAAAACATGTCACCAGGCAAATGTCCAGCAGGGTTCCTACACTGTGATAGTCAGCTCTGGTGACTCATGGTGCATCAAAGAATATGGATGTGACCTGAGCTAGAGGGCTGTTCAAAGGGAGGGAGAAGGCTAAGTAAGACAGAGTGCTTACCTAGCATGCATAGTGTCCTGGGTTCAAGCCTCAATGCCACACAACCTTGCATTATGCCAGGAGGATCAGAAGTTCAAGGTCATCTCAGGTAACATAGAAAGCTGGAGGCCACCTACATGACACTCTTTCTCAAAATAGATGGATAGATGGATAGATCGAGGAAAGAAGAGAAAGGAGCTCCAGAGGATGTGACACTTTAGCTGCCTTTCAGTTCACTCTGGCACAAATGGCAGGGGATAGCAGTTCCTCTCGGTCAGAGTGCAAGGCTGTGCCAGTGGAAGAGAGGCAGGAGCTTTGCTCTGTAGACACCGGTACACAGAACTCCCTGAGAATGAAAACCTGCGGTCTGACTCACTGCCACATGCTGCAGAGTGGGACACAGAGGCCTCCTGGCCTTTCCTAGATTGTGAGCTTCCAGTCTGTATGGAGCAATGTGAAGACGTCTGTCAATGATGGCCTCTCTCACTCCTCTTCCTCTAGGCAGTGATAAGCTGTACCATCAGTGGCTGTCCACAGTCCGGGTAAGTACGTCCCATTCTAAGCCACCTGCTGTCCTCTGTGGCCTCCTGGTAGCCCTCTGCTCCTTGGCCACCTTCAAAGCTGCCTCAGGATGCAGGGTATGCCATTCTCTCAACTGAAGATACTTTTGTCTTAATGCCAGACCACCATCCTATGGAAGAGACTAGAAGGAGACAGTCTCCCTTAATGGGAGAAGAAGGCAGGACAGGTTGCCCTCCTGTTCAGGCCAGCCAAGGCCCACGGAGTGTAGTATTGTTCTAGAACATTTCCTTCCATGGCCAGGCAGTTGTCATGATCACAGGGAAGCCAAAGATGTGCCCTCCCTGCAGTGTCTTTCACAGCAAGGGCTCCTGGGAAAATGGAGAAGCATCCCTGGGTGACTTTTCTTCACCCCCTTACTGCTATTGTGAACAATGTCTTGTTGAATTTGGGAAAGGTGCTTGGAGCTCCTGTGGCCTCTAAAGAAGTCAAATTTTACCTGACTTTTCCATGACTTTCTAATTGAGTATATACTCAAGGCCTACTGTGTGCTGGGGATAGCTAGCCTCTGGGAATCCAGATCGGGGCAGGTACTGCCCGGAGGGAGCTCCCCACCTTGTTAGGGAGGCAGGCACGTAAACAGGCAACTCCAGCATAATGTGATAAGTGTTCTCTCCTGCTCCAGGGCCAACCGCAGCTGCTGCCAAGGCAGGGCCCATGGAAGTGGCTGCAGTTGGCCAGAGTAAGCAGCTCTCCCATGAAAGACAGCCTTTGTTCCTGGATGGCCAAACACAGCACTTGGCACATCAGAGGCAAGCAATAAGGACCTGTTGATTGATTGATAAAGGGAGTTTCAGTACTCCAAAGGACCCTTTAAACAAAGTTCTGAGTAATTTTGGAAGGCAGCATGGAATAGATGAGTGGGTGAAAATTTTCTATTGTCCTACAACACAGAATGATTTATAGGTCAAACTGTAATGTTTTTCACTAAAACTCAAAATCTTTAAGGCAAGCAGTTACCAAAAGTTGTCCTAAAAGTTAAAGTCAATAATTACTATCATCTACTATGTGACACATTTGATTAAAAGTCCTCCAGAGCATAAACCCTGTGCTCAGCATTCCAGGCTCTGTGCAAGCCACCCCATCTGGCCCCCCAGCCCCATTTCCACCACGAGTCAAGAACCCCTTGCCCTCCCAGAGTACACCCATAGCTCCCAGCTCTGTACTCCTTTTGCTACTCCCACAAATATTCATTTCTACTATGTTCCACATCAACCTCCACTCATCCTCCATGGCCCAGGTCAAATGTTTTCTGCTCCGAAGACCTCCCCAGTCTTCTGGTCTCCAAACTTCCAGTGCAGCTGCCACCATCCAGATGTCATTTGAGCCCTGGTATGTCTCTCACCCATACACAAAGCCTGGTGGTCTTCAAATAGACCTCCCTGGGCTCAGGGCCCTTACAGCTTACAACATGCTGCCCAGGGTGCAGTTAGAAATGGACTGTGCACTTGAGTTCACTTAGCTGCCTCCTAAGCAGTAGAAAACCTTCCTCCATAGATTCCTCCCATACTCCCCAAGGAAAGGGATGAATCATATTGCCAGGGATCCTGGTTGATCAGAACTCTGTTTTCTTCCCTAGCTTGAAGTTAGCTACATAATTCAGTTATGGTATATGACTGAACACTATCTATGGTAACTAGAAATCCTTTAAAGAGCTACTGGCAACCATAAGGAAACCCTTGCCTCAGATAGCCTGTACAGGGGCAGGTACTGAGCAGAACATAGAACCTACTGTCTTCCCTTGACTAGTTATCACATGCTGCTTCTCCAGTTCCCATACATGCGCGCGCACACGCACGCGCACACACACACACACACACACACACACGTGTCTACCATAGCCCTAACTAACCCCAACCAGTGACCACCTGGGCCTACTTCTCTTCTCACGCACTCTGGAAATGTTGCCTGGCTCAATTAAAGAGAAACACTCTTTGTTGGTGCTGGCCCACTCTCCTTCCAGCCCACATCACTGATTGACATTTTTATTACAGAAAGGAAGTGGAGCAATTCTGAATACTGTAAAAACAAAAGCTAACCCAGCCATGAAGACTGTCTACAAGTTTGTAAGTACTGGTGGCAGTCTGGAAGCCATGGATGGGTTCTTTCATTCAGTCTGACTCTTTTTTGTTTGGTTGGTTTTGGTTTGTTCGTTTTTTTCAAGACAGGGTTTTTCTGTATAGCCCTGACTGTCCTGGAACTCACTCTGTAGACCAGACTGGCCTCAGACTCAGAGATCTCCCTGTCTCTGCCTCCCAAGTGTTGGGATTAGAGACATGTACCACTACACCCAACACAACATGACTTTTAAGTGTATCAATGCCTAGATCGCAGAAGTGACCAAAGGGTGGCGATGCCATTTCTTAGCAGTCTCAATGTTCTGAGAATTGCTTGGCTTTTTGCTGTTTTATGATCATGACTGTGTGCATGGTGGGAAGACCACCCCCTCATTTCTAACCTCTCCATGCCAGGTTACAAGTATAGTTATGTACAGGGAGTAGGGAGACCAGAGGGTTGGGAGGACCTCTGTTTATAACCATGACTGTGTGCATGGTGGGAAACCCCCTCAATTCTGTCCCGAATTCGTCATCCTCTCTCTTGGCTCTGCCCTATAGGAAGTGCATGTGAGACTCAGATCCACACAGAGTGAGAGCAGACCCATCAGCCCTGGCACCCCATCCCTCACAAGCCTCGAGTGCTTGTTCTTGTGCTTTTTCCTCCTTGATCATTTGACCCTGAGCCACATGCAGAGGGGCTTTGTTTTATTGTCATTTTGAATTGTGTTAGTGTTTCCTCTGCTTAGAGTGGCAACTATAAAGGACAGGTGGCTACCAGCAAAGACACACACATTAGAACTGGCAGAAAGTAGAAGCCAGAGTGTCCACCAAAATGAAATTTAGGAAATGGCACTATAAAAAGCTGGCAGTTGCTGTCGAGTTTCAACCCTTCAACCTGGAGAGGAGATTGATCCTGAGGCCCTGCCCTGGTGAGGTGTCATGGGTGTTCTGAGTCCTGTGGCTGGTAGAGCTGCTGTTCTTTTACTGGTAGCTGTCACCACGCTGCCAAGGTAAATAATTATAGAGAGCAGAAGAAAGGCCTGGGAAGGAAAAGAAGAAAAAAGTCTCTGCCATCAAAATGCAAAAATGGAATCTCTGCAACCCCTTTAAGGGATTTTTTTTTAACCTTTTACCTTTGTATTTGTTTTCACAGCCATTGTATTTTCAACTTGATGATCCCATTTTTCCTTCCTTTTTCTAGTAATCAGAGAAGGTGATTCATGGTGGACTGAAATCAAGCATAGACCCTGCTGGAAACAGAAAGGGAATCTTAACTTAAATTAATTTTTCATGCAGGCAAAAGATCATGCAAAAATGGGAATAAAAGAGGTGAAAAACCGCTTGAAGCAAAAGGTACTTGAAGTTCTTATTCAAAATGTATAAGCACCATGTATGAAATGCGTGGCCACAAAAAAGTAGGATGTGATCAATAGAGGGCTGTTTGATACAGTGTTGTTAGCACACTTCAAAATGCATTACCAGCTGTCCGGGAGTTTCACACTGTTATAAATATTCACAGACAAAAAACTGTCTTCAAATAACATTAAGACTCTTTGTGGGCTTAAACCCACAAAGGCAGCCCAGTTCAGAGTTACCACTGTCCTCTGTCCTGCTCTACCAGGCCTGGGGTTTGCAGGTGTCCTCCCCACCACCCCCTTCTGCCCTAGGACTGGTCATAACTTAAAGCAAAATGCATGTCCAGAGAAAGGACCCCTCTGGTTCTGGCACACACATGGTTCCTACGCAAACACAAAGAGTGAATAGGAAGAGAATGTCGTGGGTCTCCCACCACACGGCACTGAGTGAGAGCAGCCTAGCCTCTGTTTAAGGCCCATGCAGGCAAACAGAGGCTCTATGGTTCATCAGAAAAATTATATGAAGTCACTGTGGCTGGGATTTCCCCAACCTGAGTCCATGGGGAGTACAGCAAGGTGATCAGAGCAGGGGGCGTTTTTTTACAGTCACAACATGGCCTCCAATACTATGATTGCCACTCTTTGTTAAAGGTGGGCCAGACTAGGAGCTGTCACCCCAAATCCATAGAACAAAGCTGTGAGTGAAGTAATTGCCAAGGCCACAATGTGTGAGCCTAGCAGAAACAGGATTAGATTTCAGATCTGTTGACCTCCACTGTCAGAACACTTCCATTCCCTGCTGCTCACCGCTTTCCCAAACAAGTGTTTTCTTTTACAAAAGATGTCTGGGATCATTTTCCCCACATCCCTAAATGTGCCACTGTCTTGGCAATTTGTTGTTGTTTTTTTTTTTTTTTTTAATTGAAAGTGGTTTCAACTTTATGAAGTCAGAAAAATCCTTATTAATTTGAAATGGGTCGAAAGAATTGATTCTTTTCTTTTAATTGGAAAATAATTTGCTCTGAGTAAGCATTTAAAATTCCTAGCTTCGGCTGACAGTGAATTCTTAACAGCTGACGTTCTCATCCTGTGATACAAACCCTATAACACAAATTCGCGCAGCCCCCATGGCAGTCTGTTCACCCTGGCAGACACTGGCAGGTGGGATTCTTTAGCTAGATGTTATTTGAGTCACTAATCATTCCTTTTCATCTCCTGTCCCAGTCTTGTGGGCCTGCATTGGATGTGTCCAGGAGGGAGCTTTTCCCTCCCCAGTGTCTAGATTGTAGGCTGTGGTTGGTTAGTATACTGCCTGAAATAAGCAAAGACGGGTCCCTCCTCAGGCGCCAGACATGGCTTCATGGGTCTCGTTGCTTCTGCTGACCATGGAACCAGGGACTCCCCTTCGAGCCTTTTCCCACTACTCACGTCTTTCTGCAGCAGCCAGCAAAGCCCAGCTTTTTTCATGTGTTTGCCCAAAGGCTCATTTACACAATCTAGATCGTGTTCCTTCCACACACTCCACCTTTCCCTTCCTTTGTAGAATCTAAAGCCGGTTTTTTCCCTCTCCTTGTCTCTCCCCAGCCCACACCAGTCTTTTCAAGAATAGCTTCAGGAGATAATGTTCTATAGACAGTGTCAGTGCATCTCAGGTGACACAAATGGTAAAGGCATTTTATAGAAATGTGGCTTGTCACCATTGGGCTGTTGACAGATCTATTAGTGCACCCTTTTCAATTTTCACTTTTCCCCCTTCGCTCTTACAGGTTTCCACAGACTTGATATTTTGCAGTTGTTCTTGGAAGAGCTGTTTTGTAATTGAAACCCCAGCATTGTTCAGTATATATAGGCCCCTGGTCTCTGGTGATCTCTAGCTCTTTTTCTTGAGCTAATTTAGGATTTGGCTTCCCCTGACCTATCTCACTGTAGTGGAAAATATTTCCTTGGCTTTTTTCTCCCCCTTCCACCCACCCCTCCATGCTACATGGAACCTGTCTCTATGACTCCCTTGATGCACCTGACACAGATATCACAAGTTTGGTTTCTGCTATGAAATTGAGCCAGTTGCCAGCAAAGACCCAATTTTCCAATGTGCTGGGTTGCCACCTGGCCCTCTAACTCTGCATAACAATGGTGACCTCACACATATAATCAAGAACCCAAGCTTGCCCTCTTTGCTCTTGCCTTGGGTTTGAATTGCAAATAGAGAATGTGAGGCTGACCTGAGGAGAGGTCACCACGGTGTGTGGAGGGTCCATCTCTAATGCAACTGAGCAGGGCCCCTTTCCCATCCCTTGTTCATTTGTGCTATAGATTTTTCAAAGCCTCTGAAATAGCTTTCAGGATATCTGTGACCACTGGCAAGTGATTGTTCGTAGATCCTATAGTGTGGCTTTATTCCGCATCTGCTCTGCTTCAGCTCAGGCACAAAAAAGAAAGATGGAGAACATATTTCTCTGGATAAATGGAACAAAGTGGCCAAGTTCTGCAGTAGCCTGGCCTCCTTTGAAGTCCAGCCTGCTCAGAGATAGGAAGGAGAAATGGCATGTCTTCCTGAGGGGACAGTGGCACTTCCCTGGGCATATGTCCTCACCAGACCTTACTGTGGAAGGACATCAACAAGTTGCATTCTGCTTCCCTGGTCCAGGCTGTCCAGAGAATGCCACCTTAAATCCAGTGGCTGCACACCTCTTTACCTGTAGGGAGCGCGCTAAGACACACACAGAAGGATGTCATTATGTGCCCTTAAGGAATCCCTGAATTTTTTTTTCTTTAGTATCAGAATACTTTAGCCAAATGGGCCCATTTCATAGCCATTTGGAAAGTTTCTCTGTTCTTTTTTTTTTTTTTTTTTTTTTTTGGTTTTTCGAGACAGGGTTTCTCTGTGTAGCTTTGCGCCTTTCCTGGAGCTCACTTGGTAGCCCAGGCTGGCCTCGAACTCACAGAGATCCGCCTGCCTCTGCCTCCCGAGTGCTGGGATTAAAGGCGTGCGCCACCAACGCCCGGCGTTTCTCTGTTCTTTAAGTGACAAATTGAGCTTGCTTAGTATCTCTGTGACTTAAAAGAGCACACCCACAGTTGGCTTGAGTTTCTAGCCAAACACTTGCAAGTGCAGTGAAGGGCATGAGCAAGCCTGTGGGGGTGGGGAGAACAGGTAGACTCTTACAGAACAGACATTTTCACACCTTATCACACAACTGTCGGCTCCCTGCCTTTAGACACTTGAAAATATGCTGCAACCTCAATCACTGCAACTCCAATTTTGGCTACTAGTTTGATACCAGTATTCATATTTTAATTTACATTTGCTGTTGTGGGAATTAGGCTGGAAAAGACAAGTACAACACAAATCTCAAAGAGGAAAGGAGAAGGCTCTGGCCTTGGCCATACACACCCCACCCCACCCCCATGCCCTCTCATGGGGATATGGCATTTGGGCTTCTGAGGCCAACCAGAAGATTCAGTATGGTTGTGTAGGGTGGGAGTTACCAGCCCTCTCTCTTTTCCTCACCCATTAACTGTCTTAGAAGAGGTGATGTGGTAACAGGAGAACTAGGTAGCAGCTCCATAAATGAGAGTGTGTCCTCTCCATTTCTTTGTTCATTCCTAGAACAGACAGTCTGCCCAAACAGCGATGTGTACACACACTGAGAAATGGCTGCCATGGGACCACCTCCCTTTAAATTGCTCACACAGCCACAAGAGGAATCTTTCCAGAACATGGCTCTGACACAGCTATATTCTCTTGGTTGAGGCCACCCTGTCCTTGCCAGCCTCAGCCTGCCCAGCAAAGAGAGGGGTGCTCTAGCCGTTCTGCGAGTGCTGGGCCCTACTTCCAACTCCAGGTGTGAATGCCTGGCCTGGCCTTGCTCCTCTGCCTCAGGAAGCCTGTCCCAGCTCCTTTGGAGGCCTTAATAGCACTTTGTTCCCCTGCTCACCAGGCCCTGGCTTCATGCCCCTGCCTATTCACGGATGCTCATCCACAGCGGTATGCTCATCCATCATGTGCTATGCCTGTCTTCTCCACAGAGAGGTAGAGGGTAGCTGTCAGGATTCTTTTTTCCTGGGAGCTCTGGGAAGGAGACAGAAATAGAGTTCTCCTCTGCCTCCTTTGCTCTGCCTAGCGATGGGGCTTGGTGGAACACTCCCTGCTCTTAGCCTTGAGGCTCCTGGACAGAATTTGCTTCCCTGTGGTAGCCCCTTGAGTTGTAGCTCTCTCTTCCTCCTGTGGGACCCTGCAGGAAGGAGTTGGCCCACCCCTCTTGTATCCCCTTGTTTCCCTTTTTAAAAGTGACATTTAGAAGGTCAAGTTTTTTTGTTTGTTTGTTTTGTTTTGTTTTGTTTTGTTTTGTTTTGTTTTCCAGAGCTGAGGACCAAACCCAGGGCCTTTCGCTTGCTAGGCAAGGGCTCTACCACTGAGCTAAATCCCCAAACCCAAAGGTCAACTTTTTGTTTTCCATTTGCCAACCAACAAAATGCATATTTTTTGGGAATTCAGCAGGTCAGGAGAGAAACAACGTCCCTTCCAACTGCATTTTCTTGTGATGTGCACTGGACATGTCCCTGCCTTCTAAAAATGATCCCTCCATTTTAAGTAGTTCATACATTTTGTTTTAAGTAATTCATACATTTTGTTGGATGGGCATATATACACACATACTACACATACACACACATATGCACATATACACACATACTACACACATGCATACACATTGTACACACACACACACACACACACACACACACACACACACACACACACTTACCTTAATCAATGCTGTTATTGGATACCTGAGTTTCTTCTAGGTTTCTTCATTTGAAAACATTTCTAGAAATGGAATTAGTGGTCCACAGGGCACTCATATCTCAAAGTATTTTTTTGTAAACTTCCAACTTGTCTTCCTCTCAGGAAGGTGTCAGGGTACCCATATCCCAGTCCCTTAGCTGATGTCAGTTAGTTCTTGGGCCACAGTTTCTTCAATCAAGCAGTGCAGAGTTGCTCTGTTGGCTCCTCCTCATGCAGTATGTCCGCTGTTAGATGGAAAAGAGGATGTGCACTGTTCTCATTGCTCTCTTGACCCCTGCTCCTCCCTCCCCTCTGCTCCCTGTCCTTCCCCACATGGAAGAAATAGTGAAGATGCTAAAAGCTCAATGGGGAGCCATGAGAAAGTACAGGAACTCGGGCATCTCTGGATGTTCTAACTAAACAAAACGTGACTTTGAGACATGAAGGCACATTTACCTTCCAAATGCTAGCTCAACTTAACAGAGACTTATGGGAGAGCTGTGCTAGACTCAAGAAAACTCAGATCCCAAGGAACTCACAGTCTGGAGAGCGGCACAGTAGATGGCATAGGACATGGCAGCCTGTGATCAGTTTAGCCAGAAGGACTGCCAAGGAGGAAAAGGAAGTCATTTTTGATGGCCCAGCATCACATATGCCTCCTCAGGTCCAAGATACCTTCACTTGAGCTGTTGTTATAAATAGATAAGATTTAAATGTCAGAAGTCCGTATTTTAAGTTCCTCCTCTTTGTAGCTCTGTGATCTTGAATAGGTTCCCCAGTATGAATTCCATCCTGTTTATTTCATAATCATCGTGAGAATGAAGTGTGAGAATGGAAGCCAATAGTCTGGAAAGGTAGCCACCAGCGTTAGGTGCCCCACACAGGGAAGCATTGTGTCCTTTGCATTGTGATCTCCCAAAGCCTCCTCATAGCTCATCTCATTTAAACCATTCTCCGGAGCCCTGTGCTGAACAACTGGGAATCTCCCTGTTGTCAAAGCAGAAACCATTGCAGAGGCTGAATCTGAGAGATTGGGGAAGCTGGTTGATGGAGCAGATACAGCTAGAAGACATCAGTCTTTACTTAAAGCTTCAACTAAGACACTTTCCCCAAAACTGTCATGTTTTCTTTTAAAAATAAGTATTTTATAGTTTCCTGGTTAATATATTTTCCTACCGTGTTACCTTGTAGCTCCATTTTTTTTTCAGTGCACACACACAGGAGAGAGAGAGACAGAGAGAGAGAGAGAGAGAGAGAGAGAGAGAGAGAGAGAGAGAGAGAGAGAGAGAGAGAGAGGCACACATGGTATGGGAGTGTTTTCCTGGACCAAAAATGAATTTGTTACAGCTTGGCCTCCCTCGCCCGTGTTAATCCTCTAGATGCGCCCACACATGACCGAAATGCCCTTTTGCCCTTTTGTTGCTCTCTGACATGGAAAGACACCCCCCCCCCATCCTTACTTTGTTCCATTTGACCCAGGCACCTTAGGGCAGCCCCTTTCCAAACAACCCATTTCTAATTGGACTTCTGTCGGTAGTCCCTTTCATCACTGAGCCTTAGCTTAGCTGAGACTGGCCAATCCAATGAGGGCTACATGACCCAAGCCCTGTTTGTAAGGCCAAAAGATCATCACCTTCCTGTATTTCTGGCCAAGCAGAGACTCTTCTGGACTGACTGAATAGCAGCTAATTCCTTAGGAAAGGAAGCCAGGAGGTTGGTAGTTGATGTATAACACTATACATGCACTCACACACCTGTATACACACATGTATAGAAGCTATCTGTTTCATTCCAATAGTTTATTGGGTAGCTAATAAAGTTCTAGGCATTTATGTTATATTACCTATCTCCTTTCATCCCTGGCTCCCATATACCCGTTTACAGATAGGGAAACTGAGGTTCAGAAGTTTACCTTTGTTTCCTCCTTAAAAACATAATTATCCTAAGTAACCACTTTCCTTCTGTCTCATGATTCTCTCGGTTCAGTTGAGAAAGAGTGGCCAATGATCTCTTACATGCAGAATTTGAGGAATAATCTGCTGACCAAAATGTACAATTTTTTCTACAATTGAAAGAATTGGATGTTGTTTAATTCAGGCTGTGAGTTATTTTTATATGGTGAAAAAATTTTATTTAAATTATTTATTTGTACCTTTATTCTCTGACTTGTCCTAACTAACTTTCTTGTCCTCAATAAAACACATAATGCTTATTGCAGGAAGAGACACATCCATGTTTTGACTAGCTCACACCGGTGCTCCCTGACTGCCACAGTCAAAGAAGTCATGGCTGACCCTTTGCACGTGGGGGGTTTTCTTACCTAACCATTTGACTTCATTTCCCAGATACACAAATAAAATATAAATGTTTAGGTTTTTAAAGCTTTCCTTCATCCTGTAGCTACTCTGCAGGTCAGAGAGACCCATAGGTCCTTCCAGAAACATGAGGAGAAGGGAGAAGTCATGAATGTGATCGGTAGCACCATTAGTAGCAGACAGTCACAAATAATCAAAGTAATGCAAATTGAAACAACAATGAGGTCTAATTTTTCACCTATTAAATTAGCAATACATTTTTAAATGATATGGCTAACAAGTACTGTGGAACCGATAGCACACCCATAATGGGGAGTTGGTGTAAATTGGAAAGCAATTTGGTAGAATGAATAAAAAGCCTTAAAAAGTGTTTATATGTTTGACCTCATGCCTTCATTCCTGGGGATTTCCACAGAAGCAATAATACAAAAGGAAAGAAAAATTTATTGCTAGCATTTAGAAAGGAAAAATAAAAAACAAATACCTAATAGTTGTGGGATGAGTTATTAGATGTCTGCTCAATGAAAATATTATGTGTCTATTGAAATTATTATAATGACTAGGTAGCACCATGGTGATACTTATATTAGAGAAAAAACTGGATATAAAATTATGCATGGGCTGTGATTACAAGTAATTTTTAAATGTCTACATATAGACAAAGTGAACATGTGAAAATGAAAATAGTCATAGAAGAATGTAGAATGAGATAGGTTTTTTCACCACTGAATTATTATGTTTATAGTTTTGTGTAGATGGTTTTGGTTTTTTTTTTTTTTTTTTTTTTTTTTTTTTTTTTGTGCATCAATGTCAGAAGGCCAAGTTAGCTTCTATTTCCTCCACCTCTCCCTGGAATCAGCCTTAGAAAGCCTGGAGAGAGTTCTTAGCAGGCCTCCTGGCTTGTGGGGATGAGGTGACAGGACAAAGGGCTGGGACCCCAGTGCCAACCCCAGACCTTCCTTCTCCCTGCAGGACATCGCTGAGAATGGCTGTGCCTCCTCTGCAGAAGAGCCACTGCCAAAGACCGTGCCATCCCCACTGGCAGAGGCCAAGGACCCCAGACTTCGAGAAGACCGGAGACCAATCACAGTCCACTTTGGGCAGGTATGTGCTGTGCACTTCCACAGGGCTGTTTTGAGGTTTTGGTTTGGGTTTATCAGAAGCTGAAGTATGAGCAGCCATGGGTTCGCACCCCAGCTCTCTTTCAGCAAAGCAACTCCATGCTCTTCACATCACCAAGTGTTTGACACAAACATGTTTTGAAGGTGAATTTTCAAAACTCTACGTGGGGGCAGCATGGCATTGATCATCACTAGCTCCACTGTTAAATGGAGTCATTAACTGTGCCCGCTGCCTCCCCCACTCCAAGACACTGCATTTAAGGTGCCTGTTAGCTAAGCATCTCATTAGAACACTTTGGCATCCCAGGCCCTTCTTTGCACCTTTAAATAAAAGGCAACAAGCAAAGGCTTAAAAAAAAATCAATTAGGGGTTCTTTATTAATGTACTTCCTGAAAATCAATATTGGGAGTTGAGCTTCCCAGAGTAAACACCCTTGCTATGGGTCTAGAGATCCAACTCTGTACCCAACAGCTTGCAAGGATCCGAGCGCTTAAAAAATTGTCTATTCATTTGATTTTATTTCTTTCCTTTTAAGTGATACACTCTTTACAGAAATTGAAATTTTCATCCATTTCCTACCTGTGGTTGTATTTTCAACTAAAAAGATAATGTACCCTTCCCTACCTCTCTTCAAACAACCACTCTAATGATCAAATATAAACATGGTATGTGTACTGTGTGTGGTTTAGTTTGATGCTTTTGGTTTGATTTGGTATCTGGAACATGCCTCAGTCAGCAAGGTATGGTTGTAACAAGAGTTCCCAAGATTTATTGTTGTTGTTTGGTTGGTTGGTTGATTTTCTGGTGCCGGGGCTCTAACCAAGGACTGAGTACTTGCTCAGCCAGTGCTTTTGTACTACTGAGCTTAAATCACCTGATCCTTTAGCCATTGCCTAGATGAGGTATGATAAAGCTAATCTGTGTGAGTTTTATTTACTGGAACTAGAATTGCTATTCCACCTCAGAAAGAGCCCAGAGTCCTACGTTTAAAACTTTTCTTGTTTTGAGGGACATTTATCAAGTGCTTACTATGTATCAGGCATTGAGCTATTTTTTTTTTTTGTTTTTGTTTTTGTTTTTCCAGACAGGGTTTCTCTGTGTAGCTTTCTGCCTTTCCTGGGACTCACTTGGTAGTCCAGGCTGGCCTCGAACTCACAGAGATCCGCCTGCCTCTGCCTCCCGAGTGCTGGGATTAAAGGCATGTGCCACCACCCAGCCCAGAGCTATTTAAAAATAAAGAGAACCAGACCCTCAAGATGGCTCAGCAGGTAAAGACACCTGCAGCCAAACCTGACAGTTTGAGTTCAGTCCCCAGCCACTGCATGGTAGGAGAAAACCAACTCTTCTCCCAGTTTGTCCTCTGACCTCCACATGTGGGCCATTGCATGCACATACCCCACATGTGTAAGCAAACACATACAAAAAGTAAACAAATAGAAGTGTAAAAGGAAAAAGAGAAGTAGCAAGACTGTTGCTGTGGGTCATTATAAAGCACTGGCTGGCTGGAACATGAAAATCATTCTATTCTAATCATCTTTTCGGATAGTATGTCCATACCTCATTAATTGAGGAAATCTGCCGCTTTTCTAATTTTACACTTAGAAGGGCTATTCTGGAAACTGGCATGTACTGTAAAGCAGAAGTACTAACTCCTTGTATTCTCTGCTGTCTGTACCCTGAAGACCTGCCTCCTCTGGGGCTGAGGCCGTGTTGGAGCAATCCTCACCCCAGTTCCTAGCCATGTTTGCTGAAAGCACAGCCCTGGTTGTCACCAGCCTGGCATTCCAGAGTCAGCTTCCTGCTTTCCTTTGTCCTCATTCCTGCACATGCGAACCTGCCCATGAAAGGAGCCCTCGCTGGAGTTGGAAGCCCATTACAGAGAAAGAGGGGGCGGGGAGAGGGATTTCATGGTGTTAAACATTCCATTTTCAAAACACACAAAAAAAAGAGGCCCTATTTGAAATAGAGAGGCCTTCTTCCCATTTCAGCAAGAAATAGAGAGAGGCTTTAATGTCATTCTCAGCTAAATGCAGAATAAGAGTGTGTGTGCTCACACGGGAGGGGGATAAACAATTAAAAAAAACCACCCCAAACTGTTGAAATAAGAGCTGTCTGTGCCTTCACAGGTCTGCAAACTGGAGAGGATGAAAGTGGCTTTCCCCGTTTGTCACTTCCCTCACGTGGCTGCCAGCATTATGCAAGTATACAGGAAGGCAGGATTTTTTTTTTTTAATGCATGCATGCGGATTAAGGTCAAGCCCCTAGTATCAGCCATGCAGCAGGCTCTCCCTTCCAGCTGCAGCCACAGAGCCTACCCACAGCCGCGAGATGCCTTAATTGAGACGTGCTGTCAAAGTGACAAACACATTTGCATACAGTCTACACTTTATTTATTTTCTCTGGAAAGGTCTACAGTCTGCTGTTGGTTGAACATTCTTAATCAGTTTGCTGTAAGTGAACTGCCAGCTAGCTCACTTGTGCCGGCCCCTTCTTCATTAGGTGACAGATTAGCTGGGGTGGGGGTGGGAGGCAGAGAAACCACAGACCTGCCCCTTTTTTAACTCTTTCCAGCTCTGGTAGGTTGTCCTTCATTCCTTCCTTAGTGCCTTCTTTGATGGACCACTGGTCACAAGAGCACAGTTCCTTCTGGCCAGCCTGAGTTTAAGGTGCTTTCTTCCAGTTTTCAAGTGTTTGCTATGTTCTTTTGTATTTTCTTTACTTGTTGTTGTTGTCTAAACAGTTTGAACCTGGTGTGCATCCAGACTGTAGCCTCATTGATGGTATCTGTAAAATCACAGATTGAACATCCTAGACAAGCTTGTTTTTCTAAATGTCTGTAATGTTAGAGAATGTCAATGCACTTCTTAGGGGCAGAGGAACAGACCTCACAATATCTTACATGAAGGAAGGGACCATTGGCCTTGTTTTGTGGATCAAGAGCTGAAATATCTGATCAAATACCTGAAAGAACCTGCCCAGGCCACATCCCCAATGTGGGCACTCCAGACTCAAACCCAGCCAGATCATACCTGCTAACTTCCTAAATATCCTCACCCTGGGCTCACAGTCCTGTGGATTTTTTTTAAGTCCTCTTAGCTGAGCTAGGATTGATAATACATGTCTATAATTTTGGGCCTTGGGAAGCTGAGGCGGGAACAGCACAAGTTTGAAGCCAGTCTGGGATACATATGGCACTCTATCTCAAAAATAAATAAGGTGGAAAAAAAAAAAATTAAAAGGCCGGGCGTTGGTGGCGCACGCCTTTAATCCCAGCACTCGGGAGGCAGAGCCAGGCGGATCTCTGTGAGTTCGAGGCCAGCCTGGGCTACCAAGTGAGCTCCAGGAAAGGCGCAAAGCTACACAGAGAAACCCTGTCTCGAAAAACCAAAAAATAAATAAATAAATAAATAAATAAATAAATAAATAAATAAATAAATAAATAAGGTGAAACAAAATAGAACAAGCAAAAAGTTCACTTAGCTGGCCTGTGAAAACCAGAACTGTTAAAATGGTCTTACAACACCAGCACTGGTGCCTGGGCAGGACAGCCCCGTGGACACAGCCTGCAGGGTGACAGCAGGATGCCCTGTGCAAACCCTCAGCAGGGGTGCAGCAGCTGGCAAGAGAGGAGCTCAGTGGCAAGAATGGCTACTGTCAGGGACAAGAGATAGTTTCTTATCCACTGTCCTCTTCAAGGCTGGGACTATGTCTCTATGTACATGAAAGCAACCAGCCTCCACCCTTATAGGACATAATGATAGAGACGGGCCTATAATGAATAGAAAAAGAGAGAACGTGTGTGTAGGTGGGTAGGTCAGCAGACCACTTGCAGAAATTAGTTCTCGCCTTCTCACCATGTGAGTCCCGGAGATCAAACAAGTCATCAGGCTAGGCAGCAACACATTTATACACTGAACCATCTTGCCAGCCCCTAAAATGCAAATCTTTTAAATAGAGACTAAAGCTAGGCAAGATATTGCACCCCTGTAATCCCAGCACTTGAGAGGGGACAGAGGTGAGAAGAGCAGGAGTTCAAGTCCAGCCTGAGCTACATGGGATGCTGACTCAAAAGAAATAAAGAGCTGGGTGGTGGTAGCACACCTTTAATCCCAGCACTCGGGAAGCAGGCAGATCTCTGTGAGTTTGAGGCCAGCCTGGTCTACAGAGCGAGTTCCAGGACAGCCAGAGCTACATGGAGAAACCCTGTCTCGAAAACAAAGATAAAAAAATAAAAAGAAAGAGTCAAAGGAAAATGGTATGTAAGTCCTGAGGCTAAATGGTTGCTAAAACATTGCTTCCGAGTTTAAAGGACTAAGTTACTCCTCACCGGATAAGTAGACAGTGGCAGAGCTGTTCAAAAGCACTAGCAAGAAGGAGCTATCGGCCTGGAAGGGAGGGTGGGGCATGTCCATTCCCTTCCCAGACCCCCAGAGAAATTCTTCTCCTAAGGCAGGGGTGAGAAGACAGAGAAGACAGGCTTTCTGGGATGGGGAATGGGAATCCTTCCTGTCCCTGGCTTTAGAAGGGGAGAGGAAGCAGGGTCCTCCCCAGCAGAGTGGGAACACCCACAGGGACCACCACCATGCTATGACAGGAGTCAGCAGAGGTGGCACCCCTCCACACACACACCTCCTATAGAAACTTTTGCATGCATCTAGTCAAAAGGCCCAGCCACTGGGTACTTTGGAGATCTGTGCTGAGTCGTGACCATCAGCTGGCAAGGAAGCCAGTCTGGCTGTGCTCATGTCTGCTCTTGAACCAGCAGCACCTCTGCTCTTAGCTATGTGCAGCCCTCCCTCCCTCCCTGCTAGAGAACTAGACAGATGCTAGAGCCCAGGGATGCTTGCTACTAGCTCTGAGTGCAGGCTGCCAAGGCTCATTGAGAAAGAAGTGGAGTGGGAGGACCAGTTCTCAGATCTTCCAGACTTGCTTCATGTTTCCACAATTCATTGATCTGTGAACTGAGTAATTGCTTGTTTTCCAATGTATAGATTCCAAAAACTACATCTTGAAATGTACCTCTCTTCCCCTTCCATTTGAACAAAGGATTCTGAACTACTGCAGTGTAAAGTTTAAAAAGCTATTTAGGAGCTAGAGTGATGGCTCAATGATTAAAATCACTGGCTGCTTTTCTAAAGGACCTGAGTTCAATTCCCAGCACCCACATGGAGGCTCACAACAGTCTGTACCTCCAGTTCCAGAGGATCCAACTCCCATTTCTGGCCTCCATGGGCATATACATGGTGCGTAGACATACATGCAAGCAAAATACCCATACATATAAAATAATTTAAATTTTGTTTTGTTTTGTTTTTTGAGACAAGGTCTCTCTATGTAGCCCTGGCTATCCTGGAGCTTGCTTGCTAGATAGACCAGGCTGGCCTTGAACTCACTGAGATCCTTCTGCCTCTGCCTGGGATCAAAATCATGGACCACTATGCCCAGCCCTTAATAACCATTTTTTAAAAACTGTTTAAGCCAGAATTCCATCAAGTACCATGGTAGCTATCTGGTGAACTGTGACAGAGATTTGGACTCCCAAGACCAGCTCTAGGAATATGGCCAGAAGCATGAGCCTGTCTCACGCTGAGCTGAAAACACTACCCAGCCAGCAAATGCCCCCAACACCCTTGGCTCCGAATGTCCTGAGAAGTTCCTTCTGCCCATTAGAAGTCACACATCATTCCCTGCAATTGAGCCATTCCTCACACACACATCCAGAAGTGTCCCATGTTCTGATACCTCAAACACAGATACCCAATTCAAACATAGACTCCCTGCCAGACTCCTTCCAAATCCTCATCTCCCACCTCAGAACCTGATTGACACACCAGCCCTGAACATTGCTCAGTCCCCTCCTCTCCATCACCTCTCTCACAGCCTTGATAATAAGCCAAATCAAGTACACTGTGTCTCCTGATCAACACCCCTGTTGCAACGTCCACATGGCCTTGCAGACAGCCATTTATTTCACTACCCTGCTCCTAGTCTCCCCTGGATGATTCCATCTTCCCCCTTGACCTGAACCAGGAGGTCCTTCACCTCTGTGTGTTCAAACCCAGAGCAGGTCCCTTTGTAAGCCTCCTGGCTCCTGTAGGAAGAGGTGGTTATTTCTGTACTCTACCCTAGGACTCTGCACACACCATTCTCTCACATAGCCTTGTGATCATTCCCCATGAGAACATGAGCCTCTCAAAAGTCCACATGTAGGCCCACTCAAAAGTAGGGCCTGGCATGGAGCTAGCAGTCTGTAAACATGCAGAGTTTTTATTATTGCTGTAGATGTTTAAATTGGGTTGTAATTAATTGACTATTATTGTTTGGCTTCTCCCTATGTGTACAGCAAGTTATTTGGTTTCATTTTAAGTTGCTATACTTACAATTCTGATCATTTGAAGAAACAATGAATATTCCAATAGTGCTCAAAAACTATTTGCAAATTCCCTTTCCATAAACAGGGATTTGTTTCCAAGTTGAGGCAGCTTTGAATGGTAAGAACTTGGATCCTGTTGCATTGTACTGTTTGTGTCTTTATGAGGCCTAAGGCCAATTGTAAATGCCCTGTGGAGGATGTAGGGGACAAGTCAGAGGACTGAGACACCCTTCCTCTGCACCCCAAGGCCACATGGACCTATGTGAGGGGGAAGGGGAGAGCTGTCAGAGGGAGAGGCCCTCATCTCTGAGTTACATGGAATACAAACTGCAGATACCAGGCCTGCAGTCCCAGCACTTGGGACACCGGGGTAGAAAGGTTGCCACACATTGGAAGCCAGTCTAGGCCACATAGGAAGACTGTCTCAAAAACTACATATTTGGAAGTTGGGGGTAGGTCAGTCGCTTAAGTGCTGGCCATGCAAATGCAACGACCCAAATTTGATCACCAATACCCTTGTAAAAAAGCTAGTGAGGCATGTGTGTGTGTAAGCCCAAGGCTGGGTAGGGCCCATTCATGTGGACCCTATGGACCTCCTGGCCAGCCAGTCTAGCCAAAACTCCCAATTCCACATTCACTGAGAGACCTTGTCTCAAAAAAACAAGGTGGACAGTAATTGAGGCCAGACATTGACCTCTGGCCTCCACATATGCACAGGCAGGTGTGCACACCTACACACATGCATGCATATGCACTACACATACATGCTCTAATGAGTCAGTCAATCAATCATAATAATAAAGAGAGGTCAGATTATGGAAACTCGGAGGCTGGGGTGGAAAGTCAGTAGATTTCTGTTGCAGCATGCAATGTTGCCTCCTTGAGAAGCACTCCTCTCATTTCCAGAGCTAGAGGTAGTAGAGAACTCAGCAGTGTGGGCAGAGCTCCTAGTGGACTCTGGAATGTGTACAGGTGAAGGATGGATACAGAAGGTCAAGGTGACAGTCCATCTCCCCCAACACCACCCTCCTTCTGGGACCTGTGTGCTAGGGCATCAGGTTGCACCTGTCTTACACACTGGGCACCTGGCTGGTCCAAGAACAGCTGAGGGAGAACAGTAGCACTGAGTTTCTCACTACCTCCCAGGTGCCATGCTGAGCTGAGGCCTCTGTTCCAGCTTCAACTGCCATGTGATCCACCAGGCCATCTTGTTGGGGAGGGGGTCTCAGGGTTTATCCCTCTTACTGAGAACAGGACAGGCATGGAGATAATGAGGACTTGTCCAACTCTGTGCATCTCAGACGAGAAGTCAGAGTTCATTTCAGGCCATATGATGGCCTGAAGCTTGGATCTTCCCCAGCTTTGCTGAGAACGTGTCTTCCTGGGTACATACTGTTAATCCGGGGTAGAAGCTGGGCCAGTGGTCCAGGATCTCAGGATGCTGGACCACAATAAAGTTTTGTTTCTGGTTACCTTCCAGACCTCAGACCCTCCTTAAGGGTCTCCTTAAGCACATTTCTGTGCTTCAGTTGGTGCCAAGACAAGTATACTGGTATCCTACACCTGGTAGAGACACCATAAGCCAAATCCACCATTAATCACAAAAGCATGCTGGGTACTTTCCTGGTGTGTGAGAGGGAGAGCTGTATGGATATATGTACAAGTTGGTTAGTATTGGCCAGGTTAGGTGCCAGTCCAGCTCTGAAGACCAAGGAAGGACATATATTGGGAATTTATATTAATTGGGATATATGGACTCACAAGAGATATAAAATCCAAAAAGAAGTTGTTTACCCAATCTGCTGTGATTATGGTCCAATTCTGGTATCAGATCAAGTTAGCCAGGCCTTTCCCCACTTTTTCAAGTACTATTCTCAACAGGCTCTCCTATGCAGTGGAAAGCTGGCAAACCAGTGCTGTCCACACCCTTCTAGGTATATGATCAGCATGAAAAGAAAAACTTCCATACAAGGTATGACCTTGACTGACTGAACCAGCTTGGATTCTGTGCCCATCTCCTAGGCAGTTATCATGGCAGAGGGTCCCCTACATGCTGAGGATAAATCCCATGGATGCACACACCTAAGAGATGAATTAGGGGTAGCTCCTGTCAGGGAGCTAGGAGGTGGAGAAGAGGACAAGATCTAATAATGTGCAGGACGCCCAGTAGGAAATTGTCCTTGTCTCTTGTTCTGTTCCAGAGAAGAGTTCATAGCCAGAGCTGAGGGAGCCTATGATGCAGAGAGTCAAAGGCAAACATTAAGTAGAACACCAAATTGGGGGGGGGGGGCTGATGACGCACGGCTTTAAACCCAGCACTCGGGAGGCAGAGGCAGGAGGATCCCTGAGTTTGAGGCCAGCCTGGTCTACAGAGTGAGTTCCAGGACAGCCAGGACTATACAGAAAAACTCTTGTCTCAAAAAAGAAACACAATGTGTGCCAGGGAGGTTAGGTCCCAGGTGAAAGGAGTGGGCATGCTTCTTGGGATGGACAGTGGCAGGGTCAGCAGCAGTCCACAGCCAGGAGTGAGGGAAAAAGCCAAGAGCCTAGGCCATGGATCAGAAAGTACCACTGATGGCTCCTCTGTGCCATATCTGTGAAAGCAGGCATGGCAGTAAATTCGGTCCCTTACTTCACAGAGCCCTCAGTCCTGTAGCTATTTAAAGTGCAACGGGTTTGGTCTCAGCCTTGTTTCCCTACCTAATTCATGGGGGACCCATCACTTCCTCAGAGTCAACTTGAGCATGTCACTACAACCTGAGTGTAGTGTTCAATAACCCTCTCACTCTAGACAAGATTCCTTAACCTAAGACCAACGGGGCAGCTTCTTCCAGCGGTGTCTTAGATGCATGGGGAAGCCTCCAATGGGGAAACTAGACTTAGCTGCTGTTTAGGCCGTTCTAGGATGGGCAGTAACTTCATGTGAAGTCCTAGACTCCCTGCCCTGTCCTGAGTACTCACCACTTGTTTTCTCCAGTGCTTACAGTGGAGAGCTCTTACCTTTTAAACTGTTGTATTAGCCCAAGGTGCGACCTCCAGAAAAACCCAACTAAAACTACGAAGGAATAAAATTTGAACAGTCTGACTGATTGAAACTCTGAATGGGCTTTGTGCCTGGGAACTGTGTTTGGTCCTCCCTTCCCATAGATGGTGCCCTTCCAAGGTGCTGACCTTCTGATATCCCCTGATGGAGAGCCCTGGGGCTGATGTACATGCCACTTCCAGCACTCTGTTTGCTCCAACATCTCCTAGTATCACTTTCTTTTAGTTTTATGTGTATGTGTGTGCACCATGTACATACAGGAGCCCGCAGAAGTCAGAGGAGGGTGTTGAATCCTCTGAAACTTGAGTTGTAGGCAGTTGTGAGCTGCCTTGTGGGTGCTAAGAACCAAACCTGGGTCCTCAGCAAGAGCAGTGAGCACCCTTAGCCACTAGCTCTCTCCAGTCCTCCTGATGTCTGTGTCTAACTTGTTTCTGTTTTAGAGTGGCTTACTCTGCCCTTGGATTTCTAAAACCTGCCCTTCCCTGTTCCACCAAGGTGTCAATCCACTGCCCCTCTACATCCAGGGGACATTATAAAACATTGCAAGTACTGACATAAGCCCTCAAGCTTGTGCTCCCCACCCCACCCTGGATTCCCTGTATAATCAGAATAGCATACCAGACTTCAAGGCCCAGCCACACTCCACTTCTGGCCAGTTCCTGCCTGCCCTGTAAGACTCTGTCAACCTCACCCTACACTGGGCTGAATCCTTCCTTCTCTCTAGCCCTGGAGACCTTGTATTCATTTATTTATCAGCTCTTTATGAACATCGGCTCCAGGTCAGAACCCCAATATGAATCAGCTCCTGCCATCTCTGCCACCAGGAATGCCTTCCTCTGCTATACCCGACAGCGCCCACAGCCCTCCCCAAGCACCCTCACTCCACCAAGCCGTCCCTGGTGCTTCCTGGCCACTCGGAGCCAGCTTTGTCCTTGCCAGCGGCTTCCTGGTAGTAACTCAGTAAGGGATGGTGTTGGTTTCATGGCTATCCCTGGCACCTCAAAGAGTCTGGCACAGACAAGCTCCCCATGAAAATTTGGGGGGTGGCCTGGAAGTGAGTGAGAAAAAGGAACTGCAGGCCTACCTACCTTGTGCCTTGAGCGAGTCCTATCTGTTCAATAGAGCAGGAGCCAAGAACAGGAGTATGTTTCCTTTGGTGCCCAGTTCCCATGTCCTCAAGCCTGTCCCCACTCAGCAGGGTGACAATAGAGTGCCTTTGCCAAGACACTGACCAGGACCTTAAAACATCATTCTTAAAGGGTCTATGTCGGAGCTGCTCCAAGTCCAGCTCCCTGCCAGAGAGGTATTAAAACCAGGACAGGAGTGGGAAGTCTAATTCAGTGAGATCAAAGGAGGCATTTTCTCAGATTAGACTTCTCAGGGCCAGAGGTGGGAAGTTTATACCAGCAGGGAAAAGGAAATAAAACATAAACTATGAGAGAGTCAATTCAGTATCCTTGGTTAGACAGGAAGTCCAGCCCAGTGGCCACAGTGTGTGCCTATCACATATCCCCCATTCATCCCTGATCTGGGCACTGCCTCCAGACCAGGGAAATTATTAACCTGCCCATGGCCTTGAGAATGGAGTCACAGAACCAACCAAGAGATGTAGGTGAGAAGGGGTCAAATGCACCGAGGAAGTTCTCATGATAGTGTGGCTCTGCTGAGCTGGAGCATGCCTCTCCAAGCCTGATGGCACATAACCTTTTCAACAGCCCTGCACAGTGGATGCAAGTGCTTTTCCTAGAGAGGTCAAGCAACCTGATCAAGGTTATACAGTAAACGGCAAGGCAAGGGTACAAAATTAGGCCTACCCATCCAGTGCCAGAGTCTAGGTTCTCCTCACCTCTCCCCATGCCCTCTTCAACTCCACCTGCTTCCCCAGGCATGGTTGGCTCACTTTGCTGCATTTCTCCCTCTCCTGCCTCAGACTCACACCTGCTGCCTTGACTTGGGACATTACTTTGTCTCAGCACCAGTTACTATAATGCAGAGGATTTCTGAATGCTCACCAGGTGCCTGGCAATGTGCTCAGCAGAGACTCTGGTGTTCTCATGTCCTCTCCCCCACCTGGCAGAGATGGGGGTACTAGCAGTTTCCTATATCCTAGACTGCATGCCAGTCTCCTGCATACATCACTCCTGTCATATGAGCGAACAGACAGTCTGAGGCCTTGGTCTTCCTGACAACACAACAGGTGACTCTTTCCGGACCTCATGAACTCACTCCTTCACTCATCTGATGCATTTGAGTCATGACAGGGTCAAGGCCCCTGGGTCACAGAGAATGAAATGTTTCCTGCCTCCCTGGCACTCAGTGGCTGAGAGAGGCAGTCCACAAACACTACAGAGAGGAAGTACTGATGAGCACAAGTGCAGGGCATGGAGAACAGAGCAGGCATCTTAGAGGAGGGAACATTCCCACTGGATCTGGAAAGACTCCCCATAATACTCACCATGGACTGAACAGAGCCAGAGTGGGGGTGAGCAGTCCAGACAGGAGAATGAGACTTCAGGGAAATAGAGGCCAACATGGGCACCAGAGGCCAGCAGGTAAGAGCTGGGCAGTGCCCAAACCTTGGGGGAGCTTAAATTGCACCCTCATGAGTGGCTTGGAGCCAGGAACAGGTTGTATTCAGAGGATTGGCTACTGGGACCTGGACAGCAGGGGCAGGCATAAGTTACAAAGACCGCTAACAATATCACTTGTATTTGAGGTGAGAGCTTGGGGAGCTCACGCAAGGATGCTGATTGTATGAGTGAAGATGAGGAGACTCACAGGCCAGAGTACAGCAGGCAGCTAAGTGCCTTCCATGGGAGCTATTGGAGTTTGAGGTAGAGTGACACAAATCTAGACACTGGCTGCATTTCTCCTCAACACCCTCGGCTGAGGCTTGCAGCACAGCCTGTGATGAGGAATATCCACTAGGCTATGCAGTTACTGAGTACCTCCTCTGCAGCTCAGGGCAGAGGCCCAACTGAAAGCTACAAGGCCTCCTTCAATGAAATGGGTGTAGCTTTCCTGTTCTTAAAGCCCTGTTTGTTCTCCCAGTCATGTCCCTTTTCCTCCAACTCTCCATGGCTTCCTCCTGCCATCCTAGGCTATGGACTGTTAAAGTCTCCCTCCTTGGACGGCCAGCTCTTTACCATCTGCTAAAATAGCTTTATAGGCATGCCTTTAAAAGTGTAAGCCCGTGCTGCTGGATCAAGAACATGGGTTGTTTCAAGCCAACCACTGGCCATTTTTGCAAACCCGTAGGAACTGCACAGTGTAGCTTGTTGGGTCTTTAATGCCAAGGATCCCATAAATAAGTAGCATCAGGTGCTGGAGTCTGGAAATAGAGATACTGGTATAAATAATGCATATTTACAAAATAAATGTACCAGTACATTAGTGTACAGCCATAACCAAATCACCTAGTTTAACAGTTGCAGGAGCTGCAAAGAGTTGCCAGGTGACTGGCTTCCATCCATCAGCATGCATCAGCATTAGAAATGACCACTGCAGGGAAGGAGGGTCCTCCTGCCTGGTGACCTTGAGGCCTTTGGTTTGAGGCAACTGGTTAGATTGCAGGTGGGTAGCCTGACACACAGCCTCTCTGCCAAAGTATGACACCTACTGTGGCCGTGTGTTCCTGCAGATGTCTTGAGGTCTGCCGCCAAGCAGAAGGCTGATTAGCACCAAGTTGCAGGATGTAATGGGTTGCACCTCCAGGAAGATGGCTGACTGGGCCAAGGATTTTCTAATTATGCAGATTCGCTTTGGCTTGCAAAGGGAGCCAGTGAGTTGACGTCCTGAGTGACTCTTCCCAGGACCCTATAACTTTGAGTCCCCACCGTGAAGGTAGGGCTGGGTTTTCACAGAGTCTGTGTCCATCTCTGCCACCCCACTCTGAGCTGTGAACCCCACTGGGCATCTGGCTCCAACATCTGGAACTCAGAAGAAGTAGCTAACAGAATGGCCACTGGAGTGGGCACCCCTCCCCTTGGTTGTAATGGCACAATGCTGGATTTCAGTATTTTAAATGAAAAATATATGCAGTTAGCTGTGCGCTGACAATGTCCTTGAGGATTTGACAGTGAGATTTTCCAGCAGTTGGTCTTCGTTAGGATCCTGGCGGTGTTTAATAAGGCAGTCGAACTGCTGGCACCTCGGGTTCCTGTTTGTTCTCCGAGGGCTCAGGGGCTGCTGCGGTAAGCACATCGACCAGAGCTGATCATTACAAGGGCGTACGCCACCATGAATAAAAATGTCACACGTTTTCCCATCTCACAGCGGTACAAAATGTCAGTCCTGTCAAACACACATTGCAGGGAGCTGTGTGCAGTCCGTACAAATTGGAAAGCTGCATATTCCCCCAGCCTTCTGATATTCTTCATTTGAAGCTGAAGAAAAACAGTTGTTAACCTATTAGCTAGGATTTTAAACTCTGCCGAGGCGCTGGATAGTAGACTTTGACACAGATAGGAATGTATTCCAGGGTCCAGGAATTTTAAACCAAGTTTCTCCATCCATTTGTTCCTGGAGAAGGGAAAAGAAAAAAAAAAAAAAAAAAAAACCACTTCTCTGTCTAGCAACCCAACTGCCTTTCTTTAACAGTCACACTGGGGAAATTTGGGATATTTCACATCTAAGCTTCCTAATGCTTCAATATCTGCATTCCACAAAAGGGGAGGGGGACTCTTGCTTTGGGGACTAGCCCTGGGCTCAGCCTGGCAGGTTAGGGTACCTGATGAGAAGCAAGCCAGGAATGTTACTACTCGTGTTGAGGACAAAGTAACCTGAGTGATGGGGATAACAACCAGTTGATGCAGGTCCCTGAAAGAGTCTGATGCTAGCTAGCGACTCACTCATAGGTGGACATTCATTCTGCGCTTACCATACGCCAGGCCTGTACCAAGAATCAGAAGTATCCATGTGAGAGAGCCCACACACACACACACACACACACACACACACACAAGACTTCCCTCTTAGGGAGGAAAGGAAACAAGACACCCCACTCTTTGGAGTGGGGAGAGTGGAGAGCACTCAGGAAAGGTAAAACAGCCTTGAGGGGTAGCAAGACTCCATCAGGTAGGTGAGAGTGAGGGCTGGTTTAGGACCAGTGTGTGTTGGGAGGACAGAGGCATGTGAAAGATGGAGCGGGTGCTTTGAGGGATAGCAAAAGAAGGCTACTTGTGATGGGCTAAGAGGTGAGGCCGTGGGGGCAAGGCTTGGGTCTTGACAGCTTGCTAAAAACAGGGATGTTCTCTTGGGCTGGGAAGTGAGAGGTTGTGGAGTATTCCTATCTTGACCACTGCAAACTCAGGAGGAAGCTTTTATTTTCATTTCCTGGTGCTGTGCTGTGTGGAGTGGACACCATTCCAGAGATAATAAATGAGTCTTCCTTTTGCTGAGCTGGCCCTGGCCCTTAATGTACTGGGCAGACTCTGGCCAAGCAGGGCTCAGGCCTAGAGGAATGCAGGCAGCTTCTCAGCAGACCTCCCCGTGGGGGTACAGAGAGCTCCAGGCTGTCAGGGAACAGCATCATGGAGGGGAGCGTGCCCTGGGCTCCAGCAGCATATGTCACCATCTGCTTTCCCCTGCTCTGTGTGTGTTGGGTGTCATGGAAAGTGTGTGCACTCAGGGCCACACCTGGGCTTCATTGTATCTGTGCCACCTGTTAGCTATGAGGAGTCACTGAGCCACACTGCCCCACTGTTTCTCCCTTTTAAGGCAGCATCACCTTCTCTGTAGCAATATTGAGACCAGTTGTCTGCCAAGCTCCTAGCACAGGCTGGTACACAGCGTGTGCTAATAGCCCTCAGCCCCTGTTGGTATCAGAGAACATCTGGAGGTCTTCCTTCTCACCTCACCACCATTGAGACCCCTGGACAATGTCGCCCAGGCACCCTTGATGGGATCCCAGATGGCCATCAAGTGGAGGGAGCAGCAGGGCACCTGCCTCCTGCGTCTGTTTAGGCAAAGAATGGTACAGTCAGCAGAGCCCCCTGCCCCTGCCCAGCCACCAGCCGCATCTGGTACCCGACCTCCAACGGCGAATGGGATGCCACCTATTCAGGCCCTGCACCTGCACCAACTGAAAACAAAGGGCTCCCCTCCCCCGACCCATGTCTGGCCCTCCTCCCTCCCCTGCTGCTGTCCCCCAAGCTGGCTGGGTCACCCAGCCACAGAGCAGCCTTCCCTCCCAGCTGCCTGGCTGCTTTTGTTCAGCATGTGAACTTCCCCGTCAGCCGAGCTCCTTGCACGGGAAGTAATCAGGAATCTTGACAAGGCTTCAAACCACAAATGCCACTACAAATTAACCAGCACCACTACAAAATACTACTCCTGTCAACATTGGAAAGAGTGTGCGGCTATTCAGGGCGGCCTGAGAGGCTTTCAGCGCAGCATGCAGGTGTGGAAGGCAGGGTATGGCAGCAAGCCCTGGGTCCTCTCTGGAGACCACTTGCCCTGCACAGGTGCTGCACTTTTCCTTCAGAACTACCTTCAGTCCCGGGACACCCTCTCAGCCCCCACACAGGTGGCACCTCAGGACAGCAAGCTTTGGGGCATATGAAAACCACCCTCTAGGCAACAGACAGCCAGAGGCTTTAGCACATCCCAGGTGTGTTCCTGTATGCTGGGATGGAAGGTAAGAGACTTCTGTTTCCCTGCCTGTAAAGTAGGACCCTGGCAGAGCCTTCATCCCAGGCTCGTCAGCACCATTGGCATGTTCTGGGTACCCCTAGCTCTCAAAGGGTCTCTGGAGTACAGTGCCCCACACCCCCTTCTCCAGGATGAATCCCTTCCTATCATATTGTGTGAGTGGACTCTCAGCAAGCAGATGGCCGCTCCATCCTCAGCCGTGAGGTCAGAGTTCCTCCTATTCAGCATTTTTGCAAGAATATCCACCAGACAAGAGCTCGTTACCTCTGCAAATGCTTTGGGACCAAGGATCTCCGGCTTCATTCTCCTGCCCTGCTGAGCCACTCAGACCTAGAACACATCACCAGGGCCTGGTATGCTCCAGCTGGCCTGGCTGAAGCTCTGAAGCAGAGACATGCATTTGATCCTCCCCAGCAAGCAGGATTAGCTCAGTTGTGGCTGGGCAAAGAGAACTGGAAATAATGACAGGAGTCGGGGGACAGAAGAGAGCCATGCCTCAGAGAAGCTGGTTGGGCATTTCAAAGGAAACACTCCATAAAAATATCACTTCAATACACTCCCTTTTGGAGGCATATCAAAAGAAGCCCTCTTTTATTTCCATACCTTGCATAATAGCACATTTCCAGTCCCAAAGAGTAGCAGAGCCTTGCTCCTGGCCCAGAGGCCCTTTGTAAAGCCATAGAAAGCGTTGTCTTCCCCTCCCAACAGGGTCCGCTTCACACACAGGTCAGAGTATTGATGTGAATACTAGCCAGGAAAATTAACCAGGTGAACTCTTCCCTCGTTAAACAGCAACAGAGTGTAATTGTGAATTCTTTCACACCCACTCTGTTCCCAGCACATTCCCAGGACAAACTGAGAAACCCAGTACCTTCTAGCTTCCCCTCAGCCCCTTCTTTGGACCCAGATGAGGTCTGGTGGGGAAGGAACGATGCAGATCACAAATTGCACTGAAATGATTGAGGTCCCTTTGGGACCAGCCCAGGAGACCAGTTCTCTCAGGCAACTTCCCCACTGGTCATGCCCACCTTTTCTGGGTCCAGAGCTTCCTCCCCAGCTGTCTTCCCAGGAGTGTTGCTTCTCCCTCTCGCTTGCTTGCACACCCAAGCTTGGCATGCGCCACCCTTGAGTCTCATCAAAGCATTTATCCTCTTGGACCTCAGGAACTACCCCACCTCCTAACTAACATTTCATCTCCTTTTGTGGCCCTGTTTTCTCCACAGTGAAATGTGACTTTTACCTCATGAGGACATTGAAGGGTTAGTCTTAGGATGATCATCCATTAAGGATAGAGGGATTTCATATTCATTCCTAAATAGACCTCTATCCCAATGTAGACACCATAGAACCACCACCATCCCCAGCAGCTAGTAATTGTCTTGAGATGGTGACCCTCTTCTGTAGGCCTGTCTTCTCCTGTTCTGTGTGTCCCTGGGCAAGGCCTCCACTCCCCTCACCTGTGTGACCCAAGGCAGGAGCCCTCACTCCTTGTAGAGGGCTCTCTGAGGTAGCAAATGTGCCAGGTGGACAGGCAATGCCCGAGACACATACAGACTGCTCCCCGGACATCCAGGATGCACCTAACATGCTCCCCAGACGTGTCGGGATGTGCACTAAGCTATCTGCGCCCCCCCTAATTCAGTGCCAGCAGATGAACATTTTCCACACCACAGCCATGTGCAGGATGCCCGCTCATCCATGCTGCCCAGGTAATTAAGTTGATATTCCAATGCCACTTCCCCCATGACCTTTTAGAAACAATGTGTTTTGCTGCATCAACAAATTAACTGCAAATCAGATGCTGTCCTTGTAAACGTGGGCTTCACAAACAATGAAGACTTATCTGGCCCCACACAGCTGGCAGAGAAATACCCAGGGCCAGGCCAAGGCTGACAAAGGCCATGGAATCCTGCTGTACTCTGGGACCTCTGTGCCAATCACACTCTCAGGCTTTCCCTCCTTATGTTCACTTCTTCCAGTGGTCCCAGGGCTGGAAGTTGGGCAGGCCTTCATGCCTAAAGAGGAGCATCTTATCATCTTCCTGGCTTCCTGTCCATTTTAAGCTCCAAGAACAGTATGGTTTCTTGTGTTCCTGACTGCATCCCTCCCGTTAGATTAGAAGAAAACCACCCTTTTTAGTCCAGCTTTCAAAGCCTCTTGTCTCTGACTCCACCAGCACCTCCAAGTCAAAGCTGCCCATCTATATATTCAGCCTCACTGTACTGCTCCTGGAGCACTGTGGCTCCCTGTACCATGCACCCAAACTCTCTACCACCCACATCTGGTAGAAGAATGCCCCCTCTGCCCTTGCACTGACTGTGGCACCCCTGTGTTCCCCCTGCCTTGTGACTGACTGCTCTACTCTAGTCCTGTTCACCCGTAGGTCCCTGCATCTGGTACAGTGTAGACTCCACTCTCTGATGAATCACCTACCTTTCTTGGAAACAAAGGGAAAGATATTGGTCACCTTCTTGTCTGTGTTTTCTCTTAAGGCACACATCCCTAACACAGATGGGACAGGGGGGTTCCGGACGACGTGGGAAACTCAGTTGGACAAGAATCAATCAGTGGACTGAGAGTGCCTGCCTTAGTTCTTGTGCTGTGTGGCCTCATATCAGTAATGTAACCTCTCTGGACTTCTGTTTCCTGTCTCCACACTGGAACTAAACCTGTAACTTGCTTTACTAAGAACTAGGGGGCTCAAAAGGTAGAAACAAGGTAGAAATTCCTTGAAGGAAAACATAAATAAAAGAGATGTCTGAAGTATAATGTCCTTCAGCAGAACCTGATTGAAGCACACATCTTGGAAAGCCAAGGTCCTTGTGTCCCCAGGATTTTTTTTGAAAGACCTAAGATTATGACACGAATATGCAATTGAGTGGCCTTGTCTCATCCTCAGGACCCCATCCTGAGTCCCCCTGGTTGTAACTGTGCTCTAGGAGTGTCCACAACTGTATTCTGACAAAGGAGTTGTTCGCAGCTCCAGGGGGGTTAGCTGAGACCTAACACGCACCCATGCACAGAGCTAGTTCTGAACTTGCCCAGAAGCAGATGAGCTGTGAGGTGAGAGTCCTCCCCTCCCAACCCAAAGGCTTAGCCCACAAAGACATTTCCCCCGATGGAAGTCAGACCTCACTAGAGTATACACTGCTGAAGAGAACTGTCTTGTTGTTCCATGAGGCCCCAGGCCTTAGCCCTGCATAGCTGTTCCATCAGCATCCAGGAGAAGAGCCCTTCCCTGTGTGGCCTTCAGCAAGGCAGGTGTGCTGAGCTGACCTTCAAGACCTTCAGCCCCCACCCTTCCTGCCACTCAGGAAGTGCCAAGTGCACCATTAATAGAACTCTTAGCCAATGATCCCCAAAGGCTGTGTAACTGCATGTCCATCACTAGGGTCCTAAGATGCACATATGATGTGATTGCTCTGCCCTGCCTAGCCATGCTCTGCTCCATGGTACAATCTTTCTCACCTGCAATTGTGGACCATGAGAATGTGAACTTGAAATTCAGAGGCCTGAGCCCATTGTGCCCCAGCACCATGTTCCATACAAGTGGGGACACTTAGTGGGTCTCTGCTTCTCACTTCTGTTCCTTGTAAGCAGGCCCTGCTGTGCCTCTGTACCCTAAGCTGCTTACAGGGGGCCACAGTCAGTGGAGCAGGGAGCCCCCAGTTCACGGTGATGACTGTCACTAATCCTGCCCAGCTCTGTAGGCTCTTCGAGCCACAGCTCATCTATTCCCACTGAGGCTGTCCTCTGGAAAACTGTGTTTTCCTGCATTTGTCTTTTCCTGGTTTTCTTCATCCCCTCTTTCTACCTGAACTACAGGCTATTTTCACCCCCCTCCCACATGCCCATCTTTGTCACCTGGGCATCTGTCCTGGCTTATTTGGGCAACTACAGCCACCATAGCCCAGCATCCCTGCCACTTTGTCCCCCAGGAGCAGAAGCTTCCTCCTGCCCTATCTTGACAGTGCTCATAGATGAGGACACTGAAGCCCAAGGTTCACCAAAGTCACCAAGCTAACCTGGGTGGAGTCTGACCTCTGTGGGAGGTCAGGAGGCACCCACAAATCAAGCCTTCTAGCATTCAAAGCCAAAGGGAGACTGCTCAGCACTGTAATCAGTCCTATCACTCTTCCAGGTGCCTGCCTGCTTCTGCACAGGTCCCCAGGGCCTCACACACTTCTGGCAGAGTGCCCTGATAATTGGTGCTGCCACCCCCTTCCTTCTCCCTCTCCCAGGGGTCTTTAATGCACACCTCTGAGAGTGTTCCATTCTCCTCCTAGCAGCCACCCTGGAAAGGTGGCCCTGGCCCGTGTTCCCACAGCTATGTGCTTTAGATTAGTGTGTACAACTGCCTCTCATGTGCAACTCACCTGGATCTCTGTTCTCAATGATGGTTACCTACAGGGAGAACTTGTGATGTCAGAGGGGCAGCAGGGATCCTGTTCTTGGTTGCTTAGGTTGGGCTTTGTTTTTACCTATCTGGTCATGTCAGGACATCTGTACTCACATGATCCCTTCTTGGCTTTAGTCCCGCCAGCTTCTGGGCTAAGTGTGGCCACCAAGCTGCTGCCTTGCCCCTTTATAAGTTCAGTTGTAAAAGAACCAACACAGGTTCATGACAGTCACAGCAAAATAAGGTATTTACAAGAACCTGCAGAACTAATACCCTTGTCACTGGATGGGGAGCCCAGTCCTCGGTGTTGCAGAAAACCATGTGTAGAGGCTCTAGAGACAGGAGGAGGACCAGACAAGGACATGCTCATCCTCAACTATAGAGCAACTTTAAGGTGAGCCTGGGCTACATGTGGTAGAAACCTTAAGCCAGTATCACTCACTGAGCACCCATGAAGTGCCCAGTCTTATGACAGGGAGGAATACGCTGGTGGTGAAGGCTTGTGTGTTGGATGTAGGGGGCAAATGAAACACTACAGCCTGGGACTTCCCAGGATATCTGAGAGTGTTGCAAGGAAGGGAAGAATGTCCTCAAGAATGTAGGACATAATTTTGTTCAAGACACTCATAGTTTGAGTTTGTTTGGTGGTGTTGAGTGTGTGCGAGACATAGCAGCTCTGAGTGTGCCGACAAAGATGGTGAGTCTCCAGAAGGAACCGGACAGCCCGCAGCATTTCCCAGACTCACGGCTGCAGAACCCAGCTCCGCTTTGGGCAGTGCATCTCCCGGGGCCAGTTTGAGAGGCCCCCCTTCCACTGAGATTACGTAAGCTGCAAGGGGCATGATTGGGCGTGCAATTTACTTTTATTTCTTTAGGTGCAGAATATGGGTTGGAAGACAGAGAGACTGAAAGTGAGGAAACCTGCTCCTGGTGGCAGCTGCTGGTGCCCACAGGCAGGGACATACAGTATCTCACTAAACCCTGTGGGGGAGATGCTGTTGCCCATGTGCTTATATGGGAACAGGGAAGCTTGGACTGGTTATGTAACAGCATGGAGTAACCTGGAGAAAAGTGGGCAGCTGGGGTTTATCCCAGAGGCCACCTGCCGAGCACTCTGCCACCAACAAGGATGGAAATAATGTAGCCAATGATGACATGCAGTGAAGACAGTGGGACAGGACAAGATGGCTATGCAGCAGGAGAACTCCAGGCATGAAAGAAGCAGGAGATGTGGCCTGAGGGGGGCGTGCACCCTCCCCATCCTCTTCTTCCTCAGGGGTGACTTAGGCACTCTGTCCCCTTCTGCCCTACATCCTCCCTGTAGGCCATGAAGAGGAAGAAGCATAGTAGCCCTGCCCATCTCTCTAGGCAACATCCCCAGCTTTCAATGAGCAGCCAACTACCTAACTACCAGGCAGCTTAGCCCTCGTGTCCTGCTAATGATAGAGGATCTGGGAAGCCACGGTTCATTTCCACTCATACCTGCTCTCTGAGTGCTGCCTCCACCAAGACCCTCAGGCCCTTAGGCTCCAGGGATGACTGTGACACAGGCTCTGCCTTCTAGGGGTCTGGTTCAGAGGCCACGCCAAGTGAGGCCCAAGTCAGTACTTGCTGAGGAAAAAATGTAATGTGAGCCACACATTTGAATCACATGGGGAATTCTGAGTAAAGCATGTAAAGAGTAAAATGAACAAGTGGGGCTGATTTTAATAACATATTGTACCCAACGTTCTACAAATATTAGCATTTCAACATGAAATCAGTATAAAGATTAGTAATGAGATGTTTTACATTCTTTTCTAAAGTCACTGAAATCTAGTGTGTATTTACACTTTGAGCACATCTTAATTTGGACGCAACATATATGGACATTGGCTTCTGTGCTGGCCATTGCCGGCGTAGCCATTATCAAATGTTGGTGTATCTTTGTGAACTAAGTGATTGAATGGGGGAGAGCCAACTAGAAGCCTGCAGGGCTTCCTGGGAGTCTGCAGTCTTGAACTTGTACAGATCTTTTCTGGCCCTTGCTCTGCCCACCCCTTTTCCTACTCGTGTTCAAGATATGTCGTCGGGCTGTTGAGAGGACAAAGTCTGGCTTTAGAGATAAAGTTCCATGAGGAAAGCTGAAAAGTTGGCCCTCTATTGATCCACATCATAACTGCAAAAGCCAAGCATGTTCTTCAAAGTGTATTTGTTCACCAGACATTTAGTAAGCAGGTTCCTCCCTCCCCAAGTCCCATTCAACCTACTGCAGGCACAGCAAAGGAATAGACTGTTTCAAATGAGAGCATGAGGGTAATGGGCCAGAGACTCCACCATAAGCCAGTCACATGTCAGCAGAGGCCCTGAGCACTTACAGCCCTGGAGACAGCATTTGACCTGTGCAGGACCTTGAAGGACAAGACCACATTTGCCAGGATGATCAGAATTGGGGCAGTCACTCTTCTTTGAGAGGCAGATAGGAAGTGAATAAGAGCCCAGGGCCACATGGGAGTTTTCCCAGATTGGGTGTGAGTAAACTTTGGGAAAGATCTACATGGTGCTACTAGCAAAACATAGGCATGCCAGCTTAGGACAGGAGCAACCACTGATGGTTTTTAAAGTGTGTGGTGTGGTGTGTGATGCCATGCATCAGTTTATAAAGTCCCCCTTGACCTGAGTAGAAAATAAAGAGCAGAACAGGGATTCTACTGAGAGAGAATTGTGACAATCCAGGCCAGAGAGGAGGCCAGAACTAAAAGCCTGCAGAGGGAAGCCTGAGAGAGTGTGGGTCAGGAGCAGAAGAGTACCTGGTTGGCTCCAGGCTCTAATGTGGGTACCTTGAGGCTTTTTCCCAGGCCATGTGTAGAGCTGCATGGAGCTATCTCAATGTGAACTGATGTTTTAAGTTTCCACTTTAATGCAGCTACAAAGACTCCATCCCACTCGGCTGCCGCCTCCCAAGATCCATCGTTCAAGGCCCGTGAGTAGCCGATGGTGTGCCCTCCCCATCTAACACTGCCTGTCCCTCTCCCCTGGCCTCACTAAACCTAGAGTGTGGACTCTCCTGCCTGGCACAAGGAAACTGGGAAATGGGTTTTCAGCTTCCCTCGCTGCGTGGCATGAGCCAGAACTTGCATTTTTCTGGGCTTCTCTCTCCTTTTTCTGAAATCAGTTCAGTGACTTGCAGGCCGTAGCCATGGGTAGCCAGGCTGCTGTGTGCAGCTTCACATCATTTAAGTGAATCTCCCAGAGAGAGTCGTATTTCTAGCCACTGAGCTCTAATGGCTCACTGCAAATGCCTCTTCCTCACAGAGGAAGCCACAGTCTGACGGCAGGGGTCTTATTCCCCCCAGGTCTTGGTTGGGAAACATTTGCTGTATCTTCCCAAGGGCTGAAAACATAGTGCCCAGATAGCTAGAGACTGGTGCTATCCCCTCCTAGGCTTCACAAAGAGAGATACCTGCCCACAAAAAGTACTAAGGAAGGGTTTGTAGAACAGCAATGTACAGTCCTAACCAGTCAACCACTGTGAACAGAGTAGGACATGGAGAAAGGCCCACATTTTAAAGAGAAATGCCAAGGGCTTGAGATGTGCCTGGGGACAGAGTGCTTGACTGACATGACAGAGCCTTAGTTTGACTTGCAGCATCAGTGCTGAGCATCCATGTGCTTCTTTTCCTGTGTACACAGACCTTCCCCTCCTGGGATGTAACTTTCTCAGTGCGAGAGAAACCTACTGAATGGTTTGATGGGGCCACTTCCCAAGGGAAAGGTCTCCAGTCTGTTGTCCAAGGTAACCATGCCCAAGCATAGGGTCAGCTATAGTCAGAGCTCCTGAAAAACTAGAGTGCCAGCCTTTCCTGGTGCATCCCTCCAGATCCATCTGATGAAGGCACAAAGACCATCCTTTGCAGGGACAAGGCTAAACCAGAAGTCTGTTGGAATCCATGGTGTACTCACCCAGCATCCACTGGGTAGCTACTGTCTGGGTGGATGTCAACATCCTGTGCTTCTGTTTCTTTCTTCCCCACTGAGTACAGAAGTTAGAGGTTTGAGATAGAGAAGAGAGATGTAAGTTGGGAATCTACCATTCTAGCCATGTGAGGTGATGGACCCATCCTGTGACCCTATGAAAATGTGATTCGCCCAAATCCCAGTTGGCACAGCTGCCAAGGGCCTGGAATTTTCTACCCCCATCATCAGAAGGAAGGGACAAACATCAAAATGACATGCTCTGGGGGACCCAGATTTGACCCAGAAGTATATCCGGGTCAAATCTTGTATAGTACAGCAAATGTTTCAGTACAAACCTTAGCAATATGGATTTGGGATTATCAGGACTGGGCCAGAATGCTGAGGATGGATATTTGGGCGAGGACCAGAGCTCTCCAGCCTGCCCTCCTCTTTTACACCAGGCCCTCATTCATAGTGTAGAAATGAACACAGAGGATTTTTGGAGGGCATCCAGAACAGAACCGGGCACACAGTAGCTGCTTTTACTCTTCCTAACATTTTATTAAAAGCCATTGTTTGCCTAGGATTTTAAAGCCACCAAACCATTTTGGGGGACCTCATCCCAGCTGAGCATCAAAGTACTCTGTATGCTAAGCATTGTGGTCACCCATTTTAGAGAAGATGTTTAGTAGCTTAACCCTTACCAAGGATCACCAGATTGTAGAACTCAACAGTCCTGGTGTCCCAGGTTCCCTTGGCTTCTGTCTGTGGAAATGAAATGAGCTCAGCAGTCCTGGGGCAGAGACTTCAGCTGGGAAAAAAACAAAACTGAGCACTGGCCAGATGGGTTTCCTGTGAGGTCTCTGGGGCAAAGTTCTGTCATGGCAGGGATAAGAGGTAGGAACTGTAAATACCTTTGAATGTGCTTAGGACTGAGCTGGGTACTCCATATTGTCTCATCTGCCCTTGCTCCAGCCCACAGAAGGCAGATGTCATTTCCCTAGTTTGTAGACAAGACCACAGAGATAATAAGAGACTGTGCTGGCCTTTGAGACCAGACCTTCTTCTCTAGTTCTCAACAGACAGCTTTTAGCAGCCACAGATGGGGAGTTGGGTTGGGGGCAGCCTTAGAGGCCTGGGCTCCAGACAGCCAACAGGTCAAAGAGGGTCTCTGAGAAAAACTCAAGTACTAGAGACAGCTCTAGTGGATCCTGGTCCTACCAGTGTGGGGACTTGGGTAGATTGTGGGGTGTCCAGGCATCTGAGAACTTGAGCAAGCAAATGTTACCCCAAAAGAAGACTGGGTAGCAGCTGCCTCTGCCCCTAGGCAGGGCAAGAGGTGATTGACTGGCCATGTTCTTAGGGTTCCCCTCCTCTGCAAGCAGAGCCACTGAGAGGCAGTTTAGGAGGCTAGAAGATGTTGTCTGGGGCCCAACATCCCCAGGCCACAAAGACTATTGTTCATTCATGTCAGCCTGTCCAGTGGACACCAGTCCACACTTGGTGGGAAGGAACTAGAGAGACCTGGGACATAGAACTCCTAAGGGCCACAGAAATGACAACCTGACAGGATTCCATGTCAGGATCTACTAGGTCACCTGGATGTAGACATCTGGCTAAGCTGCTGGCCAGTGTGGCGAGGCCATGCAGTGGTAGGCGCTCAGCCTTAACAACAGGGATCCTGGAACTCGGCGGCTGTGGCTGGAGCTCAGCTGTGACCAGAGGATCTGAGGTGTCTTCTTAATAAGGGGAAGGAAAGAGCAAAAGAAAATCATGCTGGTGTCTCCTAGATGAAGGACAGTGGCTGGAGCCACCAGGGAGAGGCAGGCTGCTGTGGACCCACAAGCGAAGCACTTTATAAGCTCTTTATTTATTATTTCTTGCTCACCATTAAAATCAAATGTACTTGGTGCTTTTGTATTCAATACACACTTAACCCTGCTGACTTAGATTTCTCAGGTTTTGAATCCGGTGGGGAATTGGCTGGCTTCCCAACTTTCCCCTCCAGTCCCCTGAACAGAGCTGGAGAGCCCTGTTTAGCATTCTCTCCCCTGGCACTGTTGAGATCCTAGCAATGGTGAACCAGCCCCTGTTGTGTATGGGAGCGCTTTTTCCCTCCACCCAGCCATCACCCTTCCTAAGCACCCCCAAAAGAGGGATGGTACTGTTAAAACACACTGGGGTTATCTGCATTGTCTTTTGATTCAGCTTTGATTAAACCATTCCCTGTGTGTATCTAGGCCTGGTTGCAGCCGGCCACTTCATGGTGTGTGTGTGTGTGTGTGTGTATGTGTGTGTGTGTGTGTGTGTGTGTGTGTGTGTGTGTGTGTGTGTTCACCTCTTGTGCATGCCTTTGTGGGTGTCTGTTTGTGAAACTATACACACTATAGTCTTCCGGCCCTGGTGCATTTGAATGTTTGTCTGTAATGATAATCCTACAACAGTGAGGTATGTGTGACTCGGGGTGGGTCTGTAACCATGGGGGTGACTATCTCTGGTCCGTTGTGTCTTTCCCACCCTCCCTCATCCCCCCCTCTCCCTCCTCTGTCTGTTTTATCATCCCTAATGAAGCAGTCTCCTCCATCGATCCTGCTGATTGCCAACCCATTCCTTTTGTTTGTTGGCGCTGAGCCATTCAGCAGCACTCTGACAGCTCAGCTCGTCTAATTAGCTCTGTTGTTCTTTTTCCCCATGTTTCACCACGTTGCAAGTTCAGTTGAAGTTGCCACAAACTTAATCCCTCCATTTCAGTAGCAAGTTCACATTCTTAACCTGTCTTCATTGTAGCAAGGAGCAGCCCTGTGCAGGACAAGCCGACAGGCCATAATGTCTGACCTTTCTGAGTGCAATCCCCAGGTCCACGGCAAAGGCAAAAGACCTCTTCCACCCAGCTGCACTCTCCTCCTTTGCAGTCATAGTCTCAGGGATCCAAGGGGCCTTGCTGGGAAAACCAGCTCCATATGAGAATGAAGGCAGATACAGCCATCCATTTATTCAGTAAATGTTGACCAAATGTCTGTTGGGTGGCAGGCACCATTCTAATAGCAATGACAACCACAATAGTATTTACCGCTGTTAGATTCCGGACAGTAATGCTGGCCTGTCTACAAATCTTTCTGAGGCTCCACTATGTACCAGGCACCTCACGGGATGGCGGAAAGGATTAAGACGATCTGCAGTCTATCTTCGTACCTGCACCCCCTCCCTCCCTTCTTCCTTCTGCTGTTGATAATAGGGGGCATCTAGATCACAAAGAAGCAGACAAGCATTTCTGGAGCCCCTGCTCTTTACCATGTCCACACCAGCTGTTCCCCCCACGCTGTGGTTGAGTCTTAACAATAGCCCCGTGGAAGAAGACAGTATGTTTTGTGGAATGTTCTTGGCCTTTACCACATCTCGGACTTGCCAAATGAGGCTGAGCTCAGACTGGCCGCTCCACAGGAAAATCTTTGGTTTGGTCAGACGTGTGCAGACCTGAGGGCTCCTTGAGACTCTGTCAAGACTGGTCTCGTATGCAGCCACCTTCTGTGATCTTGTTCCTCACCATGGTGCTGTTACCCACCAGTTGCGGAGGGTGGGGAAAGGGCAGTAGGTAATGGAGTGTGTGCTCTCCTTCCATCTGTCAGCAGAGCTCGGCTGGTGTATCATTGCAGTTGCAGGGAATGCAAGCCCCCTGTGCCTGCTGCAATGTTGGCTTGTCTTCATGATCAATAAGAGCCACAGAGGGGCATTCTCACCTCTCTTCCCAAACCTTTTGACATTGGAGGAAGTGGTCAGAGTACCACACATAAAGCTACATAATGATGATTGGACCAAATGAGACGCATCCTAAGAGTACCTAGAAATTCATGACCTAACATCCATCACAGGCTCTAATGTGTCAAAGAAGGAGGCATGTCTCCTCTGAGGCTTCATCTTGGTTTTCAGAGGTAGCAGCTCAGAATGACCCATCTACAGTGTCTGCTGCCCTCCTGCACCACTGACACCCTAAGCTGTGCTTTGTGAAGCATGCAGTTGAGCCCTGCTGGAAGACAGACATGGGGTGCCCCGGGAGCAGGCTGGTTTGGCTGGGCACTCTCTGGAGCTGTCACCTGCTTCCCCCTTCTCTTTAGAGAAGAAAATAAGTATCCTATAATTTAGCTGCAAAATTATATTGAATATGTTCACCCCCAAAACAGGCGTGGGTGGGACCTCTTTGTTCCACATACTTATAAGGGCTTTGTGGGATCCACCTCCCGTGTAGTTCACACCTCACTCAGCCCTCTGAGAAGCCAGTGGGTCTGTGGGTGAGGAAAGCCTTTCACATTAAATTCCAGGTAACAGATCCATATGCTGTCTGTTAAATGGTGGTGTTTCGGTGATAAAGCAGGACTCTGAAAGCCCAGACCGGTAGAACCTCTAACCAAGCCTTCTGGGCCTGACTATCCAGATGTTCACAATGGACTTGTGGAGCCTTTCCAAATCACTCCTTCTTGGGGACTTCCCCATGCTCATCCTTAGGTACGACCGCCTCGTCCGCATGTTGTCAAGAGACCGAAGAGCAACATCACTGTGGAAGGCCGGAGGACATCTGTCTCAAGCCCTGAGCAGTGAGTACTGTTGCCACCTCCTTTCTGTCCCCAAGAAACCAGTGGTGACCAGGCATGCAGTCCCAGCCTCCTCTTGGAGGCTCCTTGAAACCCTGAGCAGGTGTTTCACAAGGAGACCAAACGGGGGACAGGGCTTGGTCCTTGGTGTCAGAGTCTGAGGCTCTGTTGTCACATTATCAAGAGGCCCCCACAACAGAGAACCTGGACTATGTTTGATTGGTGAGGCCCAAAGAGCACTCAGTCACACTCCAAAGGTCCAGGCCCCTCATACTGAAGATGCAGAGTCCACAGGTTAGAATAAGCTACCTTACCAAAGGGGTTGCCTGCTTAGCAAGGCCCCGTCATTTTAGGCCCGGTGGGGTTCGAAGTCTCTGTCATTTGAGTTTGTTACACACAAGACATCCTTACCCTTGGTCTCTCCTGGGCTATAGCACCTGTGCTACTAGGACTTGGCTTCAATATCCCCTCTGACCTGCAGCTTCTCATGGCACCCCAGGACCCAGCCTAGCACCAGCTTCGGTCACATCCTGCAGCTGTTGGGTAGATGGAGTGACTGAACCTGCAGGGTCAAAGCTGGAGACAGCCTCAACTCTCAAGCCAGCAGGAGAAGGCCACGCTGTTTCTCCTGTCCCAGTGTACATAGTCCTTGGCCTCTGTCCAGACAACTGGGCAACTACTCAACAGCTTCCTGGGGTATCTTTAGAATGTTCAGGAATCCATCTTGGCCTAGGGTTGTTTGAGGGCTGAGGAAAAAACACACACACACACACACAACAACAACACTGTCCTTTGTGTGCCCCACTTTACAAAGAACTGATGCCAAAGAAAAGATTCCAAAATGTCAGGCTGTGATCTAGCCTAGGTGCACTTCAGTTCTCCCTTGATCCTCTGCTTTATTATAGAACCAGTTTGAATGGTCTTTACCCAGAGAACACAAGAATGGGGAAGAGGGAGAGAGAGAGAGAGGAGTATGCATGTATGTGTTTCTGGAGATGCTGGGATATGTGAGATTTTGAAGAGGGGACACCTGAAGTTGGGGCAGGTTTAACTTGGGTTCTGCACATTGCCATGGTCAGAATATTGAGGGACATCTCCCTTGCCATGGATTATGACTGCCCCCTTGTGGTGAGAATGCTGCATGGCTCTGGTTTTCCCCTTGCCCTAAAGATTTCTCTTGAGGAGGAATTAGCCACCTCTTGTGGCCTTTTACACAGTGTCCTGGGATAGAGGCCATGGACCTGTAGATATTGAGTTATAAACTCAGGATGTTCTTGCACCACACACACATTCATTCTCATTCTATCTATCTATCTATCTATCTATCTATCTCTGTCTCTGTCTCTGTCTCTATCTCTATCTCTCTCAAACCAGACCAGCAGCAGTCCATATCCTACAGAAACACATTCCCCACTTTGTGTCCTGATTAGAGATTGGACTTGCCAAACACATTTATTTATGCTGTTTTAGTGTGTGCAGAGAGCCGATTGTGTTGAGAAGGTAGCTCTTCTGTTAATTGCCTTAGCCTTGTTGGTATCACCTCAGTATTTTCATGGAATGTGCCTGTCTTAGATTTCTTTCCAGAAAGCATCAGGTTGCAATGAACTGGACAAGGGTGTGGGGGCTGGTTCAGGGGCTGGCAAACAACGGTGACAGGAATTAAAAGACTGGTTTGTGAGCAACGCTCAGCACAGCTCAAGCTGGCCAGGAGGTAGCAGGGAGTGCCTAAGACGTCATTCCTAGGGTTTCTTTTCACATTGTCTTAATGAGGAAGAGGGGAGGCTGGGCTCCCATCGTGCCAGTGACATTTCTGGTGCCACCCGGGTATTTTCCTGCATCTCTTCCACGCTGCCATCCCCCTACACCCCCCATGCTCCTCCACTTCAAATGCCATGTCACAACAGCACGTGGATGTGTTTCTCTCAGCTGTCACCAGCTCCAGCTGGCAAGACCAACTTCTTGAAACACAGGAAGCATCCAGCGGAAAATATTTTAATAAAACAGATTCCTCATAAAATATTGTTCTAGAAGGGAAGGAAAACAGCGCCACCAGTCTGTCGGCTTTGGGTTGGGAGAGTTGGGAAGAGGGGCCAGCAGGCAGGAGCGTCCAGTGGGTCTTTGTTGAGGGTGGTCCCAGGGGCACACGTGGACTCAGGACCTGTCGTCCATTCTGACTTTTTTTGAATCCTGGTTCTTGGTCTGCTGGGTGTAAGTGCACTGGGATCCTGGAGACCTTGAGTTGTGGGGAAACGATGACCCCTCTTCCTGCCTGCCTGCCTGGCCCTCACTGCAGGGTGACCCCTCTTCCTGCCTGCCTGCCTGGCCCTCACTGCAGGGTGACCCCTCTTCCTGCCTGCCTGCCTGGCCCTCACTGCAGGGTGACCCCTCTTCCTGCCTGCCTGCCTGGCCCTCACTGTAGGGTGACCCCTCTTCCTACCTGGCCCTCAGATCAGCAGCACATTCAGTAGTTACCTCTGTTTAGCATGATGGAGCCGCTTAAGAACTGAGCAACTCTGAGATCCAAGATCCAGCAGCAGCTGGCAGCTCTCGGCTCAAGTCCATTTCTTCCTTTCCTGCTGACATGCCTCTGTCCATTGCTCCATCTGTTCATTCATGTCCGTTCTTTCATCAGACATCTTTGAAACCCTACTAGGCACATGCTAAGAGGCCTTCAGAGGGAGTTCCCATGATGACTCATCTATTGACTTACATTTACCCAAAATGAAATTTCCTTCATGAATTAAGGTTTCCTAGCCCCTTAAGGCCATTTCTTGGCATTTGGATAAGCACTTCAGGAGATTTTTTAGGGAAACAGTCTATGTTTCTCAGTCACCAGTCACTAATTAGCATGAGGTTAAGGGCTGGGGAGATGGCTCAGTCACTATTAGCACCTGAGTTTGGATCCCCAGCACCCAGGTAAAAGCTGGATGTGGTAGAGCATGTCCGTAACTGTAGCACTATGAAGACAGAGCACACTGGTCAACCACTCTAGCCAACAGTGAGCTGTGGGTTCAGTGAGAGACCATCTCAAGACTATAAGGTAGAGAGCAATAGGGGAAGATGTCGGATGCAGCTTCTGGCTTCCGCACATGTGTGCACACCTACACATACACATGCACACAGACACTATACAGACACATTCAAAAATGAAAAACAACGTAATTAGCTGTTCTTTCTCTCCAAGAAGCATTAGCTCCTCCCCCATTGTTTTTTCTAAGAAGCATTAGCTCCTATTATTCAAAGCAGGAGAGGCCTCCTTTAGATGCTAGTTAGCAAAACATTCAACTGGGGCCCCAGATCTATCCTGCGTGCTAGCACTTTCCCCTGGGCAGGGGCCCACAGTTGGGAGGTAGCAGGGCCAGTTAAGTTCTGCCTCCTGATCCTCACCATTGCACACTGCTGCCCTCCTTAGCATAAGACCTATGTGGGCCCTTTGTAATCTGGCTTTGCCCAAAGACCCAGTTTTGTATCCCAAAACAACTTGGCCAGCTTGCCAGCCCTCTTCCCAGGCTCCTTAGAACCTGGAGTTGGGAAATGGGTCTCCTCAGATCTGCTGTCACAGAACCATCCTCACAGGAGCCTGAGCATTTCCACTTGGGGAAGGAGAAAGAAGCAACATGAACTGAATACCACATCCTTTAGGACCATAGTGGGTAGGTAGTGCTGATCCAGGTTCTTGATGGAGAGGTGAGGCTCAGGCTGCAGCTTTATCGTAAAGCCAAAGTCCCAGGGCCACGACTGGTAGGACCTCCAGGCTCATGACGGAAGCTTCCCCACCATCCAGCCTTGTTATTCAAAACCTGATTATGCCTCAGCAGCTCCTCAACCCCTACAGTGAGTGCAAAAGGGGTCACACTGCCCCCCCCCTTGTTAGAGGTGGCCTCAGTTTCCAGCCAGAGCATGCCTGGTTGTCAAGCCACAAGGTGTTTCCACCCAGCTTGCCAGGTGTTGGGGAATCCCCCATCCAACTTGCTTCTCAGCCAAAGTCCATGGACAGCTCTGGGAGTATTGTGATCAGCATCACACACACCCACAGGACCCCACACTAAGACTGAGCCAAGAGCCCAATGAGCACATTGACCTCCAGGTACCCCTCAGGTTCCCCATGAGGAGGCTGCAGTGGGACCAGGGCAGCAGCCCTCACTGAGTGGCTGAGTATAGAAGGATGTCACCTGTGTATGCCCCTAGTTCCTCTTCATGGTACAGCAATAGGGCCACCTTCTGGGTCCTAAGGATAGGAACTTGCAGATGGTGGCGGACATGAGGGGCTCTGTCCTGATCACCTGCCCTCCAAGCTCTCTGGACTGTGTGGCTTGTCTCTACATGCAGATTCTGCTGGCAGTAACCTATCATTTAAGTTCCTGTGTGCTAAAGAGGAGCCCAGATTTAGACACCACTCCCACCAGATACATGAAATCGGTCTTTGTAAAAAATTTTGTCAGAATAATGCAATAGCCTTAGAGACAGCTTAGAGACCAGGAAAGGGAAAAGTTCACTATGAATCACACTACTTTGATTCAACCACACATAAGTATTTGTAGTAGCTGGGTATTGTTGGCACAGGCCTTTAATCCTAGCACTTAGGAGGCAGAGGCAGGTATATCTCTGAGTTCCAGGCCAGCCTGGTCTACAGAGTGAGTTCCATGGCACCCAGGGCTACACAGAGAAACCCTGTCTCAAAAAACCAAATATATTTGTGTAGAGTCCCCTCCAGGCTTTGCCTAGTTATATTTTTGGAATTTCTCGGTCTGTGATATCCAACTGTATGGACTTGTCACTTACGTCTTGATAACTTCTATCATTTGTGACTACAGTGTGTGTGGGGGGGGGGAGTTAAATCTACCCCAATACTATACCTTTAGAGTTTGTTCCCAAGGTTTCATTCATATGAAAAATGCCAGGGTAATACCCCTGCTCACTGAGCTTTCTCTCATTCTGTATCACTATAAGAAATGAATCCCAACACTATAATTCACTGAGAATCGTGTGCAAGGCACTTTACGTGTGACATTTCATTGCATCCTCATGAGAAGTTGGGAGATGGGGGACATGAGCTTTGTCCTACAGAAACGGCTCCAAGTTGAAGGGTCTGGCCCTGCCCTTGGTGACGCAGCTAGCTGGTGGCAGAGCTGGCCTTCAGCTCTACCTCCTGATGCCCAGCCCAGTGCCCCTGTCAGTGCTGTAAGATGTCTGTCCTGCATGACTCAACAGACAGAAGCCACACTGCCTTTCCTCCTGACAGAACTACACCGCCAGCCCCTGGGCAGCCAGCAGCACTGGGAATTCTCCAGATGGGGCAAGCTGCAGGTGCACTGGCTGCATCGACAGTCTGCCCCAAGTGGAGCCCACACTGCCGAGGGCAGCCATGTGTGACTGCATTTGTCTCAAGTGTACTCGGTGGCCCTTGCACCAAGGCCCCAGAAGATGAAAAGCGATGAGAAGCCATTGCCAGAAGCGTTTGCTGAGGACTGTGCCCAGAGTCCGCATCTCAGCACACTTAGCACTTCCTCTGGTTACTCCCCTTTACTGGCAGAAGACAAGCTGCTGTAGCACTATGAACATGCCTCACATTCTTGGTACTGGATCAAAACAGCCAAGCCTTTTCCCTCCTACACAGCCCAGAGCTACCCCAAGGATGGAGTCACTCATTTGGACAGAGGCCTGGTGCACAAGTGGACTTCCCCAAGGTGGCATCCCAGCCCGCCACCTCTGAGGCTCCAAGGCTTCTCTACCACCTCCTTGTAACACCGTATCTGAAAGTATCCAGGAAAGCCACAGTTGGATCCTAAATTAGGGGACATATGGCTTTCCCTCACCCTCACCTCTTCAGCAACTGCCAGTCTCAATCCTCCAACACCCTGGTGTTCTCCCAGGACCACACACTTCCCTTCCCATGCCCCAGGCCCTGTGTGGACCTGCATTGTTAAAATTACTCTGGATATCCCATTCTCACTCACAGGCACCTATTTATGGAAGTGTGCATGTGGACATGGACACACACATCTGAGCTTCTCCAGGGCAAGAGTTGCATATTCTTCAGCTCTGACTTTGACTCCCAAACCAGTGCTTATCCAGTCTTCTGCTCAAAGGTGTTTCCTAAATGGTGGACCACGGGAATTGATAAAGGCAGATACTGTTGTTCATAGTCCACTAGTCCTGGAGATCAAGCAGGTATCAACAAACAACCAAAAACCCCTGCCAGGCACCTACTGTATACCAGCTGTGTGTGGAATGTGACCGTGAAGCTGTCTACCTCACATGGAGTATGACTGTTTGCACCTTGCCTTCTCTGACCCTGGAAGAGCTATGAGCTACTGCCAGCCCAAGAGCAAGTCTCCAGGATGCCAGCTGGGCCTGGGCCCCAGGGGGCAGGGCAGCTGTCTTGGTGCTACCCCCTGGAAGGCTGCCAATACCCACTGCCTGAGCAACCAGAAGTCCAAACACCTTCACAGAAGGTCACAGACCCAATTAGCAGAGCAAGAGGCCCCTGGCCTGACTCCCCATCCTCCCCAGTGGATTCTGGGTGATAGAGACAAAGAGAAGCTAGAAGCCAGATAAGGAGCGGGAGCCAGGACTGGAAAAGCAGGAACTATCAGGAGCCCACATCCAAGACTGTCCAAACTGGGGGTGTCTCTACCCCCACTGACAACAGAACACCCTCTTGGGCTGATGGTGACTGGTGACAGCAGTGGCCCTTGTTTGCTTCAGCATCTCTTCACATGACTGAGTGCAGAGGTCCCACAACAGTCAAGGAAAGCTGCACTTACCCATCCATACCCTCTCCCCACACAGGGAGGACAGTTCTCATGTGCTGTCACCACAGGGAGTTTATTCCCTCGGGGAAGCTTTCAGTCACCTCTGAAGACATTACCAGCTTACCTGAGACCCCAGCCTCTTATACATTCCATGTTACCCCGACTTAGTAGCTTGCATTCCCAGGCCCTCACGAGTCTTGGCTCACCTCCCTGAGCCCAGCCAGGACAGCGAGCCCCTCCCAAACACAAAGGACCAGGCCTCCAGCAAATGGAACAACTTGCCCTGAGTCTAGTCCCATACCTAGGACTGCCGTGAGCACTGCTCCTTCTGCCACTGCTGCTGTGGCCTTCGGGCAGGCAGCAGCTGTCCTGAGGGGGAAGGACTGAGTCCACACAATGTCTTCCAGATTCTCCCCATTTCCACCTTCTCTTCAGCACAGAGCCCAGAGAGTGGCAAAGTCTTCTTGTGTGTGTCTACCTGGTAACTTGGCAAGGACTTCTCAGGCCATGCTTGGACCGCAAGTCTGGGCCTACAATATGGGCATTAGAGAATTCTGCTGAAAGAAGGGACAGAAGAAGAACTATGTGGGTGCAGTAGTGGAGACTGGAAAGAAATGGCCCAGCAAGCCCAAGAGTGAGACTGGCCACCTTCCTGCTCCTGACCAGAGAGCAACTCAGCCTTCCCAAGCCACCAGTCCTTATGCTATTATGAGGCCCTTGCTCCCAGGTCCACCCTTTCCTGAACACCCCATCCATCCTTGCTGCTTTTCAGAGGTACCTCTGGCCATCAAGCCACACTTGCTCTGCTCGGGATGATAGTATGGAGTCTATACCATTGTCCAGGGAGCTTCAACCAAGATCTATGAGCCAAGGGTATCCCTGACCCCCACTGACTCCTGGCAGAGCCAGTCTCCAAAGGAGTGGACAGCAGAATACCTCTTGTTCTGATGGTGGCTGCGGATGGCAATGACCCTCATCCTCAGCAGATATTCATGTAACTGTACAAAGGCCTCTCCCTGTGCAGCTAGTTCCTGTGTCAGCCTTCAGTTGCCCCTCAGCACAACAACCCTTCCTTTGCTCTTTGGGAACAGTTCCAGGCCAGCTCCCAGAGGTACCCACCTTACTTTCAGAGCCCCTTCTGCTTTTTTAGCCACTGTCAAGCCTGTGGTCGGGGGCTGGCCTTTATCTTGGGGTTGGAAAGATGTGGAAACTCTAAGGCTGGCTGGATGACACCCAAGTGCTGAGAGAGCCAACAGAGAACCACTCACTTGGAAGGTAGCAACCATCTCTTCATCCCTGACCAGGATACAGGTGCCTGGCATCACCCTGTGAAGGGGCATTGGACAGCAGCTGAGGATTTGAGGAGTCACTACTTGCTAGGCACCATGCAAAGCCCTTGGTGAATATTTTACTTCTCTGCTCAGACCTTTGGGAAGGCAGCAGCATCTCCATTTGCAGAGAACTCAAGGTCCAAGAAGGTAAAGTGACTTTGCCAAGGTGTCTGGAAAGAAAGGTAAAGGAGATAGAAAGTGCACAAGCTGGCCTTCTCTGGTGCCTGTCTACACACGTTACCCCACCAGGGCTGTGTCAGCAAGGGACAAAAGTAGCCAGGCCATTTACAAAGTGAAGACCCTTTGTGCTGGAGTGAAATGATTCTTCTGAAATGGTCACGGTGTCCCTTCATTCCCTCAGGAGACCGAGGCCTGGCTGATTTCTTCCCATCTTTATCTCAAGTGCATTTAAATGTCAATTAAATTGGAAACATCTACATTTGTCAGCACTTCATTTCGGGCCAGCGTGACGTGCGGCTGATTTGTCCATGCAATGTGACACATAAAAAACTCGAGATGTAGATCTTCCTCATTAAAAAATAAGCCAGCGCGATCCTGGAGCAGCAGAGAGCACGGAGCACATCCCGGCTTCCTGACGCCGTGTCTCTGACATGGTATTTAAAAAGGAACAGCCTCGCCTGTCACCACTGTCACACACGCGCGCTAACCAGCGACACATTAAACCAAACATTAGAAAGGGCTCAGGAGTCATCCACATGGGAACTGCACTGCAGGGTGGTGGACGGGGCAGGGGCAGCAGGGGATGATAGGTCCAAGCCGTGATGGACAGAGCCTTTCTCTCGTGCCGTGACATCACAGTCTTTGCTAGGTAGCCAAGTTCAGCCAGGCCTGCCTTTTCCCAGACAGCCCCTTTGTGTGTAATAAAATCCAGGCAAATGGTGGGGGGCAGACTGCAGGGTAGTAGCTGAATTGGGTTAATGAGGGAAGAGGTACATTTTTTTATATTCTGCCTTAAGCTAATAAAAAATTTAAGCCTGGACGTTTTCGATGGTTCATCCTTTATCCCTGACAAATATCTGACTGTACCTTTCATGGGAGAGTATGAGCCCTGAATTTAAATAAGTTTATTTTGAAACCTCACCTTTCATTAAAAGTGGAAGGGAAGCCCCCGACCTCTCGGTTCATTGTCCCAAGAAACAGGTGGTGCAGGACCCTGTGGTGCCCAGAGATGGGCAAATCCAGATGCCATTCCAGCCCCACATTTAGCTGCTGTGTGACCCCAGGCAAGAGACTCGCCCTCTCTGAGCTTTGGCCTCTTTGTCATGAAGAATTAGTAAGAAACTACGGACAGCATGTGAGTTCTTTGATGAGTTAATCACCATCCATGTGGCCTGGACATGACAAAACTCTGATTGACCAAATCACGTGGCACATTTCACCCCAGTGCCCTGTCACTCAAGAAGCAATGGTGTGCTCTGAGCACCCAAGCCGGCCTGGCATACAGAGCCAGCTGGTCAACGTAGGGCTCCCTCTCCTGCATTCGTAGTTGGTGGGAGGCCCTGGGTGTCAGAGCCCTGCACTGCAGGACTTTAATGGCACCACAGTCCTGCCCAGGACAAAGGCTCTTGGCTCTCTATGGATGTGACAGACTTAGTGGCGGTCAGCCACCATGTGATCTGTGCCAGGGAAGGGGCCCATGCTTTACATGATTGTCAGACACTCACAGTGCATCTGAGGGTCACCAAGCTCTTAGTTTTTTGTGACCCAGGTAAGGGTTTATGTCTTCTTGTGCCTGTCCACTGTCAATGCTGTGACCCTCAGGGTAGCCTGAGCTAGAACCCCCGAGTTGCTTCCTGGCTTGGTTATTTGCTCACTTCTCTGTCCTTCCTCAGTAATCCCCAGTGCCTGGCCAGCACTAGATCTGCTTATGCACAGGCAGGAAGTGGCCCTTGGGTAGATAGGTGCTCAGACAAATCAGGAGATGGCTAGACAGATGGACTCCATAAAGCTCGTGTTCTGGTTCTGCATGCTAGGTTGCTGTGCTCAGAGCCACTTCAGGTAACAAGTTACCTCCAGCATTGACATCACAGCACCCCAGGGCTCTCCCAGTGCTGTGGCATTAACCTGAACCCTATCTTGAGGTTTCTGCCCTGGGTCCTGTAGACTCCATGTCTAAGCATCTCAGAGGGCAGGGAGGGATCCAAAGAAGGGCACATCTGTCAGAGCTCTAAAGTAATGGAAAGGTCTGTGTGAAGGATTAGGTGTTCCAGAAGGAGGAGGAGGGGATCCCCCGCATGCCAGCTCTCATCCTTTCAACCACTAATGGGGGATAGAACCCTGACCTCAAGCTCAGTCAGGAAAGGAACTGTGAAATAGTTCCATGATGCACCAAGACCACAGCCAGGGAGAGTTGGGAACATTTGGGATGACATCTAGGGACATCCTAGGGATGACATTTGGGTCAGGTCTTCAAGATGAAAGAACAGTCTGTGTGCTGGGGATACACAGGCACAAAAGCTGAGTGACAAAGGATACCAGCTTGAGATAGTTCTCTGCAGCTGAAGTGGGCCAGTGGTGGGAAGGGACCTCAGGGCTTGATCCTGCAACCCACCAATACCCACCATTCACCTCAAGCTGCCCAGAGTGGAGTGGAAATGCTGGGCTTGCTGCCTCGCACCAGCTGGATGCCACCCCTTGCTAGAGAGCAGGGGCAGTAGAGAGAGAGCAGGGGCAATAGAAAGAGAGTGGGGGCAATAGAGAGAGTGGGGCAATAGAGAGAGTGGGGCAATAGAGAGAGCGTGGGCAAGAGAGAGAAAGCAGAGGCAATAGAGAGTGGAGCAATAGAGGGAGCGTGGGCAAGAGAGAGTGGGGGCAAGAGAGAGAAAGCAGAGGCAATAGAGCGAGAGGGGGGGCAGTAGAGAGAAGCAGTAGAGAGCGGGATAATAGAGCAAGCAGGTTACCCCAGCATCTGAGTATTTCTCCTCCCCCTTCTACTCAGCCTTGTTGACTGCGAAAGCAGCAGGGACCTGGTCCTGTGCCAGGTCAGCGCCATCTGCCACCAGTCCTTCTCCAGCTGTGGAAGAGCTGAGGCATCTCCTCCTAGGTATCCAGGCCGCCTGGAGTGGAGGCCAGCAGAGCCCTGTAGCCCTGCCTCCTCCTAGTGCATGACCCTGGGCCAGTAGCTTCCCCAGGAAGCCACAGCCTCCACTGAAGTCTGAGGACAAAACTAATGGCCAGCCTGTGGGGACAAGGGGGAAGCGAGGGTGCACAGCTGAAGTGCTCAGCCTGTGGTGGCTCTGGAGCCACTTGGAGTAATAGCAGGTTAGCTGTAGCAATGGGATCACAGCACTGGCCACCCCAGGGCCCTCCCCTAAATAAAACCTGAAAGGAATTCCAGTCTAGAAAGTGCAGAAAGGCTGTTGTGAGAGCAGAGCCCTCCTGATAGCCTGTGTCTCCTCCTGTCTCCCCAAACCTTCACTGTTGCCTCTTGGGGATCTTCATAATAAGCCCAGATGCTGATAGGGCAGAGTTAGCTGCGACAGCATCCATGGCAGGCCAGAATTTGAACCTGCCATAGTTTGGGCTCTCCTCTCCTGAGCCTGTGGCCTCTCATGGGCACTGCTGGTCTGTACATAATTGCTAGGGGCCAGGTGTGGGCTCTCTGGGCTGTGTGTGTTTGTTTATAGAGCTAGAGCGCAGGTGGCTGACAAGGGAGATATATTTTTTATAACAATGAATATTTAATTTCCATATCACAGATGAAAAGGACTCTGAAGAAGCATGCAAGACAGACTCCCGAGAGGGCAGCTCATCAGAAACGTGTCTTCTCAGGGCTTGCTTCCATGTAACTCACTGGTTCCTTAACTTTTCCCCTATTATTGAAGTAGAGATATGCATGCTACAGAGAAAGAAAAGGAAGCAGGAAGTGGAGTCACCCACAATCCCACCTGCTGTTACTGGAATCTAAGCACTTCTCCAGTCTTGCTCTGGTGCAGTTGTCCACAAGCAGCCGAGGGCTGCAGTATCCTCAGGAAACCAGTCCCAGACGCTGAAATCCAGGGTGTTCGTGCCTGTTCTGTGAAATGGTATGGTGTTTGCAGAGAACCCCACACACTCTCCTATATAATTAGATTACCTCTAGGTTACTTTTATAGCTAATCTAGTGTACGTGCTATATAGATAGCTGTTGAGCTGAATTGAGGGAATAACAATGATGGGAATGGACTGCACATGCTCAGTACAGATGCAAGTCTTCCCAAACATCTTCTTTGTTTGGTTGGTTGTTTTGTTTTGCAAGACAAGGTTTCTCTGTGTAGCCTTGGCTATCCTGGGACTCACTCTGTAGACCAGACTGGCCTAAAACTCACAGAGATCCACCTGCCTCCTGAGTGCTGGAAATAAAGGTGTGCACCACCACCACCACCACCTAAACTTTTCTTTTCTTTCTTTCTCCCTTTTTCTTTCTTTCTTTCTTTCTTTTTTTTTTTTTTTTTTTTTTTTTTTTTTTTTTTTTTTTTTGTTGTTGTTGTTGTTGTTTAGTTTGGTTTGGTTTTCGTTTGGTTTTGGTTTGGTCTGGTTTGGTTTTTCAAGACAGGTTTTCTCCGTGTAGTTTTGGTACCTGTCCTGGATCTCACTCTGTAGACCACACTGGCCTTGAACTCGCAGAGATCCACCTGGCTCTGCTTCCCAAGTGCTGGGATTAAAAGCGTGTGCCACCACTGCCCGTCAGCCACCTAAACATTTCCAACTCACAGCTGATTGACTCTGTAGAGATGGAGTCTACAGGTTTGGGGAGGCCAATCATAAAAATAGCAACTGTGTCATGGTTTAAAATTCTCTTCATTGGCATTACATGTGATGGGAAGGGAGCATTCATCCAGCAACACCCTGAGAGCAGTGGGTGTCTCTGGGCCTGAATCATGGTTCATTTAGGGTTAACCTACTAGAAGTGGGTAGTCAGGTCTGACATGCCTGGATGAGAGTTCCAGGCTCTTGATGCACATGGCAAACCCAGCCTCCTCTCTGCTTGAAGCCAGCCTCCATACCCCAGTGGGTGCCCTGGAGCTTCTTTCCATCCTCACAGTGCCCTGACTGCCTCTTCTCTTCTCTCTTGTCCAGCCTGGTAAAGCCCTTCCGACACTATGCTGTTTTTCTCTCTGAAGACTCCTCTGATGAGGAATGCCGACGGGAAGAGGCCCCGAGCACCGGCTTCACTGAAAGCTTTTTCTTCTCTGCTCCCTTTGAATGGTCTCTCTTCCTCCTTCCAGCTCCTTGGGCTCAGCCTGGTGACTCTTTGGGTGCAGGGGGGAGTATGGGGTGGGGTGGGGGGCTGGGGCTGCTTGCTGCCATGGGGAGAAAAGTTCCTGGGTGCCAATGTGCAGGGTGTGTGCCTGTCTACAGGCCTTGTCTCAGGCTCCTGTCGTGCCAGCCCCACAAGGCTGTGACAACAAAGGTGTCAGGTGAGATGGAAGCACCAGCCCTTTTCTTACAAGGGGAAATCATGTGTGTAATGGAACTGGCGGCCACAGTAAGCCTGGCTGTGGTCATCCATTGCTCAGTGCACCGTAGAAAGCTGTGGAGACAGGAAGGCAGATGTCAGGTAAAAGCCAACTTGAGTTACACGAAATGCATGTTAATGCCAGCATGCCAGCCACGCGTGGTGACGCACACCTGTAGCTGAGGTACAAGGACCATGCGTCTGAGGCTGGCCTGGGCCGCATAGCAAGTTCCAGGCCAGTCTGAGCTGTATACAAGACCCTGTCTCAGAAAAAAATGTGTGTGTGGTATGTGTATTTACATGTTATGGTCTCCCTGGATTTCTTAAGATTAATATCTTAATTATGTTATAACCTAAGCCACATACAAATTACAAACAACAATTTTTTTAAAGGAAAAGAAAGCTCACCTTAAAAATGCTCTTCCTAGGAGCCTCAGGATGTGCCTACAACCTACCACAGTGCTAGCTACTGGCCCGTCACATCCAGGGCCTTGTCTCCCTACACCTCCACCCCGACCTTCACACCCCTCTCTTCTCTAACCTCAAGTGCCCAACATCAGGTCTTCTCCCTGTGGCTTCATCCCGGACCTTCTGACACACACGCACACACACACACACACACACACACACACACACACACACACACACACACACTCCTCCCATGCTCCAGATCACTGGGGTGATGGCAGTGCCCCCCTTAGTCCAAGACACCTGAGCCACACACACTTCTGCAGTATATTCATTCTTTCTCTTTGGTCCTTTTCTTTTCTTTTTAAATGTGTAGCCCAGGCTGGCCTCGAACTCATGATCCTCCTGCCTCTGCCTCCTTCAGCAAATCCTACTGGCATGTGCCACCACAACCAGCAAATAGATTACTGTCTTTCATTTGTTGTTGTTGTTTGTTTGTTTTTTGTTTGTTTGGTTGGTTGGGTTTTTTTGTTTTGTTTTGGTTTGGTTTGGTTTGGTTTTTTCGAGACAGGGTTTCTCTGTGTAGCTTTGCGCCTTTCCTAGAACTCACTTCGTAGCCCAGGCTGGCCTCGAACTTACAGAGATCTGCCTGCCTCTGCCTCCCGAGTGCTGGGATTAAAGGCGTGTGCCACCACCACCCGGCCTCTTTGGTCCTTTTCAATGTTTGAAGAATCAGCTTTTCCACAGCAGTAATGTCTGTGAGATCACAGATCTAATGTATCCGCTGATGTAACTATTACTAATTAGAACAGAGAAAGCTATTGAAAGAATACATGCTCATCTGAGTTGGCCTCAAGTCAGGAAAAGCTGCCTCCTCGGGTCCCTCTCCCTCCCTTGTGACTGTCTAGAGCCTCCGAATTAAATGATTGACTGATGCTTTTACTCCCTTTCATGGTGCTGGAATGGAACCCAGGTCCTTACATGTTGGACAAGCACAGGTGCTGAGACATAGGCAGCCCAGGGTTTCCTTATTTAAGCAGTGGTTAAAATTCCCTTCTTTATCCTGGGCCTAGAGCCAGTTCAGGGCCTCCTGTGTGTTTACAAGGGAGCTGTTCCATTCTAATTCACAACACAAAGGGTTAAAACAGCTATTCCCTGTGTTTGGGAAGTAGTGCTCCTCCTCCCTTTGCACTGTGCTCACATTAGGTGAAAGGCTCCTGAGTTCCTTGGTCAGACTTTGGAAGGACCTTGAAGACTTTGAACTTGGCTCCCATTCTTACTAGGTGCTGTGAAGCACAGAGCGAGTTACTAAACTTGTCGGAGCTTCAGTTTCCTCATCTACAACGTAGGGTTTAAGTCCCAAACAGCAAAGTCTGGGATGGCGCTGGGACTGCCTCCCTTGTAATCTTTCAATGGGCCTTAGGTGTCAGCCTGCATATAACCAGCAGATGGAGCCCTCCACCACTTCACCAGCACCATGTGCATAGCCAGCCTGACCCTAGAGGGGCAGGCACTGCACTGGCTAACCTCACTGGAGGTCAGGGCAGGCACTGCCTCCCAACAGATCCGCGGTGCCCGGAGGCTCAGTGGGAAAGCAAAAGGAACCAGCTGTTACACCCTGCTCACCCACAAGGTTACAGTCTGCAGATATACAGAACTCATAGAGCGCAGTTGTCAGCCATGGGTGGTTGTCACCAGCCTCTGCATACGCTCTGTACTTGTTCATGGAACCATACCAACACTCAGCTGAGGTCAAGTGACTCGCTCAGGTTCCCATGGCAAGAGATGGAACCAGGGCTTCTGGCTAGCCATGCTCTGGACCTGACTCTGAGACTAAGATTGGTCACTATCCAGGGAGCAGATGGGACAAAGGAATACATGTGCCCACCTGCAAATGCCCCTCCAGTCCTGCCTGGTTTGTATGTGTTACATACAAAGACCTTGGGCCCTAGGGCACTTCAGGGTCTCCCCAGAGCAAGTGAGAGCCACGGCATCCTGCCCAGGGCACCAGGCATGCACCAAGACCCAATCCAGCCCCCAAAGAATGGCAAAACATTGGTCCTTGGACCTGGGCGTGGTCAGGGGCTAGAGCCATTTGCTCCTCTCATAGATTGCCTGGAGGAAAATCCAGCTGGCTTTGTCTCCTCCCAGGCCACAGCCATACCGGACGTTGAAAGAATCAGACAGTGCAGAAGGCGACGAGAATGAGAGTCCAGAGCAGTTAGTGCGGGAGCCCCAGGGTCCTATCCCTGCCCCACCTGACCGAGCTGCCAGTATTGACCTTCTACAAGATGTCTTCAGCAGCCTGGACATGGAGGCACCACTGCAGCCACTGGGCCAAGCCAAGAGCTTGGAGGACCTCCGGGCCCCCAAAGACTTTCGGGAACAGCCAGGGAGCTTCGACTACCAGGTATGGTGGGGGTAGAGCCTAGTAGCTGGTGGGGTACCTCCTGCTCATAAGGTAGGTCCTTTGAGTCACAGTGGAAGAGATCGAGGAAACACCACTCCACCACCCCTACTCCTCACCCTGTCTGAAGACAACATTCCAACCCCACCCTATCTCAAGAAGCTCACTATGCCACCAGCAACGGGGGGTGGGGGGGGGTGGAGGATACTAGCGCGGCCTCTGTTCTTATCTCAGAGGTCAGGCTGCTGCTGCAGGGCTCCTTGGATCAAACTGGGCTCTAGATTGGTTCTCTCAGTGTGACCATCAGTCACCTCCCCTCTCTGGGGTCCACAGATTTCCCCACCTGCTGGGAATGAAGCCGCTGAAGTCTGGAGAAGTGACTTGCCCGGGTCAAGTGGCCCACAAGTGGCAGGCAGAGTCAGGACTCAAACCCAGTCTCCCTTCTGGTCTGTGTGCCTTCAACCAGGCCTGGAGCCACACTAGCCATTTTGAGGGTGATGAAAGATACCACAATCTCTAAACAGCAAAAATGCCCAAGCCATTGTTAGGTGTCCCACAGATGGAAACATTTTCCTGAAACTATTTTTCAAGCAGAGGCTTTTGTAAAAAGACAAGAGATTCCTCTGGATTCTCTTTGTGGGACAGGTCTGAACTTGGAGTCCAGATAAGGCCTGGGTACCTGCAACTCCTCCTGGTCCCAGGAGCCATGTGCCTGGCATGCAGGAAGGGTTGGGAATGGGCATGTACTTTCTGCTGTTGCCAGGGCCAGCCTGTGGTCATCACTCCCTCCCTCCTTCCCCACAGAGGCTGGACCTGTGCAGAAGTGACAGGGGCCTTAGCATGGCTGCAGCTTTGAAGCTTGCTCATCCATATACTAAGCTCTGGAGTCTGGGTCAGGACGACATGGCCATCCCCAGCAAGCCTTCCACCACCTCCCCTGAGAAGCCCTCAGCTGTGTTTGGTACTTCCCCAGCCCTGCCTCACAACCCCCAGAACCAGGATGGGATCCTGAGCCCCAGCATCAAGGAGGAAGCCCCCACCCAAACTCCAGGCAGCATCACCATTCCCCGGCCACAAGGCAGGAAGACCCCTGAGCTGGGCATCGTACCTCCACCACCCACTGCCCGCACAGCCAAGCTGCAGGCTGCTGGCGGCCCACTTGGTGACTTCTCTTCTGAGCAGCTGCAGATGGACCGGCAAAGACAAGCTGCCCTGAGCCCAGCCCCACTGCCAGGACTGCTCCCCAGTGCTGTCCCTCAAGGCCCCACAGAACTTCTGCAGCCACTCAGCCCAGCCCCGGGAGCTGCAGGCACAGGCAGTGATGCCCTGCTTGCCCTCCTGGACCCACTTAACACAGCCTGGTCGGGTAGCACCATCCCACCACATCCTGCCACTCCCAGTGTGGCTGCCCCACTCACCCCCCAGCTCAGCTTCCCCCCCACAGTGGCATCCACCCCTTTTGCACAACCACCACTCAATCCCTTTGTCCCGTCCATGCCAGTAGCAGTGCCCGCCCTGCCCCTGGGCTCTGCACCAGCCAGGCCTTTTGGGACCCCTCCAGCGTCCCTGAGGCCGGCATATGCACCTAGCATCCTATTGTCTGGTTCTGGCTTCTATGCCCCTCACAGGTCTCAGCCCAACCTGTCTGCCCTCTCCATGCCCAACCTCTTTGGCCAGATCCCCGTGGGTGCCCACACTAGTCCCCTGCAGCCACTTGGTCCCCCAGCTGTTGCCCCCTCCAGGATCCGAACATTGCCTCTGGCCCGCTCAAGTGCCAGGGCTGCTGAGGCCAAGCAGGGGTTGGCCCTGAGGCCTGGTGAACCCCCACTGCTGCCGCCCAGACCTCCCCAGGGCCTAGAACCAGCCCTGCAGCCCTCTGCTCCTGTACAGGCCAGAGACCCCTTTGAGGATTTGCTACGAAAAACCAAGCAAGATGTGAGCCCGAGCTCAGCCCCAGCCCCCGCCTCTGTGGAGCAGCTCCGCAGGCAGTGGGAGACCTTCGAGTGAGCAGGCCTGTGCCACCATCCAGTACTGTGCCTCCCTATGTCCCATTTCTGACCAGGCTCCACTGGGGCAAAGGGACTCTCTGCCCCTCTCCTCCACAGCCCATCTCTGAGGTCTGGTCCTGCGAGTGGTACCATCCCAAGAGAGCTGCCTGTCACTCTCCTTGGCACCCTGTATAACGTTTGCACTAGAGGTCCACTGGGCCAACTGTGTCCTACCGCCGTCCCTCCAGTAGCCCAGGAGGAGCCAGGAAACTCAAGGCCTCTCTCAAGCCCAGCTCTCCTCCTCTGCCAGGCCGTGCCCCACAGGGCCCATGTTAGTGACACCCGTGTGAGCACAGCGTTGTGGAACCACAGGTGTTGGGGGGCTGAAGTGACCACTCCTGGGCTAGCGTTTCTCCTTGATGGGTGTCTCCAAACTTCTCTAGCAATATATTCTTTCCTAACCACCAAACCTGAGTTGTTCCTGGGGGCGAGGGGTCTGGGGACCCAAGCTCCAAACCCAGCTCCAGCCAGCCCTTACAGGGCTTGGGAACACCAGCAACTCCGATTTATAGGAGAAACCCACAAATCTGAGTGTTAGTAGCCTTCAGCTCACTGCCACCCCCATATGTCAGTCAAAGCTCAGGCTCAGCCTCCTGCCACTTGGAGTTTTATGGGCAGAGCTGGGCACCAATAACCCAGATTCCAACTCAACGGACAAGCTTCCTGCCACAAAGGGGGAGGCACAGCAGTTTGGGCTCCTAGGTCAGAATGAGGTGGGCCTTAGGGCCCCCCAGATTCCCCATGGAGAGAATAAATATGGCCTCTAATCCTGGGGAGAGTGGGGGCCTGGAAGCCAGCCTTCCCTGCCATCTCCAGCTTCTCGCTAGTGCAGAAATTCCTGAGGCCAAGTCACCAAAGTTATAATGAAATGTTTTGTTATTGTTTCTTTGATCTTGCTTTTCCTTCTTACCTTATTGATTTGATGAATCTTAAAAATTAATTCCTTTCAATAAATCTTTAAGAAAACATCCATCAGAGACATGCAGGAAATTGTGCACATTTGACCTGATTTCTCATTTCCTATGTGTGAATGGTCAGACAGCCTACCCCAGGGTTTCTGATGGGAACGAGGGGGTGGGGTCATTGGAGGCCCCTGTCATTCTAGGGAACGCTCTCTGTCTGAGAGGTTGCTCTTGGGCCCCTGAGGCCTAGGCCTGAAATGCACCCCTCAGGGCTCTGTCTTGGGGGGGGGGGGGCTCAGCTGCTGAGGAGCTGAGTCATGGGGACCTCCTGGCATTTGTGTTCCTGGACAGGTCTCAGTTCCACTCCTTCCATCCCAGAAAATTCCAAGTCCCACCCCAGTGGGCCAGTGCGGTGACAAGGTGTCAAGCAGCAGGGAACCCACACACGCCTGCGGTCCACTGGGGCTGGTGCACACAGTCACTTAACTTGAACGTAGAATGAGAACCCAGTGATGAACTGTATGTTTAGTTGGGGAGAACGCTGTGGTCCTGAGTCCTTCAAATGAGGAGAAGCCTGAGCAGGCACTTGGCCATCTTCACCATCAGCTTGCCCCTTCCCTGCCAGGGAGGGAACTGGGGATGGGCAGGATTACAGGAAGGAGCAAGTTCCACCCTTCCCCCAGACCTCCACAAGAACAGCCTCTTCCCCCAAGTGGATAGATACTGTGCGGCCCACACTGGTGATGCTGCGATGTCTCGTTGTTGGCGTCCTGCAGGAAACATCTTAGGATCTGGCAACTGGAACAGTTCACCCGTTTCCCCTCCCCTCTTCCAAGGGACACCAAGACAGCTAGGGGCAAGTTGGTGCCACCGCTACAGGGTAAGGACCAAGCAAGCCTCTCAACATCCAGGGTCTCATCAAAGCTTCTACTGAACCCCAGTGCCCCCAAGTCTGTGCCTTCTGGAGGTGACTGAAACCTGAGACATCCAGCTTCCTGTGTAAAAGTTCCCTGACATTTACACATGGAGCCCCCAGTTAGGAGGCACTGGCCTGGTCAGCAAGGATGACAGAGGGCCCTGGGAAGTCCAAAGGAGGCTGGATCTGCAGGCAGTGCCCTCTGGGGGTGGAGTCAGAAGTCAAGTGCACTTGAGTGTGTAGCCACAGGATGTAACCCTGCAGCCTGAGGACAGTGCAGTAGCTGCCAATGCGCCTCTGCCGAGCACTGGTGGGCACACAGTTGAGGCCTTCCTTGGCATGCTTTCCCTCAGTTAACAGCCATACGCAGACAATGGAACTGCAGGCAATAGGTCAGCCTGTGCTGCAGAACCGCAGAGCTGCAGGGACAGAACTACATCTCCATTCTGCCCTCTGGCCTTGCGAGGGTTCCAGGAAGCCCCTTTGGCTGTAGGCAGATGGGGCACTTTCCAGTACTCAAAAGGGCAGTTAGTCTTTTCCATCAGATGGAGTTTAAACAGCTTCTGGAGTTTCTGCCTGTTTGTCTCTCGGATCCTCAGAATAGCCTTGTGAGGTGGGCAGAAAGGTTGCTCCATGCCTGCAGATGCCCACAGCAGGCGGGACAGCCAAGGGCAGCTGTTCCTTGGTTCCCGCAGGCCTGCCCTACAGGCCCCGGGGGGTATTAGCCATGGCACTGTCCACCAGATCTGCCCAAAAGGGCTTTTGTTCTGGAAGCCAAGAAGCCTTCCCTATTCCCCAGCTTCTCTGGGACAAAGGCTGCCCTTAGAGGTTGGACAAGATGTCAAGACCAAAGTCTAGGAGCTTGGGCAAGCTCTGGCCTGTCCAGTGCTAGAGAGCGTGCAGCCTTGGGCTTCCCTTGTCTCAGAGGCACCCAGGTTGTCCTCGGCCATGAAGCAGCCTCTTCCCCTGTGAAATCACTTGCCACACTACAGTCATGTAGACTCTCAGGGCATGCCCACACCCCGTCACAGCACAGTGCAATGTGCCACACACCCCTCATTCTCCTCTCTCTCTCTCTCTCCCTCTCCCCCAGACAGACAGAAAGATACACACATACATACACCTGTCAGTCATACCATGGGTACCCACATGTACCCTCCTATATACAGCCCAGCAGGTCAGAGACATTCATACTCCCACAGCCTCCTCTGCTTCCCTGAGTTGTTCCCCATTTTCTGAATCCATGATGGACAGGGCAAGGGTTGCCAACCATGGTGGCACATCTTGTGGGTGTCCTAGCTCTGGAAATAGTCTCCCCCAGCCTCCAGGTAGAGGTTCTGCAGTGATCCTGTAGGACCTTTAGGGCATGGCACCAGCAGCCAGACCAGCCTAGATAAGTCTTTCCTCTGGTGGCACCTTGAGGACACTGTCCATCTCCAGACGAGCCCCTGCCACCTCCTGCTGACTTGGGCTGTAGGTGCCCTCAGACTGGCGGCGCTTTCTTGCAGCAAGGATCCCTGAGAGGAGGCCCAGGAGGAGGAGGAGGAGGCAGGCACAGGCTGCAGGCACTGCTACCTCCAGCAGTGGGAATGGCAGGGGCAGAGGCAGGCTTTTCTGCAAGAGATGAGAGACAAGAAGACTCAGAGAAGTAGGCTTCCCAGAGTCAGTGCAAGAGGCAGCCCCCGGGTGTGCAGGCGGGAGCCAGGAAGCCACCTGTCCAGGCCAATCTAGGGCTGCTGCATAGCCCTGGCTAGGAGGGTACACAGTAGACATTCCAGGCGTGCTTGTGGGAGTTAGGGGGTGTCACAAAATTCAACAACAGTCAGCTGAAGTAAAGCAGGAGCAGAAAGCAGAGCCCACTGATGAGAGACTTCACGATTGCCTGCCTGCTTGCAAGGGGTTGCTCTGACAGCCTGTTCCTGGCAGACTTGAGCCTGGTTTGGGGGTGAGGGCAGCATTCCCCATCTCCAGTCACAGACTCCCACGGTGGCCCATCAAAGATTCCTCATACCTAGAGCTCTTAAGTCCTGGAATCAGAATCCCCGCAATCCAGACTCACCGTCTCGGAGGCTTCTCGGCCTGCTGTCACCTGCATCCCCACCCCCAGCATTCAGGCCTGGAGAAGGGAGCCCCAAAACTATAAAGTTCACACCTTCGCCCTCTCTATCACCTCAGCAGGAGCTGTAAAGCCATTTCCTTTCCCTGGGTGGGTGGGGGGTGGTATATAGTGGGTAGGTGGAGAAGCAAAGCAAAGCCTGTAAAAGTTCAACTTGAAAGGAACACTTCCCAGAAGCAAAAGGGACTCCTGGCTTACAACCAGCCTGCTGGGAGCCTACAAGAATCAAGGCACTCCCCGGGCTGCCCTTCCAGAAAACCATGTATCGGCACCCACTGTGGTCTCAGAGCCTCTCCAAGGCTCGGTGCTGGTCCCCACAGGCCCAGTGCTCTGTCAGCTGAGCCTTCTTGGGGCAGGGATACCTGGAGTGCCGGATCTGCTTCAGAAACTGCTCTGGAACCCAAGGAGACTATAAGCCCCATGATCCTGTGGGCTCAGAAGCCAGTCCCAGATCCCAACCTGCCCCCACTGCCACTACCCTAGATACCACCTAAAAGCCCCAGACTGTGCCTAATAGCTGGTGGGCTCCCCAAGCTCTCCCTGAAGTGAAAATACATCCTTCATGGGGTCCCCCCCACACCTTCAGCAAAGCCCGTCCAGTGCCAAGTCCACAAAGACCAAAGCCTCCCTGTCCACTGACCTCGCGCTAAGGTCAAAATAGGCCTGGCAGCCCACCCCTAGGTACCACTCACCACCACTTCACAGAACCGGCCAGAGAATCCTGCATTGCAAGTGCATTCAGATATGCCACTGACTGCCTGGCAGGTGCCTCCATTCAAGCAAGGGTTGGCTTCACAGGGTAGGTCAGGACTCTGACACCTGGAAGAGACAGAGGCTGAGAAAGCCACCTCCACCCCTCACAGCTGCCCTCCATTCCCCTAGTTTCCCCACCCCACCCCACCCCACCCCAACCCTGCCTCCACCCAAGCATCAAAGCCTATCCAGCCACTGCATGGCTGAGTTCTGCCAAGTGACCAGAGCTGAAGATGATTTCCATCACCTCCCCACTCGCCTTGAGCCCAATGTTCGTGACTGAGGAGGGCTCTTATTCCACGAACGTGAGGAAGAGCACATGGCAGGGAGGGGTGACAGCTGCACCTCTTGGAGGCCCAGAAGTTAAAACTTGGCCATGTCCACTGAGAACAAAGGGCTGTAAGAAACTAGGTTGGCTGGGAGGTAGGGGGGCAGCGGTGGCGGCGGCGGCGGCAGCAGCGGCGGCGGCACATGCCTTTAATCCCAGCACTTGGGAGGCAGAGACAAGTGAATCTGAGTTCAAAGCCAGCCTGGTCTACAGAGTGAGTTCCAGGACAGTCAGGACTACACAGAGAATCCCTGTCCAAAAAAAAAAAAAAAAAAAAAAAAAAGAAAGAAAAAGAAAAGAAAAAAGAAAGGAAGACGGAAGGAAGGAAGAAAAAAAGGAAGGAAGGAAGAATTGGCTAGACAGCCACTGTCCTGCTGACATCTTGGAAGTCCCAGAAGAACCAAGACAAGAAAGACCCCATTTCCCTTGCCCAGGCTGGGAAATCCAGGGGCAACCTCCCAGTCAACCTTCCAGGACCCTGGTCCCCAGACCCACCTCAGGCCAGCAAGGCCCTCCTGGCAGCTGCAGTTGGTGCCTAGAGGTCCACCCTCACAAGGGGCGCCATCCTTGCAGGTGGAGTTGAGGCTACATCCCTGAGGCAGAACAGGCACCCTGCAGAGAAAGCGCAAGGCTGGGTGGAGGTAGGGTGCTGGGAGCTGGCCACGGTGCTCTCATCCGGGGAATGCAGGCCCACCCTCTACAGCCCTCCCCCTGACAGAAGCAGAACACAGGGCTGTGGTTCTGCTCCTTTCTCAACCCACAAGAGCTGAGGACCTTGATACGCGCTGAAATTAAAGGGCGGGGCAGGACAAAACAGTTCCTAAACTTCTTGAGAGGGTTAGACAGCTCTAGACCTAGGAGGAAATGGGGAGAGTTCAAAGGCTCTGGCGGGGGAGGCGGGGTATCATTAAGGGCAGCTTGCTTCAAAGCCCCCAAATCATGCCCCTAACTCTCCTCAAACCACAATGTTTTTTTCTGAATTCAAATTTAGCCTGTATTTTAACCTGTGTATCATCTTTTTGAGCATCAAACAGAGGCTAAGGAGAACTCATCCCTCCTAATCCCTCTGTCCCCTGCCACCCGCACCTGCAGCGAGGACCAGCGAAGCCTGGAGGGCAGCGGCACTCGAAGCGGCCTTCGGGGCGCGCGTGGCATTGGCCCCGGACACAGGGCGACGAGCGACAAGGGTCAGCGCGGGCCTCGCAGCGGGGTCCCTCCCAGGCCGGGCCGCAGGCACAGGCGAAGACATCAAAGAGGTCTCGGCAGGCACCGCCGTGCAGGCAGGGAGAGGACGCGCACACGGGCGCACCGCGGCATCCAAGGCGCATGGCTGGTGACCCAGGCCAGGCCACGAAGTGCTCGCGGGCTCCGGGGATCGCACCTGGTCGCGGAGGCGCAGAGGGTAACGGGAGGCCACCGAGCGCCACGCGGCCCAGGCAGCCTGTGAAGTTTTCAGCCAGCAGCACGCGCACGGCGTCTGGGCCCTGCAGGAAGCCCAGGTCGCCACCCAGGCCCTGCAAAGCCACAGGCGTCGCCGCGCCGTCCAGCCACAGCAGCCAGCGTGAGGCGGTGGCTTGTGGGAGCTCCCGGGCCAGACGCACGTGGTGCCAGGCGCCGTCTGCCACGCGCGGCCCGGGCGCGGGCAGCACCGAGCCCGCCACATCCGCTGCCAGCGAGCCGTTGTGCAGCGCCAGCCAGATACCCGAGTCGGCGCTCTCCGCGGCGCGCAGCAGCCCAGCCTCGGGGTCGCGAGTGCGGAAGGCCAGAGTGAGCTCGCTCAGGGGCCGCGCCCAGGACACGTTGTGGCCGCTGAACACAGCAGGAGGGCCCTCTTGGAACGTAGTCTCTGCCACACCTACAGAAGTTAGAGCCACTGGGAAATGACCTGCCACCTTCTCCACACACCACCCGGCCCCCAGGCGTGCAGGTGGTAGGGTCCACTGTCCATAACTACTGACCAGGGCAGGCACCTGTCACCTGCAGCCTCCGTTTTCTACCCCTTACGCATTCTCCATCTGGAGGGAATCAGTTCCAGGGCAAGCCTAAGGGGACCCACAACACCTGCTACCCTGAAAGCCTGGGACACAGCAACAATATTAACTCCTCCGAAGTCCAGCCTGCTCCCCATGTCCAGTCACATCCCTCTCCCCTTTACAACCCTCTGTAAGTCTGGCAATGTAGCTGAGTTGGTACAGTGCCTAGCATGTAGGAGGCCCTGGGTTCCATCCTTGGCACCCTACAAATTGGGTGTGGGGATGCTTACCTGATGTCCCTAAACTAGGGAAGTTGAGGCACTACAATCACAAGTTCAAGATCACTCTTTGCTATATAGTGATTTCAAGGCTAGCCTGAGCAATGTGGGACCCTTTAGTCTCTGAGCTAGGCTTCAAATCCCTACCAACTTCTCCATCCATCTTCTACAGCATCTTCCTAACCTTGTGTTTTTGCTATCCTTAAGAACCTCAAAACCTCATACATGCCACCCCACTTCCTAACGTTCCTTCCTCTCCTCTGGCTTCTGTGAAGTTGCCTTGGAAACCCCTCTCTGTCCCTCAGAATGCAGTGGCCCGCCACACTGGGGTTGTTGGCACTCCTGGTTCACAGCCCACCATCCCATAAACCCTAAGGAATCTAACCAACTTCAGTGTTCTGCACCCAAACTCACATACAAAGCCATCGGGAACCTCCTCACAGGTGGCAGGTGGGAGGCAAGGCCGGCTGGGGCACCACAGCTGCTGGGCACAGGTGGGCCCTGTGAAGTTGTCAGAGCAGCTGCAGGAGAAGTCGTTCCAGGTGACGTGGCAAGTTCCACCATTGGAACAGGGATTGGGCTGTGGAAGAGTCAGGATACCAGTGAGCAATCAGGAAAGTAGCATCTCACCCCCCTGACCACCTCACCACAAAGTTTTGGGAGCTTGTCATCACTCCTACATTGCAGATGGGAAACTAGACCAAGAGAGGTGAAGCCACTTGGTCTGAGGGCCCAGGCGGGAAAGAGGCTAGCCTAGCTCGCACTCGGTTATTCAGCTGATGCTCTCTCTGCTCACAGCCCTCGCCGCCTCTTCCCACAAGCACCAACTACAGAAAGGCTGAGGCCCTCCTCTGTCAAGGTCGGGCTGTCTTCTCAGACGGGCGCAAATGGGATCGCGGGGCCACGGAAAGAACAGCTGGACAGGGAGGAAGGGGCTACACTCTTCCGCTCTAATGACAGGATTGTGAGAGGTCACATGACTGTCTGAGCCTCAGTTTGTCTTGTCATAGCACTGATTCTAGCTAAAGACCTTCTCCCACGCACTCACGTTGCACATGTCCTCAGAGACACAGCCCTGGGTGAGGTTAGAGGACTGAGCAGCATCCAGTTCACTGGGCCAACTCAAGTTCTCCATTGGTGAAGAGAAGAAGGGGAGGCGGAGGCCGTTGAGTTGCAAGTCCTGGAGACAGCCCCGGAAGGGCCCGCCCCAGGGCTGGGCGTCATCAAGGTAGAGCTTCCCACCCACATACAGCTGCTGGCCCAGGTCCTGCAGCTGGTCAGGACCAAAACTGAGCATCACCAAGTGGCGGAGCCCATCATCCCAGCGCCCAGGGAGGATCACAGCAGGATGACCCAGCACCTCAGTCCGGATCTGGCCCTCACTCAGGGACACAGTTAGGCTAGCCACTGAATCATTGACAAACTGGAGTAGCAGACCAGCAGGCTGCCGAGTGCGGAGAAAAAAGGACACAGTGAGGTTTGGGCCTCGCAGCTGATGGAGCAGGAAGGAGACTGAGCTCATGGTGCCGTCCAGGCCAAAGGTGGCAGCAGGAATCTCTGCAGGGAGAGACAGTCCTGGGGTGAGACCAGCAGGTTAGGGGCCCAGCACTGATGCTACCCCCCACCTGCTGACCCTCACCATCAGTGCATGTGGGCCCATGGTAAGGTCTTGGGCAGTCGCAGCGGAAGTGAGTCCACAGATCCACGCAGGCTCCTCCATGGGCACAGGGCAGAGGTTGACATGGTTCCCTGCGCTTGCAACCCAGCAGCACATTTCCATTGAGTTCCTCAGGCAGCAGAAGGCGCCCTTCCACATGCACATCCTGGAAGCAGCCTGCAAAGGCCCAGCCACCCAGATGGATAGAGTAGGGCCCAGGAGGCCCAGAGGCCACTGAGGCTGTGGGACTTGTAGCCACGGGACTAGCGACCACACAGAGCTGGCCAGGGCAGCCCTCATGCCAGAGCCGAAGCTCCAGGGCTCCAAGGCGGAGTGCCACCTCCACCTGGTGCCAGCGGCCGTCATTTAAGGCTAGGTCTGGCAGTGTAAGGACAAGCACAGCGGTGCCGTGTCTCCAAAGTGTGGCTTGGAGTGTGGCCCTCATCAGTACCAGCTCCAAGCTGACCTGAGTGTCCTTGAGAGTGGCCAGGGCCCCAGCAAACAGTGTGGTACGAAACGTCAGTAACAGACCCAGAGAGTCACCAGCTGGCACCAATCCCCACACAGAACTTCCGGATATGACCGAGAAAGTAGTATTCTGGCCACAGAAAGGCCCGTAGGTCCCAGGTGGGCAGCGACAGGCGTAACCGTGGAGTCCAGACTTGAAGGTGGGGATGCAGGTGGCAGCCAGTGGGCAGGTGTGGTCCTGGCAGCCTGTGAGCTGGACAGAACAGTCCTGTCCACCCCAGGCCTCAGGGCACTGGCAGACATAGCCTGCTACAACGTCACTACAGGTCCCACCATGCAGGCATGGTTCTGACTGGCATTCATCCACATCTTCCTGACATGTCAGGCCTAAAGGGGAGAAATCAGTCAAGAGTCAGTACACCAGGCCAGAGCCAGAGCCTCCGACCAGAACACACATGCCTCTTGGTGATGCTGACCCGTGGCCCTATAGACCGCACTCCCCGGGCCTTCCCTGGCTATGCCTGATTAGTCCTGTGGGTTTGACCCCCTGACTCTACCTTCCACCCCACGCCTCTTCCCTTGCCAGCTTTTTGAGCTGATCTGGCAGCCTCCAGGTCAGCTGCCTTCAGAAGTTCCTCCCTACCCATCTCCAAAGTAACCAGAGGTCTCTTTCCAAGGTGTCTTTCGGCATACGGCCCAGCCACTCACCTTGGTATTCAAGACTGTCATAGGCTAGGCCCTACCAGGCCCTCATGCCTCAACCTTGCCCCCTGAAATCCTTAAACTTGCCATTACTCTAAGTATTTTCTAAAAAGTTCTGCCTCAACTTCCCTTACTATTTTGAAACTCCTCCTCATCCTACAAAGCCCTCAGAGGGCCCAGAGCTTTCCTTCACACCTGACCCAAACCAAACTGCTCCACCACTCCATCACTCAGACACAACTCCCTAGAGCCCTGAGTTGAGACTATCTGTTTACTTAGCTATTCCCCTCTGAAGCCTGAATCTGTCCTTGGTACCCAGTGAAAGGACTTGGTCTAGCCTTTATAGACATGGACCAGCCACAGTGAATGATACACCTGGAGCACACTGAGCACTCCCCAGGGCCCACTCAGTCCCTCTGCCCTAGGGTCTGCCACCTCCTCTTCCCCTCCAAGATCAAAAGGCCTACGTGCGACCCCAATTAGCCAGAACCTCCACAGCACAAGCCAAGGCCATCTTCACCCCCACACCTCAGCTGGAGAGACCCAGGCCCAGAGGAGTCAGGCAGGATCAGTCAGCCCACACAGCTACAGCTTCCTCCTCACAGTCACCAGGCACAGTATAGGCTCCCCAGAAAGGGGCCCAGGACCCACAGTCACCAAGGCTTAAGAAGGGAGCTTCCAGGGCCCGCCTACCTCCTTCCAGAAAACTCAGGAATGCCAAATGGACGCCCCCACCAGAGCTAGGGTCTGAACTCAGAGATCTCCTCCCTGCCACCCACTGACTGTCTCACTGCAAGGAGCGGGGTTCCCACAGACACTGCCACACCCCCTCCAGGCTTCATCGCTGTAGCTGTGAGATGGAGATGGTAAACCCTACCTTGTGAGGCTATGGAGGAGTGGGCCACTGGGGGAGGATGTGGGTGGGAGAGAAGGCTCAGGCAATGGGACAGTGGAGAGGGGCGTGGGCCACTGAGCTCTCATAGCTTGTTTGTTTGTTTGTTTGTTTTGGGGTTTTGGAGACAGAGTTTCTCTCTGTAGCTCTGGCTGTCCTGAAACTCACTTTGTAGACTAGGATGGCCTTGAACTCACAGAGATCTGCCTGCCTCTGCCTCCTGAGAGTGCTAGGGTTAAAAGTGTGCACCACCATGCCTAGCAAGCTCTAACATCTTTTAAGTGGTCAAGATAGAAGGGAGGGACTGTATCTCCAGCCCCTTCCCCAAGCAAAGGAATCTGCCTCCAGGGACCTGCAGGGAAAGGAGCTCGTGTTGGGCGCCAGGCAGGAATGCTGGCCTGTGGGGGAGTGCTACCCGCATTCCAGCGGGGGCAGGGACACCAGAGAGGGGAGGTCTGTGTGCAGTTCCTGGGTGCAACGAGAGCTTTCCCACCCAGCCACCGATGGCAGGCACAAGAGACAAAGCCTGTCCTTCGAAAGGCATGCACCTCTGCACAGGTCTGTCTCTCTTCTGGTTTGGCTGAGGCTCTGACCACTTGGATTTGATGGCAGGGTTCAGGGGCCATCTTCCTGGTCATCACTCTGCTGTTCCTCCCAGAAAGCCTGCAGCCTCAGCCACCAGACAGCTGTATGTGAACCCCCAAAATGACTCCAGTCCAGGCCCCTCTCTTGGGTTAGTCCCTGGTTTCCCAGGCTGGCCCTGGCTCCACAGACATTCAGTATCTACAGGGCTGAAGTCACCAACCAACCAATCAACCATCAGCCAACATTCCCCAGGGCAAGAGATCATCTTGCAACCTTGGTACCACCCACTCCATGCTTCCCTCCTGACTATATTCAAACTGACCAGTCCCTCCCCTTCCACTTACAAAGCTGGGGTTCCAGGTCAGCACACACACCCCAGCTGTCACCTGTACCACCACATCCACCTCCAGCCTCATTTCTTGTATGTGTCAATTCACATTCAGTCAGAAGGGACCATATCACCCAGCCTCACCTCCACGCCAGGCCCACCCCACCTGTGCACCTGTGTATCCATCCTGGCAGTAGCACTGGAAACCATTGGGCAGATCCTGGCAGCTGCCACCATGGAGGCATGGTCCTGAGGCACACTCGTCCACATCCACACTGCAGTCATCCCCTATAAAAAGATCAGGTGTTGCTGCTGCCTGCACCCCCAGAGGCAGACAAAAACCAAGAGTCCATTTTAAAACTGGGGAGATTGAGACCCAGAGAAAAAGAGAGGAGTATGGACTCAGGCAAGGTGGCACCTGGCAGGACCAGGCCATGGGCTAGGCTGGATACATCCTTGGGGGCCTGGACCCTGGCTGAGTGCTTCTCCAAGAGGTTAACTCACCAGCAAAGCCCAGAGGACAGGTGCAAAGGAAGCCAGCAGCGCGACTGAAGCTGAAGGCTCCTGGGAAAGTGGCCTGGACACCCCCATACAAGGCTGGGTCAGAGCGCTGCAAGCACTGGCCGCCATTATGACAGGGATCCGATGCACACTCATCCTCATCCACTTCGCACCGCTCTCCGCTGAAGCCTGGGGCGTATTATGAAGACATCAGGAATCGCAAAGTGCCCAGGCACCTCCCTTCGATGACCCAAGCCAACCCAGGGCGGGACAGGGACACAAGCTCAGGATGCGGATGTTGACAGAGGGCCAGTAGGGGCAGTGATGGCCGGCTACCAATTGCTGCGAATACTATGTACTAACACTCAGACACCCTTCTTGTGTGCCAGGCATGCTGTCACTGCTCTCTACAATCCAAAGGGCAGGTGCTGTTAGCAGCCCTGTTTGCAGATCAGGGAACTGAGATTCATGCATGTAGGTTACACGTGCAGGGCCCAAACTGTACTCACGTGTGCACACGGCTTCATACCTGTCCCACCACATTGGCCAACACACACACACACACACACACACACACACACACACACACACACGAGAGAAAACGGGTGAGGGGGGGGGGCGCAGGCGCGCACACACCTGGCCAGCAGAGGCAGTGGAAGCTCCGGAGGCCGTCGAGGCAGGATGCGTTGTGCGCACAGGGCGCTGACGAGCACTCCAGCACCTCCTGCTCGCAGTGCGCACCTTCGTAGCCAGTGTCCGCGCAGTCGCACCGGAAACTGGCGTGAGTGGGGCAGGAGCTGAGCGCGTGTCCATCTCGCAACCCACCCTCCCTGCAGCCAGGTCACCCCGCCGAGCGCTCACCCGTTGACCAGGTCGTGACACACGCCCCCATGCGCGCACGGCTGGCTCTGGCACTCGTCCACGTCCAGCTGGCAGCTAGCGCCTGCGTAACCCGGCGCACACACGCAGCGGTAGGAGCCCACACCATCCAGGCACGAGCCTCCGTGCAGGCAGGGCGCTGACGAGCACTCATCTACCTCGGCCTCGCAGGTCACGCCTGGACAGGGGCGGGAGACACGGGAACCACATCTAGAGGGGCGAATCGGGTCCAGCCAGCAGTCCCAATCTGCTCCAGTTACCCGGACGCCGGTGGCTCTCTCATTCAGAGGAGGTGCTGCTGGGTAGCCACAAGAGGACCTTCTTGCCCTGGCGGCCTCACAGCAGGGTAGGCCCAGAAACGGCTGGTGTTTAAATAATGGTGACCTCAAGAAGAGATAGAATTGGATCCTTTGAGTACAGGAGCCAGGGTCTGTTCTGGGGTGCTGGGAGCGAGGGTGGGGAGGGGGACTTCTTCAGAAACAGCTTTTTGAAGACTGAGATAGGACAGGTTGATGACAGTTGGTGGCACCTCTCTTGAGGTAGAGGCACAATGCCCTGGGGGAAGGATGGAAAAGAGACAGGACCTGGGGAGAGGGGAAGAAGTGAGAGGCATGAGAGCATCCAGTACTTATCAGACCTCCTGCTCCTCCAGACTGGTCAGACTTGAGGCTCAGTGTAAAGAGCACTCCCTGCCCTTCCAGAAGTCCAGAGTTCTGTTCCCAGCACCCACACTTGACCTAGAAGAGCAGGCCCCTGCCTGGTCGGGCTTTCATGAGGATGCTCAGGTAATATTCATAGCATTCCCTCACTCCAATCCCTCTTCTAGCATCCCATACACATGACATATACATAGATAAAAATTAAATCTTAGACACCTTGGAGATTAAGATTAACCCTGAAGGTCACTGACCTCCATTTGTTAACAGTTACATGCCAGCTAAGCCTTTTTTTCATTTTCACAATCCTCTTCAAGCTGGTGTAACACATACTTTTCAGGAGTGGCTCTGTGCAACATTTATTGGCCTCCTGAAATTCATTTAGCCCCCTTTGAAGATACCTTAAAATTTATCAGCCTAGCCGGGCGTTGGTGGCGCACGCCTTTAATCCCAGCACTCGGGAGGCAGAGCCAGGTGGATCTCTGTGAGTTCAAGGCCAGCCTGGGCTACCAAGTGAGCTCCAGGAAAAGTGCAAAGCTACACAGAGAAACCCTGTCTCGGAAAAAAAAAAATTATCAGCCTAAATGTAGCCATTATAAGACCATTAGTTATGCTCCTTGTGAGCTGCCTGTTTTTTCTTTATGGTTCTTAGTTGTTGTTGTTGTTGTTTTTTTTTTTTTTTTTTTTTTTCAGAGCTGCCTGATTAAGTCGTGCTGGGATCAAGAAAAATGGACCTTGGCGGTTTATGTTCCTGGAATTGTATCCATGTCAGTGGATGCCCACACACTCCAGAAGAGAATTTGACATTGTTTCTGCTGCTGTTGCTGTTATAGTTTCTGAAACCGCTGCTACTGTTTCTGGGATTACCATTTCATAATTGCTTACTACAGCTAGCATAGTGGAGACCCTGGCAGCAAAAGTAGCTACCACAGTTAATTAATCTTTCATTCTATTTGGGCATGATAAATTTAAGATAAATTTAATTCAATAGTTATATACATTTTGATTGGCTTTTAAAATTATAAATTTATAAACTCAAGATCCATTTGCCTTTGGGATACCATCTTACAAGGACTCCAATTTGCAGTAAGGCTCGTTAAGGAAGGGAATGGCTCAGTTGCCTTTAGCCTACTGGCTATGGGTGGGTTAGGACTTCTGTTGGTCTTTTCTGTGTTGAACACACAGATTGCAAGCCCAGCACCACTTTGAGATCTTTGGCAGCAGTTAACTCTGCAGCTCACACACGATTGAGCCTGTACGATAATGAGTATTCAGAGACAGGTAATACCTGGGGGTTGCTCACCAACCTAAGACAGAGTACCTGTGTGGCCTGGGCAGGCGTCTCCATGACGGGTAAGGTGACCTGCTGATATCCCATGCAACCTAAGTCAGAAGCTCATTTATTAGTAAAAGGGGGACCTGTAGGGCCCTGACCCCCGTTTTGGATAACTGTTGCCTTGCTTGCTAACCTTGACCTTGATATCCTCCCTATGCTAATTCCCTCCCGGGTTTCACCCTCCTGAATGCTTAAGGGAAGTTCCTTGTCTGTGTACCCTGCATAATGGGCGTTAACTGCTTAGATGCAAGATTGTAAAACATCTGTATCGAACTTCTGCCCTCTGGGGTTCTCCCATTGTGCTGTAAGCCTGTATTTAAGACCTCCTCCCTCCTTCAATAAACAGCATTGGGGGGGGGAGAAGAAGAAGAAGAAGAAGAAGAAGAAGAAGAAGAAGAAGAAGAAAACACACACACACACACACACACACACACACAAAAGAAATGTAGGTTGTTGGTAGCGGTAATAACAGTCACCTTGACCAGACTTGGAATCACCTGGGAGACACATCTCTGGCTGTATCTGTAAGGAGTTTATAGGAGGGTTCAACTGAGGAAGAAAGGCTGGGACCTGGCTT